>NC_138199.1:71609800-71942414 GCF_964194105.1 Spermophilus citellus
GAGGGAGCCCTGGGAGATGGCCCCTGGTCTAGTGTGTCTGGGGAGGAGATCTCACAGCACCAAGAGCTGACATTTCTTGAGAGACGATTCCCAGAACACTGAGGGTGAGGCAAGGATGCCACTGTGCGTTTCAGGCAAACAGTGAACACAGTGACATTCCTCAAGAGGCTTGGTCACCCCAGTCATTGTCACCTGGAGTAGAGGGCCCTTGGCTCTGCACTTGGTGTGTGGCAGGCAGCACCGTTACCTGCCTAGCATGCTAACCTTCCTCTGGGCTCTCTGGGGAACTCTTGTGCACTGCATGTGACTCAAGCAGGTGACCTGAGCAGTCCCTCCTCTGGTTATGGACACGATCACACCCATGGCTTGTGTCATCATGTGATTGAACTGTCATTGCTGCCATCCTCCCTTCAGAGTGATTGGCTCAGAAAGGGGCTGGGGTTCAAGCCAGCCAATGAGAGTCTTCTCTGGGAAAAAACATAGTAACTCTTTTAGAAAATAATACTTTATAAATGTCACTAATCATAACAAACATATCCCTCTGGTGCAGGACACAGACAGTGGGAGAGGCAGGGAGGAGTTTGATGACTCAATTTTGCTCTCAATTTAGTTGTAGCTATGGTTTGGAAATGAGGTGTTCCCCAAAAGCTCCTGTGATAATTCAGGAGGTGAAGTGGTTAGATTAGGAGAGCAATGACCTAATCTGTGGGTTAATCCATTTGATGGGTTAATAATTTGAAAGCACTAACTTGGTGGTAACTAGGCAGCTGGGCTGTGGCTGAGGGGTGGATCACAGGGGGCATGCCCTTGGGATTATACCCTGTTCCCCTGGCTTCCCCTTTCTCTCTCTGCCCCAGCTATAATGAGCTACGCAGCTTTCCTCCGCACCCTTCCGCCATGATGCTCACCTTGCCAGGCTTCAGACCCAGAGCAAAGGAGTCAGCCGACCACAGACTGAACCTCTGCACCCAGGAGCCCAAACTGAACGTTCCTCCTCCTCTACTGCTAAGATGCTTTGGTCACAGCAATGCTAAACTGACTAACACCGCTGTGAACCTAAAACCCTCTAAAAACTAAAATGAAGCCTATTTTCTTAGGAAAAAAAAAAAAGATTACATTCTTTAAGAACCAGAAAGAAGACACCAGAAAGGTTGATGCAAATAAAGAGGATGAAATACATTTATAATTTAATGTTAAAATATTTCTGGATGTGAGGTAGAGGAGCTGATATTTCCACTTTATAATTAAAAGCTATTTCTGTAAAATTATATGAGGTTCTTTTTTTTTTTTTTGTGGTGGGAGCAGGTAGGCATTTGAAGCACAGAAACGACTTAAATAGCTTAGTTTCTATTGAACTGCTTTGGGGTGTAGAGAATGAGATGGTATGAAAGGTCATTTGTAACTATCTTTTTAAAAGTCATCTTTATCGAATTTGAACAAAAACCACACACTTATTTTTAAAAATGATCCCTTGCATGGTGGTTGCTAGCACTGGCTCTGAGAGTCTACAAGGCCAGTGGGCATCTGCCTGGGCTGAGGAGTGGCCCGTCATGAGAGTGAGTCCAGGGAGAAGTAGGAGGAGGAGAGAAATGGAGAAGGGTCCTGAGCAACTGTCGGCGCCCTGGAAATAGGTACGCCTAATTGAGCACAATTCTTGAATCTTCCAGACACAGGAGCCAATGAGTGCCCTAATTCAAGCTGGGTTTCTGTGATTTGCAACCAAAACATGTCCTGATAAAATGCTCGAGTGGACCAACAGGCATGCAAACCCAAGCCTGGAGAGAGAAGGAACAAATACCCACTCCCATCCCTGAGACTCGGAGCTGAAGGGATGATGACGGACAGGGCAGGGTGGAGGGGCCTGGCCTCGCATATAGCTTAGCATCAGGGGAAGATGGAGAGCGCCCTCCTGTTATCAAGCCCAGGCCCAGAAGCTCATTCCACAGGAAGAGCAATGTCTGTGTTGGGAGAAAGAACGGCTGTATTCAGTGGCCAAAGAACAGAGAAGAGGGAGAGCTGTGCCCCTGCATCCAATCCTCTACTCCAGGGGTGGGGGGTCACAGACACGGGAGGGGACAGTGGGGGACGGGTCCTCATCTTTCTGGGGATAGGTGGAGATCTTGCAGGAACTTGGCTGCCACCTCTTTTCCCTGCTTTCACGGTCTGGCGTTGGCAGTCATGGTGACAGATAGGGGTCTCGAAGCAGGAGCCCTGAAGCAGGAGCAGAAAGACCAGGCAAATCTAGGTTGTTGGCCCTGTATCATAGTTTTGGGCAAAACATTTCTCACATGATCAACATGTCTCCATGCAGAGCTGAGTAGAATCTGACCCAAAGGGACCCAAAAGTTAAGGCCCTGTTATGGTTGAGACGTGAAGGGTCCTCCAAAAGCTCATGTGTGAAACAAGGCGAGAAGGTTTAGAGGTGAAAGGGTTGGGTTATGAGCCTTGTCTCAATCAGTGAATTAATCCCCTGACAGGGATTAACTGGGTGGTAAGTGAAGGCAGGGAGGTTGTGGCTGGAGGAGGAGGTCATGGGGCATGCCTTAGGGGTACATGTTTTGTCCCTGGAGAGTGGAGTCTCTCTCTGCTTCCTGGTGCTGTGTTCCCAGTTGCTCCCCTCCCCCATGCTCCTCCACCATGATGCTCTGCCTCCCCCAAAGCCCCTAGGAACACAGCAGCCATCTGTGGACTGAGACCTCTGAAACCGTAAACCCCAAAGTGAACTTTTCCTCCTCTTGTTGATCTTGTTGGGTCTTCTGGCCACAGCAGTGAAAAAAGATGACTAAATCGGGCAGCAAAGTGGACAGACACGGCATGAAGGCCCAGATGCCTTCTCATCCCATTCCAGCCGCCCATCGGACACTCCAGGCGCAAGTGAAGAGTCTGTGTTTTCAACAGAAGCAGCCCGCAGGAGCCTGTGGGGTGACCCAGGGAGCCATCGTCCTCATCATCCCCACGTTAGACATCAGAGATGTGGTCTACAGCAAAGCCAGTGGGAGACTGACCGTGTATTGTCCGGCTGTGTGGCCTCTAAAATGAGTGATTTTCTTAACTAAAAGCAAGTGCAGCGAGTATTTTAAGTTTTTCCTCAGTAGCACTTTGATGTGTCAAATGATCTTGAGGAGAGGTGGAGTCCAGGCTAGTGACCACCTCAGTGCATCCTACAGTTCATGCAGAGAAGCAGATTTTACCAGACGGTCGGGCTGATATTGGAAGCTCCCAGATCAGATCCCAGCCCATTGGTTGCACAAGGGGAGTAACTGGCTGGGCACCAAAGTCTGAACTAAAGGGAGATGAGGTCCGGGTGCCCGTCGAGGGCACCGCTGCAGCTTGGACTGGAACTGAGCTTGGTCTCCATCTTGGAGATCGGGAATGGGTCCTTGTTCCTGGTGTGGAAGATTAAACACCTGGGAAATGCCAAGGCAAGTGTAGAAAGCAAGTTTTATTTAAGAAAGTTGATAACGACAGACTTCTCTGAAGCGAAGGGGCCCTGGAGCTGGGAGTCCGGTGGAAGGAGTGTGTCTTGCTCTTTCAGAGACCCCAGACCCTTCTTTTGAATCATTGCCTTCTCTTATCCGTGTACTTGCCTGGGAGCTGGGACAGGAGTTAATAGTGTGCAATTCAGAGTGCCCAGGAGCACAATCACTGAGGTTAACAACCTATTGTCCTCCGTTTTTAACCAGTGATATCCAGTCCTCTCCCTCGCTGGACCCCCATCCTTCATTACCTACACTGACTGGCCAGGTAGGGCTGCAGGCAGATTGCTTTGGGGCAAAGAAATTGTGTTGGTGGGGCAGTCAGCACATTGGGCTCATTTTATAGAATCATTCTCTTAACCCCATGTTCCCACCAACCTCCCCTCTCTGTTCCCTTACAAGACCATGAAGTCTCTGCGTCAGTGTCAGGGCTGCGCAGGACCAATCTCCAACAGCGCCACCATGTGGTGGTACGAAGTGATGGCAGGAATGGACAGATGAGACGTGGAGTGGAGCTGTACCCCTGGATGTGGTGGAACTAACTTCCTGAGGTTCTTGGACACAGCACCGTAAGGGAGGCCACAAGAGGGAGGTCCTGAGAATTTTGAGGATTCCAATAAACAAGGAAAAAAAGAGCAGTCACCTGTTGTAATGTTCTATAATACCGGGCTTCTCTGGGTAGGAATGCATCCTGCTGGAGAGAGCCTGAGGAGGGCAGGATCCCCTTCCGGCACACCCACAGTCTCTGGGCAATGTGCTCTGCAGCCTTCCTGCTGTGGGTAGGCATGACTGCTCCCCCCACAGCACGCCCTCCATGCCCTGTGGCTGCAGGAACTTCCCAGAGCACCTCATCTGGGGACCCTCCTGGGGCAGGAGCATGCAGAGGGGGCAGCCATGTTTGGTCCCTTAGCACCATCTCCCACAGGGCAGATGTCATCATCCCAGCCCAGCCCCAGGGGGGCTGGACATAGGCCTGACACCCACTTGGGGGGATCCCTGCTCCCTTAGCCCTCACCTACCCTTTTCTGAAGAAAATGTGAGCGGAGAGGACCTCTCAGCAAGCCCTGGACGCCGGGCCACTGCGCCTGTCTGTCACCAGGGAGGGGACTGAGTCAGGTAAGCCTTGGGGTGGAGGGAGGAGGGGTCAGCAGCAGAACTGGTGAGGCTGGGGCTCAGCAAGCCCATCCTCACCCGGCACCCTCCCTCCTACACCCCCTGAACTGTCACCCTGGAGGGAGCTCCTCTTGACCCAGCATGACCAGGGATGGTGGCGGAACAGGGCCAGGGGTGGGGGGGGCAGGCAACAGGCGCCTCTGCTAACGTGCCCCCTCCTCGAGCCCAGGTTCTGAGCCCACAGTGATCCGCTGAGCTTCGGAAGGCCAGGCCAGCTGCTGCGGAAGCCGGTCGGCAGCAGTGCAGACTTAAGGGGGATTCGGGTTGAGCAGGGAGAAGGCAAGCGGAGGGGCTGAGGCCCAGCGCTGAGATCTCAGGGGATTGATTGGGGATGCAAAGAGCATCGTGTGCCCAGGCTGGCTCCAGGCTCAACGGTAAACCCCTTCCCGGCCTTAGAGGGAAAATAGACAAGCTGCTCTCCACCTTGGCTTTAAACGGAACCCATCCACGTGTTTCAATGTTCTCCTCCCGGAATCGGCCCCTCCGTTCCATCTTCTCTAAGCTGGCAGATAAGAAGGGGCACCTCTCCCTTTGCCTGGAAATAGGAAGCTGGCCTTCGTGATCTGCTCTGAGAGACTGCGCAGTTGGTAGGACAGGCTTGCTCAGGCTCGGGGGCTCAGACGGCCTCAAACTGCGGCTTTGCCCCTTACGAGCTGGGTGAGCAGGAAGACACTGCTTTATGTGTCTGAGCTCCAAATTCCTGTGTACTAAATGAGCGGCATCAGCTACTCTGTGAGTTTTCTATGGCTGCAATAAGAAATTGTCACCGATGTAGTGGCTTGAAACAGTACCATTCATCTCTCAGTCTCAGAGGTTCAAGTCCCAATGAGTCTCACTGGACCAAGGTGCCAGGTGTCCTTGTCTCACCGCCCCCTGGCTCCATCTCCAGGGCCAGCAGTGTGGCATCTCTCTGTCATCACTCTCCTTCCCTGACCCTCTCTTCCACTTCTGAGGACCCTTTTGTTGTGATACTGGGCAAATCTAAGCCACCCCATTTGGGCTCCCTGTCCCCACCAAGATCCTGGACTTAATTCTATCCTCCAAGGCCCCTTTGCCGTGGAAGGCCACACGTTCCCAGGTTCCAGGGATCAGGATGTGGACAACTTCTCCGGGGTGGGGACATTATTCTGCCAACCACGCCTACCTCTTAGTGTGGCTGAAGAGGCTTAACAAGATAATGCATTTAGTAAAGGGCTTAACACAGTGCCTGACACACAGAAAACACTCAGTAAAAGCAGCTATTTTTAATCACATGGCCATCTCTCATGATAAAAAGAGCAGCTCTGCCTGCCTGGTGGCATGCCAGGCCCCTCCCTGTGCACACACGGCATGCGGGCAGTGCCCGGGGCACAGGCCAGGCTGCTGCCTGCTCTCTCTCTGCACACAGCCCACCTCTGACTCCAAGTCCAGATGCCACAGTGTGTTTTGCTCATGCCCGGGCGTTTGCATCCTCTTGCTGTGCCACAGATGTTTGCACAGATGTTCACCTGCTAGTGGACATTTGTGCACACACATGATCTGCTGCTTAGGCTCAGATGGGCACACATACGTGCACACAGTTGCTGTCTGCATGCCCACACTTCCTGAGACCTCCCACCCAACAGACAGAGCCCCCGCTCAGACTGGTACAGATGCTTCTCCCATCCCCAGGAAGTCAAGCTGCCCCCACAGCCCAGGGCGACCGTCAGTCTGTCGGCAGCCGTAGCAGCCCCCAGCCTGCACTCGACACCCCCTCTGTCCTGGGTGTCACCACCTCCCGCTCCTGCTCCCTGAGCCTCGGCTCCATTGATTGGCCTTGCAGCTCGGCAGCCAGAGATGTGCCCCAGCTGGATGAAAACGCTTGTAATTTATGGAGTGTCTGATTTTTAATCAGTTTTTTGTTCCTGTGCTGTAATTGTCCTAATTAGATATACATATTTTGATGAAGGTTTTTCCAAAATAAAAATTGTAATCGAATCTTGCTTGACATTCTTTACACCCACTCGCTCGGATTCACACTGCAGCAGCCTCGGATCCAGGCGTGTGGCTCGGGCCTCTCCACCAGCCCCCTGGGCCACCCAGAGCCACCCAGCTGGCCTTCAGGGGCAGTTTTCTTTGCACCTGGGCCTCCAGGTGCCCCTTCAGGCTGGGGCAGCCGGCCCCGGGGCTGGGCAGGGCGAGGAGGCCTCCCTGGGCAGGGTCCAAATTGCCTAGCGCTGGCCTGCCCTCCCTCTGCCCCAGCTTCCGCCCTGTACCTTCCTAGGAAAGTGAGGCCCTGCAGCCTCCAGGCCCTGGCTGGTTTCCGCCAGCCCCTATTCTGATAAATGATTGCCATGCCCACCACTTAGGGGATACCTACCATGTGCCAGTCACTGTGTTCCATGTGCACGGCCCTAATCTGCATGACAGCCCTCCGAGGGAATTTCATCCAGGAAGAAATCAAGGCTTGGAGAAGGTAATTGGCTCCTCAAGGTCACAGAGCAATAAATGGAAGTGCTGCCGAGTGTCTCGGTCCTCAACGGAAACAATGGCTGCCTTCCTGGGGGTATGGGGGGGTCTTCAGTTCCCCAGCAGCCCCTCTGAGTGAGAGACCCACACAGCTGCTCTTACCTGGACTGCAGCATTAATCTTCACTTGACCTTGAATGGCTTCCAAGGCACAATTCCTCCTGGGAATCTGTAGTAGAGACCACAGGTGGGATGCCCGCGCCTGTCTAGGACCTGGCAACCCTGGTCCAGGGCTCAGTGTGCTGCCAAGGGGTCAGCACTCAGGCTGGCTGGGGGCGGGCACTGGAGCTGGAGAGCCCCAGAGGAAACCCACCAGGCCAGGGGACCCAGCCAACTACTGTCTGTGCTGGTCCTTAAACCCTCGCCTCTCCCACCCTGCTTTGAGGTGCTGGGCCTGGCCCTCTGTCAGCCTCTATTCTGCTGGCGTTCCTTCTAGTTGGGGGTCACTGGAGGAGACAGGACAGGGACGTCATACTTCCTCCTTGCTTCTTGTCCCTCTCAGGCCACACCACTTGTCCTTCTCACCCTCACGGTGAAGCTGGCCCCAAGCTCAGTCATTGGTCCCAGTTTGCAGTTTTCACTACCATAATGAGCCCCCCGAGCCCCCTCGGAGATCCCAGCCACAGCTGTGCCTGCCCTGCCCTGCAGAGCTCAGAGTTCCAGCTCCAGGGAGCCTACCCTCCAAGCTCCCAATTCTAAGAATGCCAACCTCTTCCTCTGTCCCCCAGCCCCAGGGACGGTGGCTGCTTCCTGAGTTGCTTCCTCTGCAATTGCTAAGTATGAAACAAAACTCTTGAGATCAAGGAATCACTACAGTAAAAGGATTTATTGAGCAGTTACTAGGTAGCCAGAAAAGGGACCAGGTCCTGGGACAAGTTCCCACAACCAGGAGCAGCAAAGCAGCTGGGAAAACATCCACTAGACCTAGAGCATTTTTATAATGAAAATCTGGGGGAGAAAAGCCTAAGAAGATCACATTGAACCCACTCTGTTTGTAGACCGGAGGGGCTTCAGGACAGCAGGGCCGTCCATAAGGAGAAGACACGGTTGCTTCAAGATGGATCGGGGTGAACGTTCCAGAAAGCTTATATACAAACAGGGTGCCGTGGCCCTAGTGGGGCCTCTTGTCTTTCCTGAGCTCTTTCTTTTCCATCCTCTGGAAAATTTGTTGTCCCATTTTGGACATCTGTGAATTTTTCTTTGGCCATATCACAGAACACCCGCAGTTCTCTATTTAACAGTCATTTAACCAACTCCTTCCTTTAAATTCTCTCTGTTAAAATAACTGGTGTGGTTTCTGATTTTTCACTTAGCACACCCTGCACGGTATCCAACTTCAAACTGGACAAAGAATATTGAGGGAGGCAGTAGCCACACCTGCCCTGAAGGACAGGGACGGCCCCCTGACCCACAGAATCGAGCAAGGAAACTCAGCAAAGTGTGCGGGTCTTTCCCGCTTGCTCAGCACACGCTGGCTGAGAGAATGGAAGATAGTGAACGAATGGACAGAAGAACTAATGGATGAAAGAAAACGGTCAGCCTGGGGCACCTGCTCCAGACCCAGTCTTACAAAGTCCAGCCGAGCAGCCGGACTAACATCACCAAGCACATCTGGTTAGTAGTAGTAGAGATAAGAAGCCAATTGCCCTCTGGAGTAATTGGACACAGAAGGTGGCTGTGGGAGTAACACAAACTGAGCATGTGCTGCTGGTGGGAATCAAGGGAACTAGGGCTGACAATCAGCCCCCAAATCTCAGCGGCTTAACACAATGAAGGTCTCTCTCTCACTCACTTGAATGTCGACGTGGCTGATCAAATCAGTCCCTCTGGGAGACTCTCCTCCAACTGTCAACTCGGGGACCCAGGTCCTTCCATCTGGAAGCTCTGCTGTCCCTCTGACTTCCTGGAAGTCTTCGGTTAGGGCTTTAGAGAACGTGGAGGATCTCACACACAGCGTTTGACCACCTTGGCCTGGAAGTAACATCATAATTTCCCTTCATAGCCCATCAGCGAGAACAAGTCATGGGACTCCTAGATGTCCCGGATGGAAGAGGGGCTGGGAATCACATCCCATGGCTGGGCAGCTATCTCCCACCGACTGTTCCCTACTCTGGGGGGGTGGGGAACGTGTTGGCCGAGCAGCTTGCCACTTCTCTCACCATCGGGCATGGTATCGAGTGGACGACAAGATGTCAGAAGTGTTTGGCCCAACCCTTGCTTTCGAGAGACTACAAGCAAGAGAACACAGACAGACATGGAGCTGTGTCGACTAAAGAGGCAAAACACAGATGGACATTCTGCTCCATGGGTAATCGCCAAAACCCTGGACCCTGGATATGAGAAGAAACCTAAAAGTCGCCATCTTACAATTCCAGACTTTTTATTGTTTTCAGTCCAATTAATAGGATAAGATTTGTGCTGATGAAACAGGCAGAGACCCGTCCAAGACAAATAGGATCTGCCAATCTCGGCAGGCATGTGTTCATAAGTGGCTGGACGAGGAATCGTTGCCACCCCAATATTTCCTCTTATTTCCATCCCAGCAAGAGCATCCTAACCGGATGATCTTAACAAAGTCTTTGAAAGGTCCTACTATTACTAGACATGCAGCACCTCCATCCAAAAATTACAATGAGGTTTTTTTTTTCCCTAGAAAAATCTAGCCAACCCTTTGTGTAGGTTGGGCCATGGCCCTTCCCTGATGGCTCATTTTCCCCCACCCAAGGTCCTGAGCCCTCTGCGATCTCCGGCAAGGGAAAGTCCATTATCCAACCCTAATACCCCATCTCTGAGGCATAGCAAAGAGTTAAAAGGAGACTCAGATTGGACGAGGGAAAATCCTTCCCTAGAATTAATTTGAAGATACTAAAGGGAGGGATACCTTTTCCCAGAGGTTGATGCACTGGGGAAGGATGAACTTGGGCTACTCATGGCCATGGGCCTCACCATCCCGAGAGGTCTGACTCCAGGGTGAGTCAAGAAAAGAGGAGAGAAGAGGCTTGAGTCCCCCATCCAGTCCCGAAGGCCGGGTCCCTGCTGCTTTCCCAGAATCCCTTGCAGCTCCTGCACCAGCACATTGTCATTTGCTTGGGCTGGCCAAACAGGGTCCCCATCACTTGCAAACAAGTTCCTGACTCCTCCATGTCCTCAGTGCTGTGCTCAGCACATCTCTACTTTCCTGTTAGAACAGCTGGCCGACAGAACTGGCCATGAAGTGTTCCTAAAAGTGCAGATTCCCGGGCTTCCCCTCAGGCTTGTGACCCAGAATCTCTGAGAATGGGGCCCGGGCCTCTGCAGGAGCTTCCAGGGACGCTGATGCAGACCAGTCCGCAGGCCTCTGGATCACCCCAGGCCTGCTTTCCGGCTCAAAGCCCTGTGGAGAACAGTGCTGGCTCCTGTCACACTTGAAGATGGATATTGAAGGGCACCAACAGGACAAAACAGGTCAGCGAGGGCGCTCAGGCTGTTCTTCCTCTGATGTGTTTTTCAGAAATCAGGGTGTTTAACCAGGGAAAGAGCGAACTCACGGGGGACGTGCTGTCTTCAACAGTGTGGAATCTGTCATGTGGAACGGGGACAGATTGACTTTGTGGTGTCCCTGGGGGCAGGCCCTCAACCAAGGGCATCATGGTGCCCGATTTTAGCTAAACAAAAGAAAGAACTTTCCGGCAATTAGAGCTGCCCTGTAGTGGAAGGGCTGCCCCAGAAGGTAGTGAGCTGCCCGGCTCATCCATCAGGAGCTCGCCATCTGTCAGCTGCCCTAGCTGGGGCTGTCACAGCAGACAGAAGTTTGGACGAGCCGCCCTTCCCTTGCCAAGATTCTTCAACGTGGTCTGGAGACCAAAGAGGCCAGGCTCACCAGAAGGGCCGAGTGGCCAGAAGGGCCGAGAGGAGCACGGGGCTGCTGGGAAGGATTTGTGAGGGACACAGGAGCCGAGGTGGACCCTGGGGGGCAGCACGGGCTGCACCTGGAGTCAGGCATTTCCCACTCTGTGTGGCTTGGTTTTATGTCACTCTATCATGGTGACTGTGAGCTGCTCTATACAAAGGGGACATTTCAGACATTTCCATTTGGGGAAAAAAAGAAAAAAAAAAAAGAAAGAAAGTAGTTGACCAGCTGATGTTTCATGGCAAATGTTTGCATAATCAGGAGTAAATGGGGGATGCTGGAGTCAGGGACCTTTGGGTCAAGGAAAGCAGAGTCCGTGATTAAGAAGGTCACACTCCAGTCACCTGTTCCTGACTCTGCCTTAAATGTCAGAGTGGCCACCACACCTGATCTATGCCTTTACTCGGGGTTTCTCGGGCATCTAGAAACATCTCTCACTCTGCCCCTTTATGTCTGTAGGGAGATGGCCAGAGCTGTGTGCCTCTCCAGCCACCAGGCTGAGGACAGGAGGGAGGGGGTGCTGGAGGGGGCCCTGGACTCTAATCTTGCGGGTGTGGTGCAGAGAGGACACAGGGTTTATGACCCAGCCCCACACCCAGAGAGAATAAGGACACAGGGCTGGCTGGGTCTCAGTCCTGGGAAGGCCAAGGTGGTGCTCAGAACTCTGTGGTTTGCAAGTGACAGAAATCACACTCAGGCGGTCTGAACAATGGGGGAGTGTGTGGGCTCCTGGGTGGGAGGTGTGGGAGAGCTCTCAGGACTAAAGGCCCACGTTGCATCCTCAGCGAGGAAACTTGCCCACTGGCAGGATCCACACCAATATCACAGGAAGGCTCTGAGGGACCCTCTCCTGGCCCCTTAGACCAATCACTTCCACCCAGGGGAGGGGGCCCTGTGACTGGCCAGGAGTGGGACACAGCCTGTCCCTCGAGGCCTGGGAGGAGTGGATGACATTGATTGATCTCAGGGCTTAGGGGCAGCTTTGGGACAGGGTGGGGACAGCATTAGGGTTTAGGGAATTGGGAAGGGGGAGAAAGAGCAACTCGGAGCACGGAGGAGGGAACCCCTTACCTCCCTCCTAAAAGACCTGGTGGGCTGGTGGCCAAGGTAGGACTCCCTCCAGAATTGTCTTCCATTCATGGGAAGATGGGTCAGAGCTGGCTGAGGATAGCTTGCGCTGGCCCTTGGAGAACAGGGTACAGTGTGATTCATGGCAATGGAGGAGGAGGCCCAGGGAGATCCCACACCCATCAACACCTTCATCCACACACAGACACACACACACACAGACACTCTCTCTTTCACAGCTCACCCCCACACACACTCGGGCACATTCACAGTGTCACCACCCCCACATACACTCCCACGCTCCCTTGGAACCGCCATTGCCCTCCCCTGCCCTGGGTGTCTTGCTCCCCCAGGCTCCGCTCAGGACACAGGCCACCCAGCTGCAGCCTCCTGTGCCAGGAGGGCCCTAGACTGCCCACCCCAGCCCTGCAGACAGGTCACCTGCACCTGACCATCCAGTGGGTGACATTATGTCTTGTTTCTAAGTCCTGCAGATGAGACGACATCTACCTCCGGAGATGGAAGGAAGAAAGAGAGTTTCATCTCTAAGCCGCCCTGGTGGCCAGGAGCTACAGGCTGCCGTAGAAAGTGTCCATGCCCCACCCACCTGCCGGACTGTGCACCTGCGGGCCACCGCCACCCCGTCTCTGAGTCAGTCTGTATGTGCACAGTGGAGGTGGGCACACCTGCCTCCCAGGGACACCCAGAGAGCAGACACCCCAGCCCAGTGCTGTGCTCGGGAGCCGTCCAGTGAGGTGGCTCCTCCCCCTGCACAGCTTCCGGCTGCTCAGACTCCCCAGAGGGTCCCAAGGAGAGTGACCCCGGCCAGGCCCACCTCACCAGTGGAAAGGGTCATCGTCCTTGTGAGGCGCAGACCTCGGGTCAACACCGGCTCGAAGCTGTCTCCCCAGAAAGGAAGCCTGCTCTGAGTCCCCTTGGAAGCCTGGCCGTCGGGGCCCCTCGCCGTCCATCTGCTGGGCGTTTTCCTCCTCCTCCCTTGGCCTAGCTCTTCATCCACCTGAGCTCATGCTCCTCCTCGCCTTGAACGCCCTTCCCGTCCTCTGGTGGCTCAACAAGGCCTTTCCCCAGGCCCCCTCCTCCATGAAGTGCCCCAAAGCCACACCCCCTTGACCCTGGTCCTTAATGTCCCCCCTTCTGCAGCCCATCTGCCCCCCTGGATTTAGGTGACCATTGGCTCAGCTAGACCTCACTCAAGGGCACAGACTGCATGTGGCAAGCACTCTGTAACCCAGAGCTGGCCCGGTGCCAGCGCACAGTAGGGCCCCTGCAGATGGCACTGTGGAGGCACACACACTGTGTCCTCATCTCCCCTGGGAAGATGTCAGCTCAGCTTCCTCCAAAACACCCTCTTCTCCTCCCAGAGCCGCCCCTTCTTTAGCTGGTATTTAAGGGTAATGAGCCCAGCACATCGGACCCCAGTGAAACGCCTCTTAAGATACCGACTCCCAACAAGTCGACCACCCAGGAGCCTGGGGCTTTGGTGGCAGCCAGAAGAGAGCAGGCGGGAGCTGCAGGAAGGGCAGGAAGGGGTGAGGGCTGGGGCGGGAGCCAGGGTGCGGACCCTCACCCCATTCCATACCAGCAAAGAAACAGCGCGGGCTCGTGCCCCCCAACCCTGCCTCCAATCCAGCCAGGCTGAAGCAGGTGACGTCGGGCGGCTCTGGACGGGAAGATGGCACAGAGGGCAGAACTCTGTGTGTCACTGGGGTGGCACGGTCGAGGTCCCTGGAAACCAGCATGGCTACCCTGGGTGCCGGGCCGGGGGAGGAGCTGGTGCCAGGCTGCTGAGGCCCAGACACAGATGGGGTGTCCATGTGGAGGTCACCAGCAGAGGCGGGTGCTCTTAGCAGGACCATCTCACTAAACCCACCCAGTCTGTGGCAGCTTCTCCAGAATTGGTCTATCTCCAGGGAAATGGTGGCTCAGGGGTGGGAGCTGGGGAGTGCCCCTCGGCTCCATGCCTGAAGCACAGGAAAAGAGCTTTAATTCCAAACTTCATGTCCTCCCAGGAGGACTGCAGCCTGCTTCCGCTGCCCGAGGGGACCCCTCCTCTGTTACAGACCCACATGCACCTGTCCATCCAGAGTTTCACCCCAACACGGTTCTCAGGTAGGGCAGGGTAGACATCCCAGAATACACACGTGTACGTAACGCACACGTGTCATGTGTGCATGTCTATATACATGTGTGCACATATACATACATGTACACACACACACACACGCACGCATATGCACACACACTGCTCACACATCCAGAATCCTACCAGCACAGCCAGGAAACAGAACTCCCGCACGACATCTCCACCCTCAGTTGCCAGGAGAAGGGGACAAACTAAAGACAGGCGAGGGGTTCCTTCTGCCCCATCTAAATACCCTGGGACCCACAAGCCCAGTCCTATGCGCTCGTTCTTCACTGCTGCTGGGGACATCCACGGGCCAAGGTTCTGGGGAGTCTGGGGCGGCCAAGTTCTTCCCCCCAAACCCGTCATCAGGGTCAGACCCAAGGCCCTGGGACAAAGAGGTTGGGAAGATTCTCCCTTTGATCTTCACAGTTTCTAAGGGACAGTTGGGAGCCCCTACTCCACCCCAGCTTGCCTGGCAGGGGAGAAGGGAGGGCCGAGGGGGAAGGTGAGCAGGGGACGGAGGGCTGGCGGCCTCTGCACGGGAGCATCAGGTCCTGAGATGCAGTTAGGGCTGCTGATGTCGGCTTCCCTTCCTCTGCAGCTCCCGGTGACTTGGCAGACTCTTTGGAAGATGCTCCAGGCTGCATTAGTTTAGCATCCTTTGACCTTGAACGTCTTCTGCTACACACACCCCACTGGCTGCCTTCCATCCAGGCAGGTGGGAGCCAGGAGCCAGGACTTTGTCACTTTCCCAAAGACCAGATCTGTGGCACAACTAGTGGCCTGAATCCCCGTCTCCACCCCAGGCTGCACGTGTCCCTTGCACATTGAGCCGGTGAGACCTCCTCTGCCCCGAGCTCTGTGGCACCAGGTGGGCCGGGAAGCCACTCCTCTCCTCCCCCACAGAGTGGATTCCTCCATGCAAAACAGCAAGAAAGGACAGCCAACCTCAGCCCAGGAATGGTGAAGGGGTGCCCGGCCACAGCACCCTCCTGCTGCTCAGCTCCCACTCCCGGCCTCGCCCAACTCGCCCTCTCCCGCCCCTGCCCAGGGGCTGCCTTCCACACGTGATGCTCCAGGACCCCTTTCCTTGCTCCCTGGCCCTTTTCTTTCCCTCGGGTCCCACCCAGGGAGCAGTGCATGAGGCTCCTGAGGCACTGTCTCTTCCCCACTAGAGCACTTCCCTGCCCACGCTGGACAGAAGAGGGCCTGGGCCTGCCTGGACATCTGTGGGCCCCAGCGCTGCCCTGCCCAGGATCCAGGCCCTGCACTGAGGTCTTTTCACCCACCCAACTCACTGGGCTGCTCTGCACGGCCCCAGCCTGGGGGTCAGAACTGAGAGGAGAGGAAAGGCCCTTCCCCGGTGGTCAGCCTCCGCCCCAGCCCTAGGCACAGTGATGGGCCCTCTCAGACCAGCCCAGGAGAGGCCAGAGGAGAGGGAAGAGAGAAGACTTCTTCCTCCCACAGCCTCGCACTGTTTCAGCTCCCCCAGCATGGCTTCTCAGAGCGCCGGCTTTCCAGATCCCTCTCCTGGCCACCACCCGCCTGTCACGCGTTTCTGACCCATCCCTCAGCTGAGAACTGTGATTCTGCACATGGTGTCACTTGGGCCCACTCCAGGTGTTCTGCCTTGATTGGCCTGGGGTGCATCCTTATGGATATTTTCAAAGCCTCCCAAGTGATTCTACAGCCAAGGTGGAAGCCATAGGCTGGCCAAGGGGGCTTTGAGAAATGATTTGAGCCAGTGTTTCTCAAACTGTCATAGACATTCAGATCAGCTGTTGAAATGCAAATTTTGATTCCACTGTGGTGGGACCCCAGAGTGTTTGTCTCTGACAGCTGCCCAGTGATGCTGGTGCTCGTTCTCGGACCACACTTTGATTAGGAAAGATCTAAACCAATGGTTCTCAAAGTGTGGTCCCTAGACCAGCTGCATCAATATCACCTGAGAGTCTGTTGGAAAGGCAGTGTCCTGTGGTCTGTCCCAGACCTGGTGAGTTACAAACTTGAGGGGTGGGGCCCAGGGCCATGCTCAAGATCACTGATAGAGGCCAGCCCCTCTCCCCCGGGGATACATCTGTCCCTCTGTCTGAAGGATGCCTTCAGAAAAGCCTTCTTGGATATAGCTCCCTTCCTGGACCATCCAGGTGAGTGTTTTGGGGGTGAGAAAAGTGGGTAGGAATTAATGAGTCCATATGTCAATTTCTGGCAGAGAATAAATGCGCACGGTAAGAGCACAAATGTCTAGTTTTCAGACCCCAAGGGAGGGGGGGAAAAACACCTGAAACACACCAGCAATGGAGAGATGAAATTCAATTCCAAACTAAAAATACACATTATTTATCATTATCTAGAAGGAGGTTGGGAGAAGGCCATTAGCGAGAGTTTTCTGGCTGGCGCGGTTCTCAATTGAAGAGCAGCAGCCAGGAGCGCCATGTCCTACATTCCCCTTTGTCCCAGTCACAGGCAACGACTCCACGGGCCCGGCGGCTGCTCCCACCGGAAATGATTTCCAGCTGCAAGGAGACTGGTGGGGAGGGAGGGCACCAGGCTCCGAGGTGCCAGGTTCCTAAGGGGTAAGCCGTCTCCTGATGTCCCGGGGGGTGGGGACCTGTGTGGGGTGGGGCACACTCTTGACACTTTCCCGAAGCACCCTGGGTGTGCCCAGGCAACAAGGCGGGGTGAGGGGGGTCTTGGGATTGTCTGGGAGGACCGGGAGCCTCCATGGTGACTGTGGCTATCTGCCCTGTCCCCTGCCTGGGAGGCAAAGAAGTTTTGCTGAAGAATGTGGGCACGTTGCCCTGGAACCCACGTGGCCTTGCAGCTCCCAATCAACTAACCTTGGAGAGCTGGGGAGGCCCGGGAGAGGAGGCAGTTTCATGTTCAGAAGAATAAGGCTGAACCCTAAGAGGGCCAGGCTCAGGGAGGGAAGGAGCGGGGGCAGACAAGAGGTGTACCTAGCAGTAAGCAGGGACTGCTCCCACCTCCAAGTAACCCAGTGGCACCTGTCGTCAGGGGACAGTTCATTTAGGGAGAGAGAGGACACGGCTATGTATTTCCCTAATGAGTTTTAAGGGGGATACTAGCAGTTAACATCTCCCCTTCTCCTATCCCGGGTCCCATTGTGCAGAAGATCAAGAGAAACACCTTGTCTCTGAGCCGGAGAATAAAATAGCAAGTGTGGAGCAGGAACTTGGAGTTAGACGAACATGTTCAAACCCAACTCCCCTACTTAGCTGTGTGGCTTTGGGCAAGTCAAATCCCCACTCTGGGCTTCATTCTCTTATCTGTAAAATGGGGAGAATAGCAATACTTCCTTTGTGCCATGCTCACTGGGGTGCCTGGTGCAGGGAGAGCACCAACAAAGCACACTGGGCTGAGAGTGTGCCCCCTCACCACCCCCCCTCGCGCCCGTGCCACTCCCTCTCTGCTCTGGAGGCTCATGCTCCCCAGGGGGCTGCCCCTTCTTTTCTTTGGGGGCCATTGTGGAGGGAGAAGGAAATGGAGAGGAGGAAAGCACGCTGAGGCAGGGTGAGGCCCTGGAAGGGCTGGCCCAGCCCCTGAGGCTACATCGCTGGGCATGCATCCCAGGCCAGTGCTGGCCACCTCCCTCCCTGTGACATGCAAATGGTTCCCAGGTCCAGGCACAGACCCCCTGTGCCATGGAGGCCCAGCCCCCTGCTTTGCACCCCTTCTCCAACACCCTGAAGCACCTGCTGGGTGCCAGGCAGGGGAGGTGGAGCCCTGTCCTGGTGGCACCCAGCCCCAACAGTGTCTTGTTGAGCTACGTAGATGTGTGTCCCTCTTTGCCTGTGGGGACAGAAACTTCCTGAACACGGCGTGGCAAGGACTCCTGGCTCCCAGAGCCAATACCTGGAACCCCACCCCAGCTCCACATCCTCACCCCAGCCCCACAGTGCCGCTGTGTCCCTCTTCCTGTGCTTTCATGAGGCCTGACAGTCTGGTGGCTCCAGGTCCCCGGGAGGTCTTGCCATCCCATTGCCCCGTTTACCCATAAACTGGATTCGGTGAAATGGCCTGAGTGAGCCTCTGGGCCCCACAACCTCAGGAACCTCTCCTGGGCTGTAGGTCAATGTCTTAAAATGCCGTCATGAAGACAAAGCGGAAGCCATCAACAAAACTGAAGAGTCAAGGCAGCGAGTAAATCCAGCCAACGGACCACTTCAAATACTGGCCCCGGGGTGAATCGGATTTCAAAGAAATGACCTTCAGGGAATTAGGCTCCCTCCCCTGGGCCCTCCTCGCAGGGGCAGGCCACGAGGAAAGCTCACAGACCAGACGTGGCCGGCTGTCCCCACAGCCCTGGGGTCCCTGGGGTCTCGCTGGAGCCCTAATGCGGGATTCCCTCATTCCAGCTGCTGATTACACTGATTTCATGGTCGTCAAACAAGCTCAGAGAAGATTCTGGAGTTTTGCAGAATGGAAGTGATACCTGAGAGGGGAGCTGCTGAGAGAAAAGGGCTCCGTGGGCTCAGTTTCAGAGGTTGCAGGGCCAGACGAGGGGCCCCTCCACTTCAGGCCTGTGGCAGGGAAGCACAGGGAGACAGGAAGTGTGGTGGGCAGAGGGCAAAGGGAGAAGGAGGAGGGGCCAGCTCCCCCCAACAACCTAAAGACCTCCCGCCAGGCCCCACCTTTTAAAGACCCACCACTTCCAATATCATCACCCTGGCGACCATGCCTGTCACCCATGGCCTGAGGGAGACACTTAACATCCAACTATAACAGTTCACTGTGCCTCACCATTAGACCTGATGGTCCCCACACTCCAGCCAGCTGATGTCCCTAACCATCAGTGACTTTTTGACCTTGCTTTCCCAAGCTCCATCTATGAAGGACAGGAGGCTGCAAAGGTCTAGGAACGCCCTAAGAATCAGACCAGGAGACCCAGCCCACCTGCCCCCAGGTGACCACACTCCTGCCCCACCTGGTCCCTGGAACTGCTTGGCAGGGGCTGAGGGGCTCCTCTGCTGCTGCGCTGCCTGACTTCCTTTTCAGAAAACCAACCTCATCAAGCTAAAGTTCAAGTTCACCACTTCAAACCTGCTGTTCAACGGATCTTAATAAATATGTCACCCAATCATCACGCTTGTGTGCTCACAAGGACAGGCTTGGCCTGGACCGTTCAGCTCAGTTTCAGGGACCTCAAACTCAGAACATCCCGAGTTCCACTCATCAGACTAGCTCCTCCCTGCCTCGCCTCCCTGGTGGATGCCCTATCGCCCCACCAGCACCCCAGCCACAGCGCCACCATCACTCTGAGCTGGGTCCCTGCAGGGGCATGTTTCCTCCTGCATCTTGGCCACCCACCCCACCTCTAGGTGGCCACCAGAGCTGTCTGAGACCCACATCTGGTCAGGCTCCACCCTGCTGAAATTATCCAGCAGGTCTGCTGATTCCAGGTAATGGCCACCCCCCCACACACACACACTGGGGGTCATAGGGCTCCAGTACAAGATGCGTTGCTGTAGATTCCCTGTGACTTTGACATGCAATGATTGTGGGTGGCCTCCACCCAAAACCACTTTCACACACTCTTGGACAGAAAAGCCAGGACTCAGCAGGGATTCAGAGGAGCTACCTGCCTGTTTCACCCCATCCCAGTCGCCTGTGGAGTCTGATTCTGCATTGCACAAACTGACCACTGGATGGGCACTGACCTGTCCAAACAGGCCTCTGGGACCGGGACCAGTGCATCGGGCCTCACTGACCTCATCCTCACCCTGGGTCAGAGGAGCAGGTCTCCTTCCTACTTTGCTGGTTGCACACAGAGAGAGCGAACAGCAAGCTTGGCACCGCCAAAGGGTTCCAAAAAAATAAAAGAAATTAAGAAGAAAGAGCAGCTCCATCTATTTACAAAATAGGATTACCATCCGCAGAATCCCTCGGGGGGCCTGGGGGACTCTGAAAACACATTCATTTTGTTTTGTCCTTATCAGAGTCACCTGTTCTCCCTGCCCCCACCCTGGCTGGCTTCATTACTCAGAGACCAATGCCTGAGCAGGTGTCCCTTCCCCGGCCCTTAGAAGGCCCTCTGCTGCTCCCGTCCACCTCCCAGGAGAGAGAGTGGACAGAGGCAGCTTTCCCCAGAGACCAGACTACTGGCCAAGGCCACTGTGGCTACTCCTGAGACCTCCCCAGAGCCCCGAACCTGCAACGGGAGAAGAACCAATCTGCCTCAGAGACTCTAGTTGTCTGGAGGAGAGAGAGAGAGAGAGAGAGAGAGAGAGAGAGAGAGAGAGAGAGAGAGGCTCCGAATAAAAGCCAGGGCAAGGCAGTAAGGGACTAAGTTGTTGTGAAGGGTGTTGGACGCCCATAATAATAAACGTGGCAAATTGCCGTGTCACTCCAGGACTAATCCTGATGCAAAGGCTTCCTCCCCGCGCCAGAGAGGGTGCAGGGTAAACAGCCGGGGAATCGATTCCTAATGCACCTTGTTCACGGAGACTCTCAGCCCATGTCCTGCTGGTGACTGTGCCAGTGCTCCCCCATCCTCTCCTGTGAGCTGCTGGCCTGGCTGAGGAGAGGGGTCAGGTTTGGGGAGGTGAGCCAGAGGAGGCACACAGTCCTGGGGAGGTGATCCAGCCTCTTAACTCTATTCTGGTGGGGTTGGGGGTGCAGGAAAGAGATCACACACCCGAGGGACTTTCCAAAGCGTCTGTTTCACCCATCTTACTTTACAGACTGGGAAAATAAATCTCAGAGAGGGTGTGGAGCTGTGAGAGGCAGCACCAGTCCACAAAGGAGCCACATGGATGGGGTCCGGTGGGATTCCCGGGAGGAGAGGGAAGCGCTCTCTGCAGGGCCTCCGGTCTTGTTGTCCGAGGTCAGCTCAAGAACTCTTCAAGGGGTGATGGCTCCGTAACTCAGGCGCTAAAATAATGGACGCGAGAGGAAGAGGCCCTCCTGGCTCTAAATCTCAGGGGTGGCGGGAGCTGGTGGTGGGAAGGAGAGAGAAGTGATACCCCCCCCCACGTCCCTGAGCAAACGCTGGTGAGAAAAGTGCTCAGGGATTCATCGCATCAAGGAGGGGAGGGGTGCCCTTCAGCTGGTAAATCTCTCACTACCTCGCCGCCGGCAATCCTCGGGCTGCATCCCCCACCTCCAGCCGGCGATGAGGGGAGCCCAGAGCCTGACCTGTCCCTGCACCATGGAGAGGAGCCCTGGGGCTGCAGCTGCCTCACACACCTTGCAAAGTACCGGTCGGAGGGATCAAAAGATCTGTCATGTTTCAGGGAGAAAAAACACTGAAGATATTTTGGAGGTTCAGACAGGGTCGATATAGGTCACAAGACCCCCAAACCATCAATGCAGGACACGGGCACACCCAAGACCCCTGGCTACCTCCCGACCCCAGTGGCCCGACGCGGCGGGCTGCCTGCTTCTCCCAGGTTCACTCCAGGTCATGTGGACCTGGTAATCTGAACGTGTCTCCTCCATGTCCCCAGGTCCCTCCATCACTGGGGTAGAGCCCCCAGGAAAAGGGGGGCTTCTCATGAGTGTGCTGATAGTGCCCTTGGACTCTTACCCCTGTGGTCCAGGGGGGCTTCCTGAAGGAAGCAGACTTGAGGAAGGTGGGGAGAGAGGATCCACACAGCCCAGAGCCCCAGCCTCTCCAACACTTAAAAGTCTGGGACATTCTCAAAGGATCATACACCAGCACTGAAATGAAAGTGACAAGGTCTTCAAGGGACACAAAGCCATTTGCTCTGACCTCTGCATGGGCTGCCCTGCAGGCACCAGGAAATCCCTGGATCTTTCCAAAACCTGCTCTTCTACCTGTGACACGGGGACTGGTCAGAGGTCTGCCAGGTTGATCTGAGGACCGTGCAGGTGGTAGGACACACACACACACACACACTTTCCGACAGTAAGCCACTATGCACTGGACTATAAGCCACTAATAAAACCGGACATGAACTGACATAAAGAACCCACTAAACATTTTATGTCTTGATCTCAGTGTCTCTCAATTAATCTCATCGTCCCAGGCCTGTGGGGTGAGTCTATTACTTCTGCACTTTATAGCTGATGAAGCTCAGAGGTCTGATAATTGCCTGGATTCATGGTTGGTCCATGAAAGACCAACCCCAATTCCAAACCCATTCAACCCTCATTTCAGCAACCATACAGAGGGTATCAGCTGCATTCAGGCAGAGCCTGGGCATCGGAGAGGAAGCCGCGTGTGGGACCCCACACTCTCCTGCCCTCATAGAACCCGTGCTCTATTCGAATTGTAAGCACAGGGGCTCAGTGGTAGAGCACTTGCCTAGCATGTACAAGGCCCTGGGTTCAACCCCCAGCACCACATAAAACAAAACAAACAAGAAAAGAATTGCAACCACAGGAGCAGGTATAATTGATAAAAAGCACTTACAAGCGCTGTTCCAGGGGCTTCACATGGTCTAGGAACTAATATCATTCCCATTTTGTCCAGAAAGGCAAATCAGAAAGGTTAAGTAACAAGCTCACGGTCACACAGCTAATACATGGCAGAGTCTGAATGAGAACCCAGGTCACCCAACCCTGGAGGCCTCCTCATCTATGCTATAGAATACAAAGGGCTTTTATTACCGTGATCCTCCTAATTGCCATAATTAAAACCTTGGGTGGGGGGAGCTTAGAAATCATCAAACCAGAATTGGTGAGTCAAGTTTGTGAAATTTAGAGAGAAGAGGCGAGTCACTGGGTGCCAACTCGTTGCAGGGGGAAGCTCACATTTGCCTTCCACGATGAAGGTAGGAGAGCGAATTTGAGGCTGCAGCTTAAAGACAAAGAGAGAGAGGGAGGGAGAGAGATGGTTCTGGGCGTTATGATCTGCAGCATCTCCACATCGGCACTGCTGCATGCCGGCTCCGGGTCTCCTCGGAAGAATTAGCTCCTCACTTCGAGAGCACTCCCATGCTCCTCCATCTATCAGACCGACCGGGTGCTGGGGCTCAGAGCCGGAGTCAAGGACTGCAGAGCCGCGCTCCCAGCCCCCGGCCGCCGCAGACAGAGGCACCCCGCCCATGCGGTGACTTCACCCGAGGAAGGAAAAATGGCTCTCGAAGCCGGTACATTAAGAAGCGTATAATTATGCATAATAAAAAGACACCGGCCCTTGTGTATACAAACACTGCTTTGACTGAATACCTTTCCCAAACAGCCCTTCTGGCTCACAGCCCTGGCAATCAAGCATCTTAAACATATGGTCGCCACTCAGGCCTCCAGGCAGATCTGGGCTTGGGGAGGAGGGAGGAAGGAGGAGGGTCAGGACAGTCGTCTGGGGAGGGGGCTGAGCCAGGGCTGCAAGGCCAAGATTAAGGACATGTGCACTCGGGCCCTGGGCTGGACAGGGATCGTCCCCCTAACCCCATTCAACCATCATCCTGTGCCCTCCCCTGCAGACTCCAGAAGACATCTCCCGCAAGGGGTGGGGGACTGGACCACACTTCTCCAGGGAGGGGAGCTAGTGAGTGGCTTGGCCTGTCTGTCCATCAGGAATAGCTTCTGGTTTTGATTTTGAGGGTGGCACCCCATTTCTACCCACACTGCTGTCCATGCCTATCACCTGGAAAGGGACGTGCCTGGGATACGCCTTGGGATCTCCCACCTTGGGTCCCCTGCCTTGGAGCCTCTCACCAGAGGCCACCCTCCTTAGGGTCCCCTGCAAAGGGTCCTCTGCCTTGGGACATTCCACCTGGGGCGGCCAACAGCTCCTGACCAGAGCAGTGTGACTCCCCAGCTGGTGCTCAGCTCCCAGGTCAACAGCGTCTGTTGACCCTGTGCTGGTGGGCAGGCCTCGAATCAGGCAGGTGGCCCAGCTGGTCTGTGCACTGTGTCCACTCGGGACAGTGCCTGGCCTCCTCAACCCACAGCAGGTCCCGGATGGGCTGTTCACACCGGCCTCCTTCCTGTTCCCCTGACCCAGAGCATAAGACGAGGGCGTGGGCACAGGGGTTTGTCTCGGAGGTGACCCCAGGAAGCAGGCACAAGGAGGCAGGGAGAGCAAGACTGGAAAGGGAGAGAGACAGCCAAGGTCTCTTCCCGGGCTCAGTCCCAAACTGAGCGTCACAACTGTCCTTCAAAGGGCAGAGAGGGCATTTCCCGTGGACTCCCTTCCCAGTGGTGGGGTTCACGTCTTCTCCCCACACCTACAAGATGCTCTGCCCCAGGCAGGGAGTCAGGGTGCACTCGAGGTTGGGGTAGGAGGCCACATGCATTGAACGGTCCCCTGCAGCTACGGACAAAGCAGAAGCCACTAAGGACTGCGACCAGAGCACAAAAGGATGATGGTGGAGTAAAAGAGCAGCCCCAAGGGGTGGGAGAGCCACTGTCCCCTGCCTGAGGGTCACTCTCTGTGAGCTTGCCTCTGGGCAGGGGGCAGCACCTCAAGATGATGCCCAGTGGATTTTTGGTTGGTTGGGGGGTTTTTGGTTTTGTTTTTGTTTTTTTAGGGGTGCAGTACTGGGGGTTGAACCCGGACCTCGTGCAAGCACCCTACCACTGAGCTGCACCCCAGACGAGGAGTGGGGCTTTAACAGGCCAGGCAGGAAGGACACTGCACACCGCAGCCAGGGCACAGGCTCAGCCTGGAGCCGGGGGTGCAGGGCAAACGGCTCAGGCAGCAGCTGCCGCTTCCCCACCAGGCCCAGCAGTAAGGATTTCATTTTCTTCTAGTCACAGGGACACAGGGACACCCTTCTTGAGCAAAGCCAGGTCCGGGGCTTGGAGGAAGCAGACCTCAGGTCACAGGCAGCCCGAACACACCTGCCCCCCTCTCCTGCCAGAGCCGACACACCCCCGGGCTGTGGCAGTGAGACAGAATCCTGAGTGTGGGACCGGGGAAGGTCTCTAAGGAGGAGATGGAAATGACCAGCCCTTACTTTAGAAAAAGCCTGGGAATTGGAGAGAGTCCTGCCACCTCTAGGAGGCAGCAGACCCCCAGGGCACTTGGAAGGCACTGGACATTTTTCCTTCTTGCCCTGAGGGGGGATGTGCTGCTGCGTGGGGCAGACACCCGCAGGACCACCCCTTCCCAAAGGCCACAGAGCCCCCGTGGGGAACCTGCAAGGGGTTCCAGGTCAGCCCAGCTCAATGCCACAGAGGGTTTGAAGGACTTCTGGTTCCTCCAGAAAGAAGAGAGGGGCAGGTGAAGGATCCAGAGGACCAGGGCCAGGTGTCCTCACACCTGGTGAGAGGGCCCAGGAGCTGGGGTGGGGTGGGAAGAAGTGGATGTGGATCCGGGCAATCTTGAGGTCTGGTTGTCATGGGAAACCACCGCAGGGCTGGCCACAGTGAGCACACTAATTCCACGGCCCTCCTGGAAAGGCGGGCAGGTGGGGACACAGAACAGGGGCTGGGGCAGGCGGGAGGAGCTTGCGGCTCCAACATCCTCCTTCTGCTCCCCATCACAAGGAGCTGTTTTCCTGTGACCGGTAGCCAGAGGGGGATTGGAGATGCTAATTTCATTTCATTAGATCCCAGCAGCTTTGGATTACAGCAGGCAGGAGGGAGGGAACGGAGCCGGCGTGGTTTAAAAAGCTGCAGTTTTGCACTGTTTTTAATTTAATGCTGCCGGTAAAAGATGCCGCCTTGGAGTCGCTAATGATCCTTGTGAATTATTTTGGTTGATTTACACACCCCTCCAACTTTAAATAACGAGGGAGGAGGGAGGAAGGAGCACAGGGGTCCCCCCTGGAGCTGGCAACCTGCAGCTGAAGTCAATGCTCTGAGACTCCAGGGGGCTTCTCTTGGATTTCTGTTTCCTCCAGGCGGGGCCGTGGCATTTAGAATCAGGACACCAACTTGGGACACCTTGCTCCCCAGACCCCCCCCCCACCTCTTCAAGCCATGTCCTTGGCCAAATAGTGACAGTGACCTGTGTATTCAGAGTTCACAGGGGGCCAGATCTGGGGCAAGGCCCTGAATCTGCAAAAAGCTTCTGATGCTCACATTTATGCTGAGACTCGCCGTGGCTCTCCCTGTGTCCCCGAGAAGGAAAATGAGAGGTGAGGGAATTTGTTCAAGGTCACCCCGCTGGGAAGCAGCACAGACAGCCTTCAGACTCACTCTGTGACAGCAGCCCCCTTCCAGCCTGGCTCAGCAGTTTACCTGCAGGGCTGCCGGAAATGAGGGAGCGAAGGAGCCCAGATTTGTCTGAATCCAGATCCACCAGGACCCAGGACAGACAGGAATGCAAACCCTCCTCTGGACCCTCAGCGGGCCATGGGTGTCCAATCAGCAGCCGCACCAGCCTCTGCTCCTGCGTCTTGCCCCAGGGCACCCAGGCAAGGATCCGAACAGAGCCTGTCTGCCCAAGGACCGGGACTTGGTGGTCAGAGCAAGTAACAGGAAGGAGCCTCCATTTATCTTGATTCCCGACTCGTCTCCACCAGGGGAAATGTCTCCTGTCCTCTCCTGCCCCTTTCCTTCCCCCTCTCTCCAAAATAAAATTAGAGGCAGCCGGTAAAAGCATTAAGCTGCTTCCAAATTTTCTTGCCTCATCTGTCATGTCAGGGCAGAAGCCTCCCAGCTGCAGCCCAGGAGTGAGGGTCTCTCTGCTGAGAGCAGCAGGTGGAGGGCACAGGGTTGGGAAGGAGACCAGGAGACCAGGGAGAGGCCAGGCCACTCCATCCCCAGGAGGTCAGAGCAGCTGCTTGTGCTTGATTCAGCCCAGCAGGAGGCTTTGGGCCCGGCCCAGCCAGGACAATCAGAGAAAGCGTCCGAATCAAGAAGAAAGAAATAGAAGCCCGGAATGAAGGGTCCTCATCACTTGCCCATCAAAAGACAAGCAATCAGTGTCCACGCCACATGCTGCAGATGTCCGTCTCAGGCATGTCATCTGGGCAAGCGGAATTGGAAGGACCCAGGCTGTGAAGGTGGAAGTCCTAGGTTCAGATCCCAGCCGTCACTCACTGTGTGGCCGTGGGCAAGTTATTGAACTCCCCTCAAATTCCGTTTGCCTGATGGAAAATGGACCAGGCAGGGAGTGGATGGCGTCCTCCAACTCGGTGACCAGGAGAGCTGAACAAGGGGAGCAGCTACAGAATTTGCAGTCCCGGCGCAAAATGAAAACGCAGGCCCTTGTTCAAGAAGGATGAAGAATTCTGTGACGCTGGCAGCAGGAGTGACGTCCAGCATGGGCTCTGCTCAGACAGGGCCTGGTGTGACCACACAGGCCACGTGCCTGCCAAGCTGGTCCTGGGGACATGTGTTAGCCAGCTTCCCATCGCGTGACTTAAACACCCGACAAGAGCGACTTAAAGGAGGAAGAGTCTATATTAAGCTCACAGTGGCAGAGGCTCAGTCCCTGGTCGGCCAAGTCTGTGGCTCTGAGGCAGAACATGGCGGAGGGCGTGGGGGAGGAGAGCTGCCCGGCTCATGGTGGCCAGGAAGCAGAGAGAGAGAGGGTGGGGCACCAGGGACAAAATACAGATCCCAAACACATGCCCCCTGTGGCCCACTTCCCCAGCCGGCCCCACCTATGTCCCGTTACCACCTGTCAGTCCACCGATGAGATCACGCTCTTCCATCTGACGTGTCCCCCCTGAACATCCCTGCGCTCACCCAGGAGCCTTGGAGGTCACCTCGCCTCAGACCATAACGAGGGCTTGCACCGAGCGTCAGGGCGCAGGGAAACCACTCCTGCCACAGTGTGAATGGCCGGGGAGGCCACGGCTGACCCCGCTCTGTAAGAGGCCTCAGAACAGGACCCTCCTGTGGACCAGGGAAAGGGGACGAGGCCCTGGGGAACTTCCCCATTTTTCCTCTCCCCTGCCCTGCCCCGCCCCGGCCCGTAACCTGCACCAAGAGAGCCTCCTTTTTGGGGTCCCCAGAGGTTCTCCCACAGGGCAGTGGGGGAAGGCTGGCATCATGAGGAGGTCTCCCTGAGTGCCTGGACTTGTCCCCCGACCCCCACCTTCACGTTCCCTGTGGAGTCTCCCAGAGCAGGTGCTGGGGGGTTGCTGAATGGACCTGGTTGTGGGGGGAGACTCCTGCCTTCCCCCAGGGACTCCGGGGCTGCCCCTGGGCTCTGTCCTCCCTGGTGATCAGGAAAGGAGGGAGGGAGGGGGACATGAGCCTGGGTCCCTCCGGCCAGGTGGGCTGCAGCCCGTCAGAAGGCAGCCACTAGACCAGGCATCGAAGAAAGGCCAGCATCAAAGTAGGAGGACAAAGGCCAGGGCAGTGTGGGGGGGCCAGGGCAGTGTGGGGGGGGGGCCGGGGCAGTGGGGAGGGGGCAGGGCAGTGTGGAGGAGGGGCCAGGGGAAGTCCGTGTGCTCCAGGATGCCAGGACGATCCTCCCCTCCTCAGCCCCAGGAAACACTGCTGTAAGGGGATCAGGAGCTCTCAGCACTAGGCGACCGTCCAGGCATAGCCGTCCACTGTGAGCAGGTGGCGTCCCACCTGGGAGAACCATCCCTGTGTGCAGAAGCTCTGTGGGTCCCCCACCATGGCCACGGCAGGCTGCCTGCCCAGGCCATGGGCATCGCTAGGACCTGCTTCCCTTCCACCCCCAACACTCAGCTCGTCCCGTGCCCTGGTGCAGTTCCAGTGCCTGGGCGTGTCTTGGCTGTTTGGGGGGCTCAGGAGCACTTATGTCCCCATCTACCCAAATTCTGCCTCCTGTGGCCGTGACTTGATTCCCTAAGAAGCAGGTCCTGAGAGACGGGCTGGATCACGGCGGGTTGATCAGGAGGCACAGAGGACACCGGACGGGAACAGGGAAGTGGCCAGAGAGGGGCGGACAGTCGGGAGTGGGCGGAGAGTGGAAATCAAGAGCAAGCCCTTTACCAGAGCAGGGGACGGAGGCTCAACCCCTCGGGGAAGCTCCAAGAAACCACACAAAGCGAGCTGTGCAAAGATGCCCCCCCACCGCAAGGGGCGCCCTGGGCTGGGGGCCACTCCTCCTGGGGGAGGCTGACTCTGGGCACTGGGGCTTGCTGTCCAGGAGGGCAGAGGGGCCACATGGGTGGATGCCGGGGGCCCCACCAGCTCTGAGAGGCGGGCGGCAGCTGGAGCGAACCCCACGTGCAGAGGAGAAAGAGCTGGGCGCTTGCAGCGTCCACCTAGCCCTCGGGGTCCCGGGTGCCTCTCGCTTTCCTAAAGCAGGTATTAGGTACCCGCTGCTGTGGCCAGTTCAGAAGCAGAGCCAGAGACCAGTGCGTCATCTTAGAACCCAGTAAGGGGTCAGGCCCGGAGCACAGCCTCGTGGCAGGCAGTCACGGCCCAGGCAAGCCTCCAAGAGCCATCGCTGCCCTGATGGCCTTCACCCTCATCTGTATGTTAAAGCTGCCAAATTCACATCCCAGCCTCGACCACCTCCCTAGATTCCAGACCCACCTCCCTAGATGCCAGACCGGCGGATCCGCCTGCCGACCTGTCCTGTTCACTCGGGCGTCTAGCATGGATCTGCACTGGTTACCTAAAGCCACAGCACATGACACTGCGCTTGGCAGCTTAGAGGACCAATATTCATGATGTTTCCAAGGTCCGGGATCCACCACGGCTATCAAGTTCTACTCAGGAGGCCCGTCAGGCTGCAGTCACCCGAAGGCTGGACTGGGGGTGAAGGGTCTACTCCCAGGGGTGCACCCCACGGCCGCGGCCTGGAAGCTTGGTTTCCTCTCACGTGGGCTTTTCTTTCTTTTCAAAGGGCTGCTCGTCATCCGGCAGCTGGCCTTTCCCAAAGTAAGTGACCAAGAGAGACAGACAGAGCATGAGAGCAGAGGAGGCCAGCACAGTCCCGCCTCGGGGCTGGCCTGACACCACTTCTGCCCTGTTTCATTGGCCACGCTGACTGATCCCGATGGTGGGTAGAAAGGACTTCGCAAGAACGTGACAAGTGCCCCAGGTGCCTGGGTCGTGGGACCATTTTGAAGCTGGTGACCAGAGGATCAAAAACTTAACGTGCCCCAAATAGGACACCCAAAACCTCTCCCTGCACTCACACCAGCTGACTTCTCTAACTCCCCATCTCAGCGAATGGGGATCCATCTTTCTGGTTGCTCGGGCCAAGCCCTTGGAGACGACCTTGATCTCTCTCTTTCCATCACACTATGTCCAGACACTTAGCAGATCTGAGCATCTCTGCCTTCAGAATATATTGGGATTCTGAGCATCTTCTACACCTCCTTTGTTACTGTCCTGCTCTAAGCCACCTGGTTCATCATCTCCCCTGGAGTCTTGCAATGAACACCTTTTGCTTCCATCTTTGAGCCCCTACAGCCATAGTGGTTCTGTTCAGAACCTCCCCATGATAGTGAAAGGGCCTTGCAGAGGCCTGTCTATCTGACCCCAGTACCACACCCCTCGTCTCACATCCTACTACCGCCTGGCCCTGCTCCATCCAGCCACACTGGATTCTCCTCGCACACTCCTGCCTCAGGGCCTTGGCACTTCCTCCAGGCATCCACAAGCCTATTTCCCCATTTCCTTCAGGTCCTAACGCGATACCTCCCTGGCCCCCCTATTTATGCACTTCCTGTTCCCTTCTCTGCCTTTCTCTTTCTCCTTAGCACTTCACCACCTCCAAATTATGTATAGTACTTTGTGTTTCTGATTTCCTGTTTCCCTCCCTAGAACGTAAGCTCCATGAGGATTCCTGTCTGTTTTTCACTGTTCTATTCCCAGCACATAGAGCTGTGGTGACGCATGACAGGTGCTAAAAAGTACTCAGTGAACGACTAAGAGACGGGCAGGGGAAGGAAGGTGTTTCAGGGACCTAAATCTTCTCTGCAAACTACCTTAAACTGAGCGCTTACAACATCCGGAATCATCTGTGCTCAGCTCTTAATCCTAATGATAATTCATCTATGATCATCTAGATTCAGCAATGTGGGCGGGACTTGAAGACAGACAGCTCCTCCAGCTCCACGAGATGCTGGGGGCCTGAGAGCGGGGGGCTGGCATCAGCTGAGAACTCACTATTTCCTCCTGACGGTGTTCCTGCCACCTCCCTTGACCTCATGGGGGCCATCAGCCGGAACCCCACAACGGCCCCTTCTGGGGCTCTTCACTTCCTCACAATATGGCTGCAGCGTTCTTACAACAGTAAGAACCATATTCTCCTGGTGAAGTGGTCACAGAGCCCAGGCTCACAGCTAGGAGACACGGACCCCCTGCATTTTTGGGGAGTGCTGGGGATTGAACCCAGGGGTGCTCTACGACTGTGCTGCATTCTTTTATTCTTTTATTCTTTTGTTTTTGAGATAGCCTGAGTGTCCGGGAGTCAGAGAGTGAAGCACCCCCCACCCCACCCCTCGAGAAGGGGACTCAATCAGCCTCAGGTCATGGGACGTGAGAGGCTTTTCCGGAAGCCCTTAGTTACAGGTGGACCAAAGCCACCTACCTCCTTTTAAGGCAGGGGCATCTCTCCAGCCCAAAGAAGTAGGGGACGGTGGTGGGTGGCAGGGTTTCTCGACCCGGGCACCGTTGACACGTGGGGTCAGTCATTCTTTCCTAGGGGCCACCGGGCACATTGGAGATGCTTAGCAGCATCTCCAGCCTCTCCAGATGCCAGCAGCCACCCACGCCGCCCCCAGCTGTGACAACCAAACATCTTCAGATATTACCAAGCTTCCCCCTGGGGACAAAGTCACTCCGGTGGAGAGCCACTGGCTCGGAGTTGTGCCTAAGGTGGCATCTGCAGCATCCCCTGGGTCTGGGCCCCGCGGGCTCTGCTGTGACTGCGGGTCCTTGTCACCTTCCAGACTCTGAGCCGCGTGCTGGGCCCGGTGGCTGCTCACGCTCATCACTGGAGCCTCAGAACTGCCCGTCCCGGCGTCTCCCGGGAGGACGAGCACCTTAAAGCCTATTTCTGCTCCAGTTTGCACTCTTTCTTCTCCCACAGACACATCTCCACGTCCCTCTTCTATCTACTGTGGACTTGTGGTCGGTTCCACATCTGTTCTAGAGAAAGGAAGGTGCACAGAGGTGCATGGACCACTTCTGCCTGGTAGACACCGAGGGGACACCACCGCAGGTACACCCCCACGCGGGGAGCGCAGGCCCTTCCCCGGGGGAAGCCAGGGGCCGGGCGGGGCAGAACCGGGCCTGAAACAGCTGCTCCCAGGCCCCAGGAATGTGGAGGTGAGGTCACCCAGGATGACCTTCCAGAAGGACAAATGAGAGCAGGAGATGGACAGAGAGCCAGGGTCAACACCTCTCCCCCAGGAAAGGGCCGTCCCGCCTGGCTTCTCGCCTCAGGGAGGTGTGCTCCTCGCGGGTGTCAGGGCCCAACCTGCCAGTCCCTGAGTGAAGCTCCTGGGTCCAGCCCTGGTGAGCCTCCTGCAGCCACCCCTTGTGGAGCGGAGACCTCCTGCCCCACCGGCCCAGCCCCAGCTGCAGGCCAGGAGCCAAAGGAATTGTGTCTGCAGACACAGCCTGGTTGGCCTGGCTGGTCACGCAGCAGTGGGTACCCGAAGTGTCTTTAGATGACTGTCACTGAGCCCCCCAAGACGGCTTCCTGACGTGAGCCTTGAAGAGCCCACCGAGCGCCTGGCAGGCACAGCTGGTGCTGCTGAGAGGAGGGCGGGCCCTGAGCACTGACGGCCAGCGAGGCCACCTGGCCCGGGAAAGAAGCCGAACCGAGGCCGTGGAGGGCGATGGACGAGGCTCCTCCACTCAGAGGCCGTGGAGGGCGATGGACGAGGCTCCTCTATTCAGAGGCTGGGGAAGCCTCAGTCCTGGCTGCTCTGCCCCCCTCCTCCCCAGGCTGTCGTCCTGCCGCTCAGTCTTCATTTCTGTCAACAGCTGCCACCTGCAGACGCCTGCTTCGAGACCCGTCCCCACCACACAGCCAGCCTGCGCCCACCCACCCTCCACCAGCGTGGCCTTCTGCTCCCCAGCCCCGGGAGTAGCCTTGTCCAAGCCATGAATCATGAACGGACCACCGGCCTCCCCTGCTCTCCCCATCCTAAATGTCGCCGAGCGCTGATGGCTTTGCTTCCTAAATACCATCCAACCCGGTCTGCTGCTCCCCATCCCACCGGGGCCCTCCTCTGTCACCTCCACGTGACCCACTGCGGAGGCCTCTGTAATGGCCCTCCCACCACCTGCCCGTCCCCCTCACCCACCCGCCATGCAGTGAGAGCGAGAAAACACAAATTAAATCAAATCGCTTCTTGGCTTAAAGCCTTTTGCTGGTTTCCTGGCGTTCTTAGGATAGGCCGGGGTCTCGCTATGGCCAATAAGGGCCTGCAGGGTCTAGGCCCTGCCCACCCGCCCCCGCAGCCTCACCCCTCCCACATCCCACCTGCCCTCTCTCTGTACTGCAGCCTCCCTGGCTTCTTTCAGTTCCCAAATCTTCATGCTCCTCCTGCCCCAGGGCCTGCGCACATGCTGTTCCCTCCTCCTGAGATGCTCTCCCACCTACCCCCTCCCAGCACAGACTTCCACGAGGCCTGTCCCGCTCTCCTTGACCAGGCCACCCCCCCCCCAGCCCCCTGGAACCAAGTGGCATCTCTCCTTTCAGGCACGAATCTCCAGTTCACAGAACTTTGTGTTTCCCTTTAGTGAACACCTTGCCTCTGCTCTGGACTCTCAGCTCTTGACAATTAGGACTGGTCTGGGTGCCAAGAAGCTGGTCCAGGGGCACCTAGTAAGCACTCGACACGTGTTGAGTGAACACACAGGTGTGTGCGATGTCGAGAGGCAAGAGCTGCTACTCAGCAGAGCAGCTGGGACCCGGGCGTGAAGGGGAGTTGACGTTGTATCAACGCAGACATCTGGAAAGGGTTCTGGGTGTGGGTCAGAGCAACAGGAGGGCGGGTAGGACTGGGGTGTGTGTGTGAAAGAGTGTGAGTGTGTGGGTGAGAGTGTGTGTGAGCATGAGTATGTGGGTGAGTGTGAGTGTGCATGAGAGTGTGTGGATGAGAGTGTGTGAGTATGTGTGAGTGTGAGTGTGTGGGTGAGTGTGAGTGTGCATGTGAGTGTGTGGGTGAGAGTGTGTGAAAATGTGTGAGAATGTGTGTGGATATGTGTGAGTATGAGTGTATGCATGTGTATGAGTGTAAATGAGTGTGCATGTGTGAGAGTGTGTGTGAGAATGTGTGTGTGTGAGAGTGGGGGGTGAGTGTGTGTGCATGTGAGTGTGTGCATGTGTGTGTGAGAGAGAGTGTGGGTGGGTGTGAGTGTGTATGCATGTGAGTGTGTATGTGTGAGTGTGTGTGCGTGTGTGTGAGAGTGTGAGTGTGCATGTGAGTATGTGGGTGAGAGTGTGTGAGTATGTGTGAATGTGAGTGTGTGGGTGAGTGTGAGTGTGCATGTGAGTGTGTGGGTGAGAGTGTGTGAATATGTGTGAGAATGTGCGTGAATATGTGTGAGTATGAGTGTGTATGAGTGTAAATGAGTGTGCATGTGTGTGTGTGAGAATGTGTGTGTGTGAGTAGGGGTGACAGTGTGTGCGCATGTGAGTGTTCATGTGTGTGTGTTAGAGACTGTGGGTGGGTAGGTGTGAGTGTGTATGCATGTGAGTGTGTGTATGTGAGTGTGTGTGTGCGTGTGTGTGAGAGTGTGTGGGTGAACGTGAGGGTGTGGGTGATTGTGAGTGTGCAGGTGAGTGCCAGGTTAGTGCAGGCTCAGGCTGGGGACGCCGGGGAGCCAGCAGGTGGACGGCCAAAGCCGAATGGGGAGACGGGATGTGAGCCGTAAGGGGTTGTGGCACCCAGGGAGGGCCAGGAGGCAGGACGCCCGGTGGAGCGGGCACGGGGACGCTGGGAGGCCTGCTCAGTGCCCAGGCACGTACCGACAAGGACCTGGATGCTGCGAGTGGCGAGGATGGAGAGGATGAGGGGGATCTGGAGCCGTGAAGGACAACACCACCCACCTGGTGGCCACGTCTGCAGAGGACCACACAGGAGGCCTCTCCTCCGTGCTGGAGTGTCAGAGGAGCCAGGATGTCAGTGCCCCTTCCAGACTCTGTCCCCTAGAGACTATGCTCTGCTCTGTCTCCTCCCAGCTCAGCCCGTCAACACCGGCCACCAGGACTGGTACAAGGGACAGAGCACAAGGTGAGCTGTCTGCACGGAACACCCTGGAGACCCAGCACAACTGCCCGGGTGACTTATTGCTTATTAATAATATAAATATGTAAATACCACGCGGGCCGTATTGATCCCAACCTGTGGGCCATCCATCACGAGGGTGCCGAGCGGGTTCTATAAATACCAAACCGTAGGTGCAGCCTAAGGCTGGACAGGCCTCAGGGCAATGTCACTAATGACAGCCACTCCAGCCCCCCTACCCAGGGGAGGGGTTATGCAGGAGAGCGGGAGTCAGGGACCCTCAAATGGAAGGGAGGGAGGGATCCTAGAGAGGAGTCTTCCCCCTTTTCCCCATTTCCACAATCAGGAAAGGCAGTCTTCAGAGCTCCCCAAATCTCAGAACCCCCCGGGATCTGCCAGCCTGGGAAAGCACCCACAGAGGTGTGGGGAGGGCCCCAGCCCACCTGAAGCACCCACAGAGGTGTGTGTGGGAGGGCCCCAGCCCCAGCCCACCTGAAGCCCAGGCTAATCAAAAGCCATTCTACACTGAGGCTCTGCCTTGCCCTGGGCTGGCCACACAGAAGTCCTTCACCTTCGGTCTCTTTGTTCAGCTCCTGTTTCTCCCGTCTTCCCCGCAGGGTGGAGGGACCAGGTCAGGGTCCTGTGAGCAGTCCCCCAGCCCCCAGCCTGGGACCATTAGTATTCAGCACCTCCTTGGTAATGGGCCCTCTTCATGCCGGTTTGATTTTATTATTATGCCAACACACTTGCTTAATTCTCTGCTGTCTTTCTTCTGCACTGTTGATTTACACTGTTAGTGTTTTAATTATACAATTCAGCACTCCTTAAAACATGAAAAACTGCTCAACTTTTCAAGCAATTAAAAGGCAGCGGAGTATATCAGCAGATCTGAGACGAGACAAGTAAATCAAGCAATTAAAAACCTCATTTGGTGAAAATACAGCAACCCACCCAAAATGAGCAGGGCTGGTGGCCCTCCCGAGGAGGACCTCACCCTCCTCTGGGCCGCGCAGGCCTCTGCCTCCCCCTCCCTCTCCTGCCTCACCTGACCACGCGGCTCAGCTGACCTCGGCCTAGCGGCTCAGGTGGAGAGGCACTGCCCAGAGGGGCTGAGGTGGCGGCAAGGCCCTGGGTCTTCACCTGCCACTGAGCAGCTCGGAAATGTGACTATGGTCCCCTCTCAGTTCTCAGCTACAAAAGGGACTGCATCCCTAGGGGCACACACATTTGTGTGTGTGTGTGCCTTTGCAGAGGAGGAAGAGTATCTGTCCCTCACCCATCTGGAATCCACGTCCCAAGGCTCTATAACAAGACAGACGGACAAGAGAGAAGCATGCAGTCTCACCTAGGCCGGGTCGTGCATGTGTTGGGAGATTTCATAAGACAACAAAGACCCCAGCGAACAGCTCAGGGGATCTCTCTCTGTGGGTTGGATGAAGAAGTGCATAATCACACACACAAAATTGGGGAGCAAGGCTGTGTGTACAGCCGCCCGTGTGTCCCCCATCTTCAGAGAAAGGATTCCCCTTTCCTCCCGGCACAGGGAGGCTGCCTCTCACCTGAGGGTGTGCGACCTGCCGCAGAGGAAGGTGGGAAAATCCTTCCTAGATCTCACGACCTGCTCCCAGGAGAAGGGGGAGGGAGCTGGCAGTGAGATCCTCAGACACCTGGCTGCTGAGCCCTGGGACTGGCAGCTCAGTGCTGTTCCGGTGGCCTGGCCACATGCGTGTGGTACAGCCACATCCACGTCCTGGACTCTATTTTGTAAAACTGAGACTCTGCCCCCGTGAGACACTGACTTCCCCTCTCCCTTCCTACCGCACTGGTTTCTGCAGAGCCCCAGGGTCCGTCTCAGGGCCTCTAGAGCCACCTGGCCAGAAGCAAGCAGAGGCAGGAGGAGGAAGCAGAACCCTGTGTTGGGGTGCTCAAGCCATCGGGTTGGATTTGCTGTGAGCCAACGACTGCAGGTAGATTCTGAAGCCTGGGTATGAGCTGGATACGGACGGATCATCTTAAAGGCCTGCACTGAAGGCCAGGGCTGGACTTTCTTCAGGGACACTCTGCTCTGCACAGGGAGGACAGGGACCTGGCTCTCCAAGTCCACAGCAGGACAGAACAAGCTCCCTCACAGGGCGGGGGCACCCCCGAATCCACCTCCTCCCAGGCACCCTGCCACTGAGTCCAGCTCCAGGTGACCAGATCAGCAACTTCCTGTGGCATTCTGAAAGGGAGGGTGGGGACAAGGTGGTGCAGGGGCAGCAGGTGCCCAGCCCACTCGTCCATCACACAGGAGCTGGGAAGACCAGAAGTGCCCCTGGCGCCCACCTGCTGGCCGAGCTGTCTGGAGAAGGACATTGACCAGGCGAGGTGGGAGGTGGGGCTCCTGGGGTGCAAGGGCGGGCATGAGAGAGAGGAGGAGCCGGGAGGCAGCCTCTGCTGACCAGCCGCGTCTGGTTCAGGGCACAGCCTCCCCGGTGGACACCCTCCGCATCCTTCACCCGCGACTGTCACTGACAGGATTATAAATGCGGGGCTGCAGTGCCTGGAATCTCAACCATGTTGGTCCCCGCAGGAAGAGGCAAGGCCAGTGCCCCCGCCATTTGGCTCCAAGACCCACGTTCAGGTTCCCTGGAAGAGACCAACCACTTCCCAGAGACGCGCCTGGCGCCGGCCTCCCTGTTAGGGCAAGGGACACAGCAGAAGGTTCTGGCAATTTCCCTGCTTCCAGGCAACAGAGCTTCTCTGCCATTTTCTTTTCAAACTGAGTACTTCCCTTTAACAACACCCGACGGACCAGCCGGTCAAGGTTTGAAAACGGTGCCCTTTCGAGATGCGGCCATCTGCTGGGTCTCTCTTTACCAGGCCGCATTCCGCAGAGTAGAGCCCCCAGCCTCTGCCCACAGGGGGAGACGGGGACCACGCCAGCCCCCGGCTTTTGCCCTGGTCACACACCAAGCCAGACCTCCCTGGGATACCCTGCTGGGCCACCACAGCCCCTGCCCAGGTCACCCATGAGCACTCAAGCCCCGGTCCCACCCCTCCCCAGCGTTCTGTCCACAGAACCTCCCCGTCTGTCCCACAGCCTCCTCAAGGTTACTCCCCTGAGCAATTTCCGTTCCAAACAGCTTCTACCACCGCTCTTTGTAATTCCAGACCCTCCATTAATCATTCTTGGGCTCTTTGAAGGCAATATTTTCTCTAAGAACCGAAATTTCTTCACAACTTTGCACCCCTCCTGCCATCTCCAATTACTCGCTCTCATCCGTCATTAATAGAAAGCATTAGCATATCTGTGACTTCTGTGTGCCTTGATTAATCTGGCTTGGATTTCTCTCCCAACTGCATCTAACTGGCTGAAGAGTGACCAGGAGGGGTGGGGACGTATAGCACACCCTGCCTCAGAGTTAAAACCACAGAGCAGAATACAGTCCTTTTCTATGCACAGGGGGAACCTGAGGCCCACAGAGATGCCCCAGCGTCCCTGGTTCTCCCAAGTACTGGGCAGCATCACCCCGGGTACACTTCCTACAAACCAGTCTCCAGAAATGTTCTGCAAGAAGCAAAGTGTAGAGGGGTGATAGAGAGACACGGGTGGTCAAATAAATTTTGGAACAGCTCAATAATGTCACTCTCCTGAATAGTCACAGGAGATATGACAGAGCATGTTTAAGGCTTTTGAGAAGAAAACTGATAACATTAATTAGAAACTTGGTAAAGTTTTATCTTTTGGTTTTTTTTCTTGACTATGTATATGAGTTGCATATGGTGGTATTTTTTCAAAAATCACCCCTAATCTAAGTAGCTGACAAACATTTATCATCTCACAGAGTTTCTGAAGGCCAGGAATGTGTAGACGGCTTAGCTGGGTGGTCCTGGCTCGGGGTCTTTCATGGGGTGGCAGGGACCAGGTGAATGGGGCTGCAGTCACCCGAGGCTGGACGGGGCTGGAAGACCGGCCTCCAAGATGGTGCCCTCACATGGGGCAGGTTGTCGGCTGCAGGCCTCAGTTCCTCACCACGTGGGTCTCTCCATGAGGCGGTTAGTTAAGATATGGCAGCTGGCTTCTCCCAGTTTGAGGAGAGAAGGAAAAAAAACTTAGTGTCTTCTGTGACATCTTTGGAAGTCACCTACCATCACATCACATACCACACAAGTCACATACCACAGTCTTATTGGTCACACATGACCGTCATATTCAGCATGGGGGACACTACACAGGGTGTGACAATGAAGAGGTGAGAACCACTGGCCACCATCTTGGAAGCTGGCTGCTACACCACCTGGACAGCAGAGGTGACTAAGTACCTGAGCCCATGTCCCGACCTTCTCCTCCCACCTCATCTGGAGGTCCAGTAACCCGTCCCGTCTCCCTCATCCAGGAAGATGCCTTAAACCATCAGCACTGAGAAGATCAGAATTGTCATGGCGGATGACAGTTAGACAAGCCCCACCAACCAGAGGAAGGCTGTTCCCCCACCTGCTCCCTCAAATCAGCTTTGGGAAAACAAATTTCTTGAAAACCAACCAGTGTTCAAAGTAAAAACACCAGCCCTGTATATTGGTAGATATGATATACATATACGTTTTTTATATGTATGTATTTGTAAGAATTTATGGTAACAGGGGCACAAAGTGATAATAGAAATTTCCTGTTGTGATATTCTTACCTTTCGTGGTGTTTCAATATTAAGTCTAAGTATACTGTGATTAAGTTAAGGATTCAGAGAGCAACCGCTTATAAAATCACAAAGACATATGGGTAAAAGGCAACTGAGGCCTTAACATTGTCTGTTTTTGTAAAAAGCCAAGAAGGCAGGAAAAGAGGAAGAAAGGGACAAGGGACATCAAGACAACCAAAAACAAGTGACAGGTATTGCAGACAGATGTGAGGTGAACCCCCCTGGGCCCCACCTTCTGTATTCACATGGTGTGAGACACTCTCTCGAGCATGGGCAGGACCTGGGACGTGCTTCTAGCCAACAGAATGCAGCAAAGTCGACGGGATGTCCCTTCCAAGACTATGTGACATAAGGCAGCAGCTTCCTTCCCCTTGGCAGTCTCTCTCCTTTTTGGACTTTGCTGTGAGCTGTCCTGGAAGTAGAAAGCAGTCTGTAGCCAAAAGCCAGCAAGAAACTCAGCCTCTCTTTCCAGCGGCCTGCAGTGAACTGAATCCTGACAGCAGCCTCGTGACTTTGGGAGTGTCCTTCCCACCCGAGCTTTCAGATGAGACCTCAGCCCTGGGCCACCCCTTGATCGCAGCCTCATGAGAGCCACTGAAGCAGCGAAGCTACGCCTGGTATCCGGACCCACAAGGACTGTGAGCTGATAAACGGCTGTGGTCTGAACAGCTAGAGTTGTAGAACTCTGATGTGTAGCAATGGATAACTATTAGACAGGACAGTGAATCTGCAGCCAACCATCTCAATAATTACATTAAGTATAAATGGACTAAAATCTAAAGATGAGTGAAATATTGTCAGATTGAATTACTTGCTATTTGAAACAAAAGAGGTTTATCTTCAATATACAATCCTGGCTGTCCCCACAGGGCATGGAGTACTGCATACTGGCATACATTAGGGCCATCTGAGTGGCCACTCCCCTGTGCTAGGTGTGCGAGTGGCAGACGGTTTACCCCCAGTAGGCACAGCCCTGGGCGTGAGACCATGTGTTGCAGTCCCCTGCGCTTGCTCCACGGATCTGCCAAGCTACTGAACAAGTATATATACATGGCAACCACACAGTAAAATCAGACCTGCTTCCTGATTGGTCTCCGGAGGTCTTGATTAGTGACTCTGCAGCCACACTCTCCTCTGCCCTATTCCGTGGACCTCCTCGCTGACGAGAGAGAGCCCAAGCAACTGGCTGTGTTGGAAATGAAAGTATGAGAAAAGATAGATCATGCAAATTATGGGCACCAAAGAGATGGTGCACCTGTGTCTGCGTAGACAAAATAAATTTAAAGAGGAATATTGCCAGAGGTGAAAAGAAATGTCCTGTAAAGATCTAGGGATAAAAGTATCAGGAAGACACAGCAATCTTACAACATATATACCTAATAACAGAAACTCCATGTAAAGAAATAAACAAAATACAAAAGTCTCTGAAAGTTCACTCTCAATTTGACCTCATTATTGATGTTTACAGGACAATATCCAACAACCAGCGTACACATTCTTTTCAAATTCTCATGGAATATCCTCCATGAAGAATATGCTTTTCTGCAACAGGAGTCTTGATAAATCTTAGCCTTTGACATAACACAGAGCATGTTTTCTGATAACAATAGAATTAAATTAGGAACCAGTAACAATAAGACATCTAGATAACTTTCAAATATTTATAAATTAAACAGCACACTTCTCAATCAAAGGGAAATTAGAAACCATGTTTAGCTGAAAGATAATTTAAAAAAATACATAAAACTCTGTAAGATAGACTCTTTCCACTCATGGAGAATTAACTGTTGTAAGCATTGCTCTCTGTGAAATAATAAGAAATATAGATATCCATCTCTACCTCCGATTTCTGGCACAGAGTTCCTAGAACTCCTGTAGATAGAGATGCTTGAAGATTTTTTTGTTGTTGTTCTAATATTTAGTCTTTAGCCCTAGTTCCTGACACAGAGCTCTGAAGACCTTTGTAATTTCCTGAGTGATAGGAACATCTGATACAGCTCCTGGATTCCTTGGAACTCCCTGGTGATAAATGTCTTGTTTGTTCTAATGAAGCAACTCTTGGTGGCTCCTGGGTAGCATGAGGAGGAGGGCTGGTTGCTAGGTGAACCAACCATGTGATTAGGATGTTGGGACTTGAATTCCCACCTCCAACTACCGGGAAGGGGAGGTGGGCTGAAGTTTATGTCCATCAGCAAGGGTCCATCATATAATGAACTGGGCCTGGGTACTGAGTACCCTGTAAATATCTGACAGGACCAGGTGGGATGCACCTCTGGATTGCCAAGCCTGAGCATGTGCACCCTGGAGGGTGGCGAGCCAGTGAGGACAGGAAGCTCCACAGCCCTCCCGCATGCCTTGCCCTGTGCATCTCTGCCACACGGCTGTTCATCTGCATCCTTTGTAATAGCCTCTCAAACAAACTGGGTCCTGTGAGCCACTCTGGCAAATTAACGGAACCTGGAGGAGGAGGACATAGGAATCTCCAATTTACAGTAAGTCGGTCTCTGACTTCAATAAGTCAGTCAGAAGCACAGGTCACAACCTGAGGCTTAAAATAGGCATCTCAAGTGGGTGCAGTCTTGTGGGACTGAGCCCCCAACCTGTTGGACCCAACATTGCTGCAGGTAGATAGTGTCAGAATTAAATTGAATTGTAGGACACCCAGGGAGTATCCACTGCAGAAGTGCTTGGTGTTGGTAAAAAGAAAGGCCTTCACATCTTGGTGATCAGGGGTGAAGTGTTCTGTGCTGTGAGAAAACAGCAAGAGAAGAACATGTTCTCCCCCTCGTCCTCCTACGATAATCCACTAGAACTGGGCAAACATATGAAACAACTGTTTTCAGATATTGGACAGCAGTCAGGCTGTAAAGGATGATCCCTGCTATAAAGGAACAAACAAGGTAAGCCCCAGGTTACTACCAAGAGACTTCTAAGCCTCAGCAAAGGGAAGAGGCTCTGGTTAAGATAATAAAAGACAAATTGCAGCTTGTGGATGCTAAGGGACTAAAATCTGGGGTCGCAAACATTGGACAAAAAGAAGAAGCGCAGAGAAAGGAAGTTCATGTAAAAGATCTGCAAATTTTCACCTGAGACCTTTAGCTAAATATCGATGTGCCTGTGTGTGGGGTGAAACTCTATGAGCGGGCGGCGGGGGTCTATGCAAAAACGGTGAGTCAGACAATTTCTGAAGCTCACATAGGGATGGACATCTTCACCCGTCCTGTTTTCCCCACCACCAGAGTGACAAGATCACACAGTACACAGGGTACCAGAGTCCCCCAGAGTGACAAGATCACACAGTACACAGGGTACCAGAGTCCCCAGAAAGGTATGAATTTAATTGTGAGAATGAATGTACTCCAGACTAAATAAAGCCCTGGAAAACCTTCACCAAGATTTCAAGTAAGACTCAAGGGGATCAGATGTGTCCAACTAAGTTCATCATGTTCACAACAAAATCCAAAGAAACAAAACCAGTACAAACTCACAATGTTCAGCATCCAAGTAAAAAGAGCAAGTCATGAAAGGAAGCAGGAAAATATGGTCCACAACACAGAGAAATCACGGCAATAACAGACAAGACACTTGAGCGGTGATCACAAATGTTTGAGTAGACTGGAGAACGTAAAACACAAACATGTTTGAAGACGAAGAGAGAAGTGACAGGTATGCAAACACCCAAAAGTGTTCCAGGCGCACACACGCGTGTGCACACACACGCAAACACACACACACACACACACACACACACACACAAATGCAATATCCAAAGTAAAAACATGCTGGAGAAGACTGACAGTAAATCAAATACTTGGAGAAGGACAGTGACGTAGGAGGCCTAGCAACAGAGTTTTCATCAAATTTGGAAAAAAAATGGTTATTTATTTATTTTTTAAATACGTTTCTGCTACTCTGCTTTTCTGCCAGTTCTATTACACACAGGACAGGACATTAATACTCTGCAACAGATCACGACTTTCTGGTGCTGGAGCTGTTCCCCCTCATACATTCTTCATTTAGATGGTCTGTTGCCAGGCCTCCTACGTCACTGACCTTTGATTTGCTGTCAGTCTTCTCCAGCATGTTTTTACTTTGGATATTACATTTGTGTGTGTGTGTGTGTGTGTGTGTGTGTGTGTGCGTGTGTGCCTGGAATAATTCTGGGTGTTTGTATACATGTCACTTCTCTCTTCATCTTCAAACATGTTCTTTTTTGTTCTCCGGGCTATAAAAACTAAAACTCAGATTCAAGAAACTCAGTGAGCCCCAAATAGAATAAACACACACACACACACACACACACACACACACACACACGCACCATGTCCCATCATAATCAAATTTCCTAAAAGCTGGCTAATAGACCAGAGGATTCAATACAATTAAAGCAGACTCATAAGGCACAGTGGTGCACACCTGTGATTCCAGCAACTCAGGAGGCTGAGGCAGGAGGATTGCAAGTTCAAGGCCAGCTTCAGCAATTGAATGAGACCCTCAACTACTTAGTGAGACACTGTCTCAAAACTACAAAAATAATAAAGATGTATCTCAGTGCTATAGTAACCTTGGATTCAATCACCAATACAAAAGAGGAAGAGGAGGAGGAGGAGGAGGAGGAGGAGGAGGAGGAGGAGGAGGAGGAGGAATTACAGCAGATTCTTTTTGAATGACTATGCAAGCCAGAAGACAGTGGAATGATATTTTTACTGAGAAAAATAACACTAGAACTAAAATCTATAGCTAGTGAAAATATCATTCAAAAATGACAGGGAGGGCTGCAGCTGTAGCTCAGTGGCAGAGCACTTGCCTGGCATGTGTGAGGCACTGGGTTTGAACCTCAGCACCACATAAAAATAAACAAGTAGAATAAAGGCATTCTGTCCATCTACAAATACAAAAAAAAAATTAAATGACAGTGAAATGAAGACATTTCAGACATACGATAGCTGAGAGAATTCCTCACCAGTAGTTTTTAACTTAAAGAAAATGAATAAGAAGATAGCCAGGCAGAAAAAGTGATACCAGATGGAAATCTGAATCTACTCAAAGAAAGGAAGAATGTCAGAAAAGGTTAATATGGGGTATATATAAATATATCTCCCCGCTTTTCAATGTCTTTAAAAGAAAAGTGATTGCTTAAAGCCAAATAATAATTCCACCCTGGCCAAGATGGAGTAACAGAAAACAGATTTACTCTGAGAACACAAAATAGTTCAGCCACTTTGAAAAGTTTCTTATAAAGTTAAGTATGCATTTACCATATGACCCAGAAATTCCAGCTTATTTATCTAAGAGAAACAAAAAGCATATGTGCACACAAAGACTTGTCCATGAATATTCATAGCAGCTTTATTTATAATGTGCCAAAACTAAAAACAATCCAAGTGCCCATCAGCAAGAGAATGGATAAACAACTTGCAGTACAATAGAATTTTACACAGCAGCGTAAGGAGCAAACCACTGATACCGGCAATGACATGCGTGGGTCTCAAAAAGCATTGTGCTAAGTGAAAGAAGCGAGAAACGAAAGACTGCACTCTGTGTGATTTCATTTATTTGGAATTCTTAAAGGCAAAAATATAGTGATAGAAGGCAAGTCATTCATTCCCATGGCCATCAGGACAGGACTCACTAAATCAGCATAAGGAAACATTTTAGGGTGATGATGGTATTTTATACTTTGGATGGAGTGTAGTCACCCTGGTAATTACATTAGACAAAAATTCAGTGAGTCTTATGCTGTTAATTGATTAATTTTATTGAATGCTTTTTACACTTCAATAAACTCAGTTAAGAAATCTGTGGGAATGCCATTAAAGCAGTGAATATAAGGAAATTTATACTTTTTATGTCTTTATTACAAAAGAAGAAATGTTTAAAAGCATAGGTCTAAGTTTCCGTTTTTAAAAGGTATAAAAGGAAGAGTAAATTGAAACCAAAGTAAGAAAAAGAAAAGGAATTTTAAAAGGTAAGAGCAGAAATTAATGAAATAGACAATAGATAAACCACCAGGGATTATCATGCACACCTGTAATCTCAGGTGCTTGGGAGACTACAACAGGAGGGTCACAGGTCTGAGGCCTGCCTAAGCAACTCTGTGAGACCTTCGCAAAATAAAACAAAAAGAGCTGGGTTTAGAACCCATTGGTAGAACACTTGTCTAGCACGCCGAAGGCCCTGGGTTCAATCCCTACTAAGAAAGGAAAAAAAGAAAGAAAAGAAAGAATCCACCAGCATAATGAAATCCTACACAAACTCAAGAGATAAAAAAGAAAAGCAATCTTATAAACATCATGCCAGAAACATTCATCAATTTGTGAGAAAAGGACAAATTGTTTGAAAACCACAAATTACCAAAACTGACTCAAGAGAAAATAGAAAGTGAAAATAGCCATGCAGTTATTTAAGAAACTGAAATCCTGATTTTAAAACGTTTTGCAACAAAGGAAACTCTAGGCCAGGATGACTTCAATGGTAACAGTATCCAACACTTAGAAAAAGAAATAATACATAAAATTCCTTCAGAAAATAGGGGAGAAGGGGACACTCACGAATTATTTTATAAGATGAACATAACCCTGTACTCAAAACCTGTAACAGACAATATAAGAAAGAAAATCACAAACCAATATTCCTTATGAGGACAGTTTTTTTTTTTTAAAAAAAACACACCTCTTAACAAATTTTGGCAAATAAATCCAGCAATATATAAGATGTATAACACATTTTATGTATATAAATGTGTAAACTCCACCAAGTAGAGTTCATGCCAGAAATGCAAGGTGTATAATGAATTAAAGAATAAAAAGCACAAAATTTCTGGAGATTTAGGGAAATCACTTGACAAAATCCAACACCCACTCATGCTTTATAACCATCCACAAAGTAAGAATTACAGAATAAATTGTTTAGATAAGAGACATGTTTAACAAAACCACTTTTGATGACATACTCAATGGACAAAGACTGAATATTTTGCAGGGAAAATGTAATTTTCTGCTCTCAATACATCTATTTAACATTGTACTTGATGTTTGAGCCAGAGCAATGAGGTAAGAAAAAGAAATAAAAACAGAAATATTGGAAGGAAGGAATAAACTCTCTCTTTAACATGTAACATGATTGCTTATAATTTTTTAAAAAACTGAAAAAATCTACTTTTTAAAAAGAGTATTATAACAAGAAATTTATTTTAGTAAAACTTTAAGATGTAAGCCAAAATATATCAATAACTGTTTTTCTAGATCTTATCAATAAAAGAGTAGAAGACAAATAATGACAAATCCTAGTAATGATGGCATTCAAAATGTAAATTACTTAATAATAAATCTAGCAAAATATTTGCAAGACCTGTACCTTAATAAATATTTAAACTGGACATGGTGGTTTATACCTGTAATCCCAGCTACTCAGGAGGCTGAGGCAGGAGGATTGTGAAGTTAAGGCCAGCCTTGGCAACATAGTGAGAACTTGGCTTAGAAAAAAAATAATCAAAATAGGTATTTAACAATGCTGGGGGTGGGGGGAAGACTTACATAAAGCAATATACCATGTTCCTGGATTGGAAGATGTTAGAGTTTAAGATGCAATTTCTGCCCAAATTGATCTCTAGATCCAACCCAATTCCTATCAAACTCCCAGAAGATTTTTTTCTGTAGAAAATAACCATGTGATTCTACAATGTATCAGTTGGCCTTCAGTGTGGATCTTAACTGACAGAGTTTGGAGTCTCTGTCAGTGTAAACTCTATTGACCCTTAACCCCTCCTATTTTTTCTTTTTTTTTTTTTCCTATTTTAACCAAGACATGGTTTAAGGGAGGAACAATCAGTGTATCACATTCTTTCCTTTTCTCTGCCCAAAATGTATTTACCGTGCAGGAGCCCTTCTCTGTGAGGGTGGAGAACCTCGTTAACTGCACCAATGAGGAAGAACCTTGTGGTCTGAACTGTTCAGTAACCTTCCGGCAGAGCTGCTGTGAGGCACCTTCTTCTCTTGTTGGTGGTGACAATAAACAGAGGATGGCACAGCACACATTTTTTTTAATTAAATTAAAATGGGTATGAAAATGCAAGGGATATAGAATAGCAAAAGTGTTTTGGAAAAGGGAGGTTGTTGGAAGATCCCTACTAATTTCAAGACTTGCCATAAAGCTACAAGATGGTATGAGATTGGTATAAAGACAGGCAAATAAATCCATGAACTGGAATAGCAAGTCCGGGAACAGACTCACATACGTACAGTCAGTAGGTTTTTAAAGGCACCAAAGCAATTCAAGGGGAAAATTTTTCTACAAATGGTGCTGAAGTAATTGGATATCCATATAGGGAAAAAAAAAATATGCCCTGATCCCTTCCTCACACCATACACAAAACTACTTTGAGAAAAACCATAGATCTGAATATAAAAGATAAAAACTATAAGGCTACTTAAAAACAAATATAAAAGATAAGCTTCACCCACTTGAGATAGGCAAAGATTTATTAGGAAAAAAAAACACAGAAATAACTAATCTTTTTTTAAAAACAATAAAATGATCTTCCACAAAATTCTAAAATCTTGCTTATGGAAAGACACCACTCAGAAAAACAAAAGGACGGGGCTGGGGATGCAGCTCAAGGGTAGAGCGTTTGTCTCCTATGCTCACGGCCCAAGGTTCCCTCTGCAGTACTGAAAAAAGGAGAGGCTGAAAGAAAATATTCACAACACCCCTATCTAACCAAAGACCTCTGGCCAGAATATACCAGCAACCACTCATGCAATCAATAAAAGAAAGACAATGTATGGACAAAAGATTTGAACCAACACTTCACTAAAGAAGATACAGAAGTGACAAAGAAGCACAGGAAAATACTGTCAACACCGTGCGTCACCAGAGACATGCAAATTAAAGCCACTGCTGACCAGCCCATCCATCCACGACACAATCACCTCTGCAAGGTCCCACCCTCAACGCGGCTGCACTGGGACCCGTTTCCAACCCATGAACTTGGGGGTGTGTGTTCCAGCCGTGGCACTGGCTTCCCACCCACACTACCTTCCCGGCACTCTCCCCCTCTCATTTCCTCACAGAACTGCTCACTCTCCAAATGCATCCCAAACCCCTCCTCTGCTGGAGCCCTGGGAACCCAGGGATCTCCTCTTACTGTGGTTGTGTCCCTGGTGCCTAGAACGGCGCCCCCTACTGAAAACAGTAGGGAGCGCTCCCATAATACCCGGGAGAAACAAGTCCTGGGACCTGTCCCAGCCTGCCCAGGCCCGGAGACCCTAGCAAGCTCACCATCTCCCCACCTTTTATCGTCATCATCATCAACCAACAGACCATTTTTAGAACTCTGTTTGCAAAAACAATAATGGAAAAGTGCAGCGCTCCCAGCTGCCCGTTCCATCCACCCACATTTTCTCTTGTTATTTAAGCTCATGCTATCATGGTTGGCCCCTGGCCACTGATAAGCCACCGAGACACTATCAATAACTGGCAGCCACAGTTTACATAGAGTTCACCATGTGTCACATGGGATTTGACAAAGGTCTACTGAATGGGTCCCTTGTTCCTCTATCACATAGAGAAGTTTCACTGCCCTGCAAATCCCCTGAACTCCACCTGTGCATCCCTGCCCTCCTCTGCATGAGCCCCAGGCAACCCCTGACCATACCTGTCTGGGTAGTGCCTTTCCCCGAATGCCCTGGGATCAGAGAGCCTCTCCATGTGCATGACCCCTGCCGCCTGGCACTACTGACCTTCCACAGATATTATCCAAATCCACAAACGCATGGGTGAAGGGCTCTGAGGTGACCGTCGGGCTTTGAGCACCTGGAGAGGACTTAACCAGGGCTCCTCCCCTTCCTGGGGTCAGAAGCCTCTGTTCCAGTCCCTGTTTTACGCTGCTCCCCCCACTCACATCCCTCATCCCCTTTAAATCACACAGAGATTTCCTCCTATGAAAGCTAATTTGGGCACCGTAACGGAGACTATATTTAATGTAAATGGAAGAAGCGGAAGAGAAGGATTTATGGTCATAATAACCCGCTTGTAATAACAGAGTGGGTCACCTGCTTAAGAAACAGTGGATTAAAGAGAAGGAAATTTACCTCCCCAAAGAGCGAATGTCACCAGAAAACTGCAGTGGCACCGAGTCTTGGATGATCTTATTAAATCCCATAGATCTTACTGCGCTTTCCTACCCAGAGACGGCCACTTCTTCCTCCAGTTGGTAAAAATGGTCAGAGTGAGGCCTGGGGCGGAAATGGGAGTCGGGGAGGTTCCCAGAGAGGCCTGGAGCCGGGGCCTAATGAGCCGAGGGCCTGGGGGCTCCTAATGCAGGGAAAGGGGGAGGGCTTCTCAGGAAGAGGCTAAACTGGAAAGGGCCACTAGGGCCCCAGCAGAACACGCAACAGACCACGGCAGCGTCCCTGGGGCAGCTTGGTGAGCGTGTGGGCCTGAGATCTACCCCTGCGACAGAGCCTTCTGGGGAAGGGAGCCTTGACAGGGAGCCACAGCAAAGCCACCCGGGCTGAGTCCCCAGGACCCATCTGGCCTCTTCAGGGGACTTGTTTCCTTCTGAGTTCCTTCAGCAAAGTGGGCAGGAAGGCTGCTCATCTCCCTGCAGGGGACCCGGACCTGCGTCCTTTCCCAGTGACAGCTGAGGGCCAAGAAGGCAAGGGTGAGGCCAACCCCAGCCCTCGAGCCAGGAGCCACACTCCCCACCCACCCCCCACCCCCCGCACCTGAGTCTCAGCTCAGATCTGGCCTCCCAGCGAGTCCTCCCCGGCCGCAGGATTGAATCCTGCAACATACTGCCACCCATCTCCCTGAATCTCTTACTCTTTCTTTTTTTCCTACCAGGGATTGACCCCAGGGGTGCTCCACCACTGAGCCACATCCACAACCCCTTTTGTTTTTTATTTTGAGACAGAGTCTCACCAAGTTGCTGAGGCTGGCCTTGAACTTGCCATCCCCCTGCCTCAGCCTCCTGCGTCACTAGGATGACAGGTGTGCACCGTCACAGTGGACTCTGGATTGGCTGATGGGTTGGTTGGTTTCCATAGCACCACAGCCCTCAAAGGGACCGCCAAATTTACTAATTATTATGATTGTTGCTCTGTCCAGCTCCCCACTAGAATGAAAGCCCCCAGGATGGAAGTGACCACCATCTGCGTCCCCAATGACTCCAACTGTCCCAGGAGCACAGTGGACACCCAGTAGGTGCTTCTTGATGGAATGCATAAATCGGGGCCTAGGAAGAGAAGGGAGGTTGTCCCAGCTCCTTTAACCTATTTCCTGTACCGTCCCCAGGACTCCTGTGAATTCTGTCCAGGCCTGGAGCAACCCAACCTGCACCCTGTCCTCCAACCTGAAGAGCTCGAGCTTCACAGAGTCCCTCCAGGGGCCACTGCGGCTCTGGGTGAGGTGGGAGGAGGAACCTGCTGGGTCCAGGTGGGCCTGTTGGCCCCGTCCTCCACTGGCAGGTCCCCAGCTCCCCTCCTGCAGGGTCATCTGCGTCTCACTCTCCCAGAGACATCCGCCCTGGCCGGCTGCAATCAACATCAGCCTCGGAAGCTCTCCATCTCATTAGAGCCTCCTAATGAAGCCTCTGCAGAGCCACCCAGGAATTAAGGAGCCTCCCTGGGTCCTGCCTGGCTTCTTCCCATCCAAAGGTGCTCTGTCCCCTCATGCAGACCTCATCACCCTGACAAAAAGAAAAGGACGTGGGGAACCAGGCATGGCGGGGCTCACCCCTGATCCCAGTGACTCCAGAGGCTGAGGCAGAGGACCGTAAGCTGGAGGCCAGACTGGGCCACTTGGCAAGGCCCTGACTCAAGGTAAAAACATAGAAAGGTCTGGGGATGCAGCTCAGTGGTAGAGCGCCCCTGGGCTCAGGCCCTAGTAACAGGTAGGAAAGAAGGGAGGGAGGAAATGGGAAATAGGAATCAAAAGAGAAAGCCCACTGTGTAAGACCCCTAGTTCAGTCCCCAGCTTGCACATAGAAGGGTGAGCCCACCTTCCCTGCTGTTCCACACCAAGGCCACCATCTGTGGAGGACAGGAAGAGCAGGAGGTGGGGATGACCCCGTGGTGGGATCTACATGCCTGAGGCTAACACCTACAGCTGCCCTTGGAGCAGCAGGCGTCCTAACAAAGTTACACTTTTTTTTTTTTAAAGAGAGAGTGAGAGAGGAGAGAGGAGAGAGAGAATTTTTAATATTTATTTTTTAGTTTTCGGCGGACACAACATCTTTGTTGGTATGTGGTGCTGAGGATCCAACCCGGGCCGCACGCCTGCCAGACGAGCGCGCTACTGCTTGAGCCACATCCCCAGCCCCCAAAATTACACTTTTAATCTAGATTTTTGTTGTGGTTTGGGTACCCGGGGATTGAACTCAGGGGCACTCGACCACTGAGCCAAACCCAGCCCTATTTGTATCTGATCAGAGACAGGGTCTCACTGGGTTGCTGAGCCCCTCGCCAGTGCTGAGGCTGGCCTTGAACTCTCCACCCTCCTGTCTCAGCCCCCTGCTGCTGGGATTACAGCCGCGCACCACCGAGCCTGGCTTTGATCTGGATTTGATGAGACCAGGCTGCCTCTCAGCTAAGGGAGAGGAAGAAGGTTTGTTGCAGAGTCCCCAGGCCTCGAGGACCTCTGGAACCAGTCTTACCCCCTCAATCAGGGTCCCCCTCCCAGTGCCACCAGGAGAGCCATGCTGCTGGACACACCACCCTCTGTGACCAGGAGGTAAATTTCACTGACCAGATGTCACTGTGCAGCCAGAGGCCCCTGGATTCTCAAAGGAGGGTGACCAAAACAACCGGTTAGCCCCGGAATAAAAGAGTTGCTGGGATGGTCTGCCAGTGCCCAAAGCAGGAGAGTCGCAGGCAAACCAAGATGGGGGGGGGGGTCACCCTATCTCTAAGAAAATTTAAAGGGGCTCCCAGGCTGCCCTTCCCAGAACAGCAGAAAGTTGTCCCAGAAGGCCAGAGCGCCATCGTCACATGAGGGTCCTACCTGCCCCACGAGGAAGGTCCACGCCCCTTGTCCTATGCCCAGGTCTGCTCCATGGTGGCTCCCTGGCTCAGTGGCGGGCTCCACCTGCGACCAATTGCTCAGACACAAATCCAGAGAGCAAGGCCACCCCGCCCCTCGCCCCCTGCCCTCCGTGGTCACGCCCGGCCCATCCCACACATCTGACCCTCCTCGTGGGCCTCCTCCTCTGCCCCCTGCACTGCCACCACTGAGGCTCCACAGGAGGAAGAGGCTGGGGCAGGCAGCCCAGGAGTCAGTGTAGCAGGAAGAGGCCGGGTGTGCAGGGAGAGCTGTGCCTGACCCTTAAAGGTCTGTGGAAATCCCAACCCCTGGAGCCTGGGAATACGGCCCTATTTGGAAACAGGGTCTTTGCAGGTGTAATGAAGTTAAGATGTGGCCACTGGGGTGGGCACTAACCCAGTGGGGCTGGGGTCCTCCCATAAGGAGGAAGAGGTGGACACAAACATACACGGAGGGAGAGGATGGCCACGGGTCAGTGGGGGCAGAGATGGGACTGATGCACCTAGGAACCAAGGGACACGCAGGATTCCTGGAATAGACCGGAAGACAGCGAGGCCAGGGAGGATCCTTCCCTGTAGGTTTCAGAGAGAGCACAGCCCTGTCCACACCTTGATTTTAGACTCTGACTCCCAGAACCGCGAGACGGCACGTTTCTGTGGTTCTGAGCCACTCCGTTGGGGTTCTTTGTTACGGCAGCTCTAGCAAACTAATACGCTGGGCAAAGTTAGCCAGGAGGTGGAGAACCGCCAGGCCAGTGGAAGCCAGGGGAAGTGGGAGCAAGGACAACTCTCTGGTGCAAGGACTTGACCAGGGACAATGAAAGTTTGGCTGGGGCTAGGGAAGTGACACAGCGTTCCAGTGGCCAAGCTACTGGGACAGAATTTCTCCATTGCCCATGCTTGTCCTGCCAGACGGCTGCGTCACTTCATAGCCCTGCCCTGCCTGATTGCAGAGTGTCCAGATCACAGGCTACCCCTGACCTACAGAACTCAGGTCCATGGGCTCAGGCCACCACATGTCCTCTCGGCCTCTCCACCCACAAGACGAGAGACAGGTAAGATCACCCTCTGATGGCCCAGTGCTCCCGGGAGCATCCCAACCAGGACTGGGACTGGCCTGGGACCTCCGCTCCCCTGTATTTTCGTGTTCCCTTCGGGGGGGGCCTTAGCGTGGGTTCTCCCCGAGGCAGAGCCTGTGTTGAGGACGTGAGTTGGGCTGTTTTGTGACGCGACCCCAAGAAGCAGGAAGGAGAGGGCAGCGGGAGAGGCCCGGGGCAGGAGATTTGCAGCGTGAGCCAGGTGCGCGGTCAAGGCCCCACCGTGGGCAGTGAGGACACCCAACATGGTGCCCAGTGCATCCCAAGGTGGCACCCTGGCCAGACTAGAGAGAGGGCACCTGCCACCACCCCAGGGCCACAGCAACCCTGCCCTTCCAGCCGCAGGGCACCTGCGGAGCTCCCAGGGCATCCTGCAGGCCTGGGGCAGAAAGGCAAGTGTGCCCTTGCTGGAGGCACCAGGGGGCGACATGGCCCACAGCGGAGGAGGACTGTGTCTTCCTTAGGGTTAGGCTGCCCTGAGTGTGGGTCAGGCAGCAGCCCCTGCTGGGTGGAGAGCTCTCCCCAGACCTCTGAGCAGCGCCACCCAGATCCAGGGAGAGGGAGGGAGGGAGACTCGGACTTGAGAGCCCTTTTATGTCCTGTTTGCAGGGTTATAAGCCCAAGGAAGCCCCCGGGGCTGGTGGGCTCCCCGCTACAGAGCAGGAGAGCCATCGGGATGTGCCTGGCCCCAGGCAGCCAGCACAGAGGACCCAGCAGGGGCAGCTGGAGGAGAGGGGCAACCCGGTCCCCGCTCCCCTCGGCCTGCAGGTTGTGTTTGAGCGGGGCCAGCGCAGGCCGTCCTCAGCCGGGCACTGGGCTGGGCTCCAGAGCGCCCTGAAGAAGAGCTGCTGGGGCGGGCAGCTCGGAAGGCCTCTTCCCACTGCAGACACTCTGCCCAGCTTGGCTGGACCCCGCCCAGTCCCCGGAAACCAGCTGAGTGGGCGCCACCAAAGCCACTGCTGTGGGCGGGGCCAGCTCGTCAGGGAGGTGGGGGCACATGGCCCCGGCTGTGGTTCAAAAGTGCTCCCCAGAGCAGTGTTGGGGGTGCTTGAAGGGTGATGGGTCATCCTGAGGAGGAAGTCGTCCCTCAGGGAAGGATGCGCTCGGCTGTCTCCCTCCCTCACCTTCCTTACCCTCTTGCCTTCCACCATGGGATGAAGCCACAGGAAGACCTTTACCACATGCCAGTCCCCCATCTTGGACCGCCCAGCCTCCAGAACCGTGAGCCTCCGGGCAGTGGCTTCAGGCTTGGTGGACCCAAGCTCCAAACTCCTGACCACCAGCCAGAGCAGGGACACTAGCAAATGGGACCCAGGGGGACGCTGGCAGAGGTTGGGGACTTTGAAGGCTCAGGTTCACCTCTGGGAGCTGAGCAGGCACTGGGGGGAGGTGACACTGTACCTTCTCTCCAGCTGTGTTCTTCGACCCAAGGACTAGAGAGAGGTCCGCACCAGAGCCCCTGGCTCCCTGTGGCTTGCGCCCCCCAAGGCCTGGGCTGTCCCCACCACTTGCTCAGACCGAGCTCCAGAAAGCTCCAGGTCTAGGTGCTGCACTGGGACTGGAGCCCTTCCACCCGGCGTCCCCAAGCACCCGTCACAGCCGCCATCTTCCAGATGGCAAATGAGGCCCAGGCCATCCAGCCGGTTGGTGGCAGAATCTAGACTAGGGACCCAGAACCTCTAGCCCAAGCAGGGGAAGAGCCACTCTTTTCATCGGGTCGGCTGGGCCCTGCGCCCTGCCTGGGGGTGGCAGCCGGAGGCATCTTCTGGGAAATCACAGGCGTCACTTTATCTTCCCGGGGAAAATAACCCAGGGAGCGTCTGCAATCACGGCTCATCCCGCCGCCCGGGAACCGCAGCCTAAGTACCTGGTAATCAGAAGGCCCCAGACAGTGAGATCTGGGCTTTATTTAGCACCTCCCAGCTCCCCCAGCGCAGACCTTCTGGGGATGTGACGGAGGGAGCCGGGCTGGCACCTGAGGCAGCCTCCTCACCGCCCTTCCGTCCAGCACTCAGGCCTCCCCAGCCTTGGCCACTCACGGAAATCCCAACCTTTATCTCCCCCCTCCCTGTCAGGCTGAGTAGGGCTGGGCCACTCGGCTCCTCCCATCCCCTCCCTTGTTCATTTGACCTTTTATTCCACAGTATTTGTTGGAGGCCACCTCGGTAGCAGCCCTGCAGAGAGAAGCAAGTGACACACAGCAAAGGAGCTGGCAAAGCCTGTCCTCATAGAGAGTATATTCCAGCCTGAGAAACAGCAAACCGGCCCTGAATCGCAATCAGTCACACAGCCGTGAGGAAGCTTAAAGGATGAAGAGACAGAAGGCAGCCCCAGAGGACCCTCAAGGGTGGCCAGCGAAGGCATTTCTGAAGAGGTGGCGTGTCAGCTGAGACCTGAGGATGACAAAGAGCTGGTTAGTGTTCATCAAAAGTGAGGGAGCCACATATGCAAAGGCCCTGGGGCAAGAAAGATGCAGGGGGGTCCTAGACATGGCAGAAAAGTCGGTGGCTGCCTGGAACCCAACGAGAGAGGGAGAGAACGGATAGAGTAAACTTGAAAGGACAGCAGCTGGGGGCAGTGGCACACACCAGAGGTTCCTGCTACTTGGGAAGCTGAGACAGGAGGAGCCTTGAGCCCAGAAGTTTGAGACCAGCCTGGGCAATACAGTGAGACCCTGTCTCAAGAAACAAAACGTTGTGATCTCTTCCTTACACATGCGCTCCCCCCAATGACACCACACAACCAAGAGGAGCCAACGCCAGCCCCATGCCTTGAACCTTCAAAACTGTGAGCTAAATAACCATTTTTTAAATAAAGTTATCCAGCCTCAGGTATTTTGTTAAAGTAATGGAAAACAGAGCAATTCATCTGCCCTTCCCTATATTACAGGGCGGCTGATCCTGGCAACTCCCAGGCTCCTGTGGCAGCTGGACTTGGCTGAGGGGGACATCAGTAGCAGATTGGAGGGCAGGAGAAAGAGAGGAGCCGCGGTGTGTCCTCCTCTCTGCCAAGTAGAGTCCAGGAAGCAGCTGTATCTCCTCTAAGTCTCCATCTCCTAGCAGGTCGGCTGGGGTTGAAGGACACCAGCTCTCGCCCTTGTCCTTTCCTACCACAAGTCGAGCTGCCTACCTCTGCAATCCCTGGGTCACTTCCCCGTCTCTTGGTTGGCTTCTCAGTTCCTTGACCTCCTGTGCAAGCAAATTCCTCTTAAAAATTCCTCTGTTTCAACATCAAGAGTGTTTTATGGATCCCCGTTTGGACCTCCGACGGGATGAGGTGGGAGGTGCAGAACGGGTCTGTGGGAGGCTTAACATGTTCTTTGTGTATTGATCCTTCCCCCAGGACTCCTAGTGCAAGCCTCCAACAAGCTGTCAGCCACAGCTCCCTCCAGAGCAAGGAACCACGGGGCCTAGGGGCCGAAGAAGCCTGAAGGAGGTCCTTGTCCTCACTCCACCCAACGCTGGAATTCCCTTGGCCATGTCCCACCCAGGGGTCTGAAGCAGAGGCTCATCACCTTGGTGATGATGTATTAGTTAGCTATTGCAGCAGTAATGCTGTGTGACAAAGCACCCCAGAGCTCAGTGGTTTAAAATAATAAGCATTGTCCCTTCTTGTTTTTAGGCCGACGTGGTGGCTCAGATGGCCCTGCTCCTGGCTGAGGCCTGGTGGCGTTTGGCTGCACCTGGGTTCGGGTCTGCTCTCTGGGTGTCCATTCTCCTTGGGCCAGAATCTACCTGAGCAGCCTTCTGACAGGAAATCCAGGAGGGTGAATCAGACCACACAGAGACAGGAGAGGCCCCCGCTGTGCCACAGGTGCCAACGCTCCATCGCAAGTCAGATGGCCAAGGAACACGGAGGGCATAGGAGAACACGCCCCCCCATAATCACGGGAGAGGAGGGCGTGAATGACCACCCCCCGCAGGACGTGTGCTCCTTCCTGCCTGGAGTGGAAATCCACCTGAGCTGAGCCGGGTCCTCTGCACCTGCTTCCTGTTCTGGGACAGGTGACTTGTGAGTGTCTGAAGCTGAGGGTTCCCCCTGGGGTCTCCTCCCCCGTGAGCCTCTCTGACTCCTCCGACCCCTGCTTCCTTGGCCCTCCCTCCTGGGCTCCCCCACTGACCGTGGCTCCACTCAGGGACGGCAGCCCTCACTGGCCGATGGCTTTCCCTGTGTGAGAGACGCTGTCACCAAGGGAAGCTGAGCCCACGTGAGCCAGAAAGAACAGGCTGCCCTACAGCGCAGCCTCCAGAAGGGTCACCTCTCTGCCTGCCCAGAACCCCTGAGTCCTCATGTCCAGCTGGGCTTGTTGACCAGCTGCTTCTGGTCCCCAGCCTTTGGCCCAGGGCTGGCATCCTGTCTCCACCTGGCCGTGAGGACAGGAAGACGAGGTGTTTGTCATTTTTCCCCCCTTGGTCTTTCCTGGGACCACAGTAGCTGGGACGAGCCCTGAGGGTCCCTCGTTCCTTAGCTTCAGCTTGGCCACCAGACTGAAGGACACGAGCGTCCTTTCCCATAGCACTCAATTGCTCTTCAAGGGACGAGATCGGAGCCTCCTCTCGTAGCCTCCCCCTGAGCACAAAGCTGGGTGAGAGGTCCCGGCAGCAGCCCAGATAGTCAGGGTGTTCCGGGGGCTGTCTGCTGTCCTCCAGGGGGCCACCTGGAGAGTGTTGACCCACGTTACACACAGACTCAACAGGACTTCAGGGCCTAGGCAAAGCTGATAACAGCCCCCTTCACTGGGCCTTGGAAACCTCATTTCCAGGGAGGGAAGAGGCATCTGTATCTGGGGACGAAGTGGTGAGTGTTGAATCAGGAGACAGATAGGACAGTGGGCACTGAAATTAAATTATTGCCTCCATAATATTAAAGGAAGCCTCAGCCAGACAGCTTCTCCAGTGTATTGGTCAGGATGGAATTGATTTGCTGCAGTAACAAATATCTCCAATATCCCAGTCGCTGAGCACAGATGAGAGTTTCTCTCCCACTCCCACTGCATGGGCAACACAGATGGCAGGAGCTCTGCTCATCGAGGTCCTTCAGGAGCCCCAGCTGACAGGGCTTCATCTCCACATGGGCTCCCCCAACTGTGGGAGGACACGTAGCAAATCATTTACTGGCTCTTCCAGTTGCCGCCCAGATGAGAAATACATGCTCAGAGTTTATTGATCAGAGAGAATCGCAAAGCCATTCCCAACTTGAAAATGTGCCTACCTCCATGTGCTCAGAGGTAAGGAGACCTCGAGCGACTGTGCCTGGAGTCCTGGAGGCCCAACCCCATGAGGCCCCCACCAGACAGAGCCGCCGAGGTCCCAGGGGCTCTCTGGCGGCCTCTGCCGTGCTGTCTTGCCCCCTCGTTCTCTTTCCTTCGGTGTCTCTCTTGATTTCATTCATTCACTCAACAAATATGGACTGAGGCCCTGTCATGTGCCAGGACTCGGGGTCATCCTGTGATCCCAGGAGGCCCGGCCTCGCTGGGAAGCTGTCAGTCTGTCCAGGGACCAGCAGCCAAGCAGACCCCCACGGCCACCTGCTTCCTCCATCTCCCTGGATCTCCCTCCTTCACTCCCCACCCACTGTGTTCCGGAATCATCCGGAATCCGGCTCCTCCCTCCACCACTGACAGCCCAGCCCATCTCCAGTCACAGAGGGGACTCCGACAGAGGCCACCTTCCCGCCTGAGGCCTGTTCCCCACGCAGCAGCCAAACCATCTTCTTAGAGATGGGAGTGGGATTTTAAAATCAGCAACTGAACTGAAAATCAGCAGGAGTCATGTGACGTGTTGGGTGCTGAGATCATGAACGGTCCCAGGGACACCTGGACAGCCTGCCAGTGGGGAGTGGCAGGGTCAGCCAAGCAGGAGCTCCGGCCAGGGAGGGATGGGGAGCCATTGAGGGCAGTAAGGGAGGCCACATGACCAGATGCCGGTGTCCCTTGGATTGCGTCTGCCTGCCTGGCAAGCTTCCCGTCCCTCCTCCTCCTCCTCCTCCCCTGACCTGGTTTCCTGGCCCTTTGTCACCTGTCCACCCTTTGTGTCTGCCGTCCTCTCCCACTCCGGGCACCCCTCGTCGCCCTCCCCGCACTCTGCGCCTTTCTCCCCTCTTAATGAGACAGTGAGGAGTGCAGCAGCGAAGGGAGGCCATGCAGTAATGGGGACCATATTTTCTGAGCCTGTTGGGGACAAAGGTCTGAGAAATTCAAGCACATTTCAGGGGTGACGGGGCAGGGATGGCAATGGGGGCTGTCACAAGAGCTCCGAGATCTACGTGAATCCAAACCGCAGGGGTCACACAGAGAAGAAATCACTGTCCCCAGGACGTGGAGAGGAGGACGAGCAGAGCGGGAGACGGCGGAGGTGCCGTCCTCACACCTGGCGTCTCTCCAAGGCCCACCAGCAGCAGCCGGGTGGCCACAGCAGATGGGGTCCTCACCTCGGAAGCCCAGCTCCATCATGGGGAAAAATGACATAATCACGCAGAATTCATTAGGACTCTTGGTCAAGAGTGACAGAAACACACACAAGCTAATTTAAAACAAAGAGAGGCATCTACTCTCCTGGCGCATGGGAGGCTGGCGCACGCGGGTTCCGGGGAGAACAGGACAGCGCTCATTCTTCTTCTGCTGTCGCCTCACACAGCTCCTTCTGCCTGCCGGCCGAGTTAGGCAGAGCCTGACCCTCGGAGCTCCTGGGTCTGGGGCTACGATGGGCTTCCTGGGCGTCGCTCCTGGTGGAGTGCCGGCCCCGGATGGGTGAGGCCTGGGTTCCATTCCCTGCACACAAGAAAGAAAAAAGATCAGGCTTCCTGGACGGAGACCCCTACCTGACTCTCCTCCATCCACCCCCATTCCCAGTGCCCAGGAGGGGCCAGGCAGGTCAGGTGACGCGGAAGGTCATCACTGGGGGACTCTGAGTGACCAGAGGCAGGTGACCCTGGTGAGGCTGTGGGTTGTGATGTGCTGACCCGACGAGCAGAGCTCCACCTGGTGGGGACGTGGCCGGGCAGGTAGCCAACAGGTTAAGACACGGAAAACTCCAGAATGGACCAGCCGTGAAGAGCCCACAGCTGAGCAGGCGATCATGGCACCAGTGCCACAACCCTGGGCCTGCGCTGCCATTCACTCCTCCAGCTGTCCTCGGAGCTGTCCCCACCACGCCAGCCACATCCTGACCTCTGCTCTCTGCCCGCTGCCCAGGTGGACCAGAACCACACCCCCGACGCCACGCTCCTCCCAGGTCCCCGCACCTCTCCACGTCGCCGACGGGGGGCTCCGTTCTCACGCTGCCCATCCAGCGGCACTCGGTGGGGTCGACCCCTGGTCCTTCTGGAAATCCCTTCTTGGTCCTCCCAACTTCTCCTGGCGGTCCTCCACATTTACTGGCCTGTCTTTCCCGCCTCCTCCACGGGCCCTCCTCAGCCCTCCAACACTGGGGTGTGCAGGGGCTCGGTCCTTCTCCTCTTTCCTACCCACTGGCACCCCAAAGGCCTCACCCACTCGCACGACGTCGCACGTCATCTCCCGCCAACGGTCCTCCCCAGATCTCCAGACCCCCACGTCCACCCGACAACCCGGCTCAGAGGCTGTGAACTCCAGAGAGTGAGTAGGCTCCCTGTGTGGTAACTGGACGCCTGTGACCCTGACTTTCCTAAGTCCTAAAACAGCCCTGAATGGCACGACCCTGCATTCAGCCAAAGCATTTAGGAGCTAACCTAGATTCCCGTCTCTGCCCGACTCCCTGTGTCCAGTCCGTCAGCGTGGCAGGCGCTCAGCTCCTCCATCACGGCCGGGTCCATCCACCTCTCGCCATCGGTCTCCGCCCAGGCCCAGCTGCCCGCTCCCCCTGGGCTTCTGACTGCTCCCCTGGCCCCTCCACTGCACTGCACAGTCCCTCCCCGGCTCGGCAGCTGAGGGAGGCATGGACACTGATAAATCAGCTCATGTCACTCCCTGATCAAAAGAGAATGACAGGCCAGCTCCTTGCCCTGACCTACAGGTCCCGGACCATCCGGCCACTGCCTGTCCCTCCAGGGTCCCTGCCCAGCCTGCTCCGCTGCTCCGGGCACACTGACCATCCTCCCTGTCCACCGCAGCCCACCCCCCCTCTACCCCCTCTGCACACACCCAGCTCCTCTCCTCTTCAGCTCTTGGCTGAAAGTCAGCTCCTCCAGGAGGCCCTCCCCGGCTGCTCCCCCTGGAGAAGGGTCTCAGCTGCTCCATACCCAGGCCCCTGAAGTCCCCCACCACCTGACCTTTCTAAGTTATAAACTTATTCTAGTCTGTGGCTCACCCAAACGTCGTCTCCACGAGGGTCAGCCCTCCCTCCGATTCCTCCTTTCATCCCCATGTCTGAGACCACCTGACACAGCGATGGCCCTTCCTAAGTGAACAAATAACAAAGGGACAGACGGGATCAGCCAATCACGGTAGAAAGGAAGAAGGGTCTGGGGGGGGGGGCGAGCGAGAGCCAGCCACACCCAGGAGGTGAATGTGAGGGAGCGTTGGTGGGGAGCCCAGGGGGGCAGGGGCCACCAGAGCACACTGGGTGGGCGGGACCAAGGCAGGGCTGAGTGTCCACCATAAAGAACCCAGAAAGACCAGGACTCGGGTTGTCAGATCCGACCCCAGGTGGGAGGGAGCAGGGAGGCCGTGCCAAGAGCCAGGGGTTAATGGAAAGTCTAGGAGGCAGAGTTGTCATTCACCACCCGCCAACCCCATCCTGCCCGGAGCGCCCGAGGCAGCTCAGTAAAAACCAGAGAGGACTCCAGGCTCAGGCCAGGACACCGCGTATAGACCATGCGATCGAGGCTGCTGCCGAGCTGGGGTGGAGGCCGTGGGTGCCTCCTGTGCTGGCTGCACAGCGCCCTCTCCGGCCAGTCCTCCCAAAGCCAGATAGCAAGCAAGCCCTCCTGTGAACCGGAACTGTCGGCAGCACCTCCATTCAGGAAAATGACAAGAGACCCACACCAGCTCCAGAGAGTAAGGGTCCCTGCTAGAGCTTGGGTATGGTTTGATGTGTCCTCTGCCAGGGTGTGTGCCATGCCAGGGTGGCACTTTTGAGAGGTGGTTCAAGGTACTTGTTATTTGGACACCACCCTCAGAAGATTAATGTAATTTGACAGAAACCCCGCTGGTTCCCAGACAGTGAGTTGTTGTAAAAAGAGCAGATCTGGCCCCTCCCCTCACTCTGGCTTCCTGTCTCACCATTTGATCTCTTCTATACATGTTCCCACCATCCACCATGAGGCCCTCACCAGAGGCCAAACAGGTGAGGCTGTGCAATCTCGCACTTTCAGCTTCCAATACTGTGAGCTACAAAAATATCTATTTTTATAAAGTACCCAGCCTCAGGTACTTTGTTACAGAAACAGAAAACAGACTAAGACAATTTCCTTCCTTCATTCTTAAATAGAAACAGGAAAAAAAAATGAGATGCATTAGGTATTTGACAAATGAAAGAGAAATTTTAAAATTAAAAAAGTAAATGAACATCAATTGAACTGTATCATCAGAGAAATGTGGAAACTTATTGTATCCATGAAAAGAGAACAGGATGAAACGAAAAAGGAATCCTCAGAGAATAAGAAAACAAGTTACTAGATTTTAAACCATATGAGTGCTAAAATATAGAGAAGGGATCTAGGATAAAAATCAGTAATTTCCAAAATATGAGATAAAAAGAGAAGACAAAAATGGTGAAAAATAAAAGAGAAAAAAAAAATAAGAGATTTAGAAGACCAATTCAGAAGGCCCAACATCTGGTTAATAGGCTCTCTAAAAAGAGAGAAGGGGGAAAACAGAAAGAAGCCAACTCATTGAATAAAAATAGGAGAAGTTTTACTGAATCCAAGGCAGGAAGAAGCTTTAGACTAAAAGGGACTTCTCAGTAAAATGAATTTCTAAGTGCCCACACAGAGAACTATCAGGAAACATTAGTTCTTCAGGGATAATTTGAAGATCCTCAAAGTCCTCAGAGAAGTCAGAGGAAGAGGACTCCTACAAAAGGAATGAGAAATCACCCATGGTCCCGCTTCAGCCGGGCAGGATCCAGAACACTGCCCAGTAGTACCCTTGACGTTCCCAGGGAAACCATCAACAATACGTCTCAGACCTCCCAAAACCCAACAGCTGCACCTCCTGAACACTCTGTATAAACCAAATCTCTGGAAGAGGAGCTCTAACAAAATGAACGAGACAGTGAGAGGGAAACTGGCCTTCAAGAACACGCATTAACTCCCAGGGAGAAGGAGGTGATGGCTGCTAGGGTAGAAAGGCTCAGGAAGAACACACAGAGTCTAAGCATTAGACAGACTGAGTAAGAAATTGGAGGGTATTTTTGAAATGATAGTGAAGTCATTTTTCTTCTACCAAAAAAAAAAAAAAAAAAAAGAATTAAAATATGCACTTGAAAGCTCCAAGAAACAAAACTTACACCGAATAATTATGATCTAAGCATGAAGCAAACGAAAACCTGGCCTAATTTTGCACAATTGGTGGAGAACATAAAAAGAGAATCTATTTGGTTTTGGTTTACGGAATCTTTGAAATCTCTGTACGAGGGTTCTGATGTAAGGCTGGGACAAGGAAACATGATCCTTCTAAACTACCTGGCTCATGGCAGAAGACAATACTTCCACCCTCTTCCCCACGTAAATGCTGTTGACTGGATTTCAACTTTACAAATGATTCCAGGGATGGCACAAATGTGGTTAAAGAACAGAATGGAAATGTCACCAACTCTGACAACGTTAAAGTCAAGATAAAAATGACAGAATTGAGAAGAGAAAAGGGAGTGGAGAAGTGAATGGAGATTTAATAATATCCTTATCTTCCAGATAAGCCCACAGAATGACTGACTCACATGGGGGGGGATAAGGACTGGGCATTTTAAGTGAATTAATTGAAATGGCTAAGGTAAGCAGTGAAGGAAATACATATCACTACCAAAACAGGAGACGTGGACGGGAAAGTCATCAGTTTTAAACTTTCACAGTAGAGAGTCACTATGGGTCTAAAGGTGACATCAAGAAAAGGAGATCATGTGATACTAGTTAATACCAAAGGCCACCAAGCCCCAGAACACCGTGGCTGTCTCTGAAGCACAGAACGACCCCCGTGCATTCATGGAAGGTTCTGAAGATCGGCCGGTAAAGATAAAAGAACCTCATCTAGTTGATAGACGGTTCTGCATGATATCGATACCGCATTACCACCCTGATCCAAGGCTAGTGGTCACGGTGACCCCTCCCCATGGGCAGGAGTTCAGTGTCCTTGGGTGTCCACTTCTGCTGAACTAAGAGGTGACCAGCTGTCGGGGTCTGCACCAACTCGCAGGCAGTGATTAACGGCTGGACTTGGAAAGAACAAGATGGGGAGATGGAGACAGCAGGAGATCTGGGGAGGAGGAGAGATCTGGGATGAAGGGGCACAGAGTACTAATACGTCTTCCTATCCTGAATTCTCCCCCAAGGGCAGTCACTGTAGAGAAGGTTTTCAGGCATCACATAAACACGTTGATGCATTTTATGGATGTCCATTTGCTTTCCCAGCCATCCCAGTGGTCACTCAGTAGGACCATATAAAACAGCCACAGTGGCCGAGCTGGAGGCTACGTGTGGGCTGACCAGTATGGACCCCCACTCCCGAAGTCCACCTGAACCTCTGCTGAGCACCTAAACCGCCAACCTCAGGTGCCAACGCTGGGCCCTTGAGCAGCACGGTTCCCAGGGGGTCAGCTGAACAATCAAGGTCAGGTTGACTCTGTTGGAAGGGGCAGCAGTTTGTCCTCCCTCGAGTCACACATCTTCAGGAGACGGAGGAGCCTTCCTTGCTCACCAAGCGCCTGCCAGGCCGCCCACCCACCAACTCGGAGGAGGCTCCACAGGGCCATCCTTCTGGCCAAGGACCTCACTTTGCAGAAGCAAAGCAGGGGCTCCTCCCTGGACACCCGTGGTCCTCCCACACACCCATGAGCCAGGAGCAGCTGGTGCCAGCCTTCAGAGCCAGGGCCCAGTTGTGATACCAGCAGGACAATGACCGTCCCAAAGACGGGTCTCTGTGTTACAGGGTACAGCGAATAATGACCAATGTCCATTGGGGTGGTTCCCAGAAATGATTCACAGGCCCGGGGAACCAGGGGTGGGAGAGGGCCTGACGGCACTCACAGAAGGGTGCGTCCTCAGCCTCGGAAACGCTAAGCTCTGCTGGGTCAGAGGTCCACCGACGGTCACCGGTCACCGGTGGAAGTCAAGACTGACCTGAATAGAGAAACTATTCAGTAAATAGTTCAGGAGAAACTCAGTTGCCAGGCAGGACGGGGACCAAGACCCCAGTCACCTGCCTGTCCCCGGAGATGGAGGTGACGATGGCCGGGGTTTTGATCTCCTCTATTTTGAGAACAAATGGGTCGTCGTGGTACAAAATAGACATCCCCGCCTCTTCCGGTGCTGCAGTCCAGCCATGATGGCCTCCTCCTGCGTTTACTGTGTCCGTCCTGCTCCGGCGGCCAAGTCTCCCTCATAAGTTCTTTCTGTTGAGAGAACTGGTGCTGCTGGGTGGGGCGGCCCACACCCCTGACCCCAGAGACTCGGGAGGCTGAGGCAGGAGGATCACAAGTTGGAGGCCAGCCCGGGCACCTTAGTGAGACTCTGTCTCAAATAAAAAATTTAAAACAGACCTGGGATATAGCTAAGTGGTCAAGAGCCCCTGAGTTGGATCCCCAGTACCATAAAAAATAAATAAATAAAGTGGATGCATTTCCATTTTCCTGACTGAACCCCGGCTGATACAGGCAGACAACCGGAAGTTTCTATCAGGAGCCCCCCATGTGATTGGATGTTTTTTAACCCTGAACAAGCACTATTTATGTGTGTGTGTGTGTGTGTGTGTGTGCGTGCGGTGCTGGGAATTGAACCCAGGGCCTCCCACACACCAGCCAAGCGCCCCGCCGCTGCGCCCCACCCTGGCCAGTTCTGCTCTTTATTAACCTCTCTAACCTGGGACGTAAGCGCGAGGAGAGTCCACTACAGAGAGCTGCAGGGTCTCAGGAGATGGCCTGCCACCATGGAGCTGGTCAGAAAGATCTCCAGAGGAGGTGGCCTCTGGATTAAGCCTGAATGATTCTATAGAATGAGCTGGACAAAGGGGACAGGCCATGGCCCAGGCAGAGGAGCAGGCATGGAGGGAAGGCCATCCTGAGGGTTCAGGAAGCTGGGTGTCACAATGGGAGGCAGGGAGGCCTGAGGAGGCCAGACCCCAAAGGACTTTCGATTCAACCCCGGCCAGGAGTTGGGCCACTGTCCCAGGGACGGCGGTGACCATTAAGTTTCCAGCAGGGGAGGGGCACCATTGTATCGGCTGGTGGCTAGCACAGCAGCGTCCTTGTGCTGACCTTGAGCACAAGGGCCTCGCTCTCTGCCAGGACCCACCGCTCCCCTCCCCCAGGTGCCCCCTCTGAAGGAGCCCGGCCAGTCCCTGCCCCTGCCAAGCCCTGTTAGGGCAGTAGTTAGTGTGATGAGCTAATTCACAGTGAAGTGTGAGCAAATGAAAATGGTCTATCCCTCCTCGGGGTATTTTCATTTTAATGGAGACTCGGTTGACAAATATTTACTGAATAGTCTATTACATGCAGGAAACTATGTAAAACTCCTGGAGGGAGTCAGGGCTTGACCCAAATAAATCAGTCTCTAATGACGGAACCAGGCTCCTGGGGGCAGCGTCTGGGCAGATAACCTCCTTATCTCTGGAGGAGGCAGGGCGGTCGCCCTGGCCTGCCCGCCCTCCCTACCCACCGAGGTGAGGGTTTAGCTGTCATTATCCGCAGTTCCTGAGTGGCGCGGGGTCCTGGCTGGCACTGTCCCCGGGGCCCAGGAGCCAATCCCTGCCTCGCGCTTGGGGATCGCTGGGTCTGCCCCCATGGGAAGGCAGAGGGGTGTTGGGGAGTCCGTCTCCCACTCTTGGCCACCCACTGCCCCCTCCTCTGCCTTCGTCACCACAACCCCCCGACACTGCCAGCACATTTGCCAGGGATCCCTGGGCACCTGGCACTGCCAGGAATGGAGGGCACAGGGGCACGGCGGTGGGGGGGGGGTGCCCGAGGCTCTGACTCAGCCCTGCCTCCATCCAGAGTGGGAGGGATTCTCCTCCCTTCTCCTCCCCCTTCACACTTCCTCCCCCTCCCCCTCCCCCTCCCCCTCCCCCTCCCCTCCCTCTCCCCCTCCTCCCCCTCCTCCTCCTCCTCCTCCTCCTCCTCCTCCTCCTTCTCCTCCTTCTTCTTAAAACCAGCCCAAAACAGAGAGGCCGGCGAGAGGCACGGGAGGAAGGAGCCGGCCAACAGGGTGGACGGGTTTCCCCAGCTGCAGCCCTCAGCTCCTCCTCTCACCTCCTGTCCCCTCACCAGCCCCAGAACCTCCTTCTCACCTGCTGGCACCCCCACTCACCTGCCTGTGGCCCCTTCTGGACACTGCAGGAGGGACAGGCCCTGAAAACAGCCACTGAATAAGGAACTGGGGGTCAGAACTGGGTTTTCTCCTGATTTGCTGCATCTTGTCCAGAAAGCCCTACCTGTGCCCCCGCCGTGTTCCCTGGACTACCCCGTGTATGAAATGGGCACCACCGGGGCACTTTAGCCCTAGAGCATCTGGACCGTCCTTCTCCGACAGCCCCGCCCGCTCCCACTTCCCATCCACTAACAAACACTGACATCTAGTGGTCACATGGGGGTCTGCAGCCCAGACGCCGGCTTCCCAGAATGAGGACGGCAGGTGCAAAAGCCTGGGGCAGTTTTGTTGGTGGTGTTGGTTTCCTAGGTTTAGAGTTGGGGGTGTTTATTTGGGGGTCAATGGGAGGACAATATCTCACTGCGTTGCCCAGACGGGTCTCCAACTCCTGGACTCAAGTGATCTTCCTGCCTCGACCTCCCACGTGCTGGGATCGCAGGCGAGACTCAGTATTCAGTACTCAGTACCTGTGCCCACTGCCCGCTGTGCTTCCCTCTGCCGGTTCCATCCCTCTCCCTGGACGGCCCCCAAGACGCCCCCAAGACGCGTGTTGAAGTAGCCATATGTGCCTGTTCTTGCTAAAGATGGCCCAGACTTTTGTTGGTGACAGATCACAGAGGGAACACGTGAGTGATCCACAGACTGAGTCATTAGAGTCCAGGCCCAACTCCCAGGAGCCAGGCGGCCCTCCCAGCCCCCACCCGGGGAGGAGCAGACAGAAAGGTGAATGGGGTAACATTCCTCCACGGCGGCTGCCAATCCCCCCGTCTGCCAGCCATGCCACATACAGAACACAGATGCCTACTCAACACTCCCAGGTGCCCAGGGTGAGGCCAGGCAGCCGGCTGACTCTGTGTGTGTGTGTGTGTGTGTGCTCGCACTGGGGGAGGACGCGCAAAGGAAAGAGAGGATGCTCCCAGCGTGAGTCACTGGCAGACATAAGCAAGTGAACCATAAAATAATCTAAATTCATTTATTCAACAAATACTTCCAGTCACCTGCTGTGCACCAAATGTGGGGAGCGGCTTCCCACGCTGCACAGAGCTCACCCCACCCCTGCCGACAGCCACCTGAGCCGTCTACCTGCTCCCCAGCCTCCTCCAGCTGACCTACTTTACCTCCCTGGGACCAGGCATACAGGAAGCGCCTAATATGTGCTTATGGAAGTCATTGATACAGTCCCGCCCCTGCCTGAAGTGGGAATCTCTGATGGCTGCTCACACAGCCTGAAGCTGGCCGCTGACAGTCACTCACCATATGCTGGCCTCTGCTGCAAGGGACAGGAGCAGAGGAGGGTAGCGGCCCCCACAGCTGGGCCAGGGAAAGGGCGGCACTGGGCACTGGCAGGCCCGGGTTCCAGGAAGCAGACCTCAGGCCTCCCCACCTCCCCCTGCGGCACTCTCGCCCACCGAGCAGCTCCACCTCTGATCTTGCTCCTTGCTGGCCTCGGCCAGTCCTTCTCATCCTCCACACAGCAGGAGGAAGGGAGACTCCAGAGCAGAAGGGCAGGGCGGGTGCCCCGTCCTGCAGGAGCTTCCTGAGGAGCACGTGGTCACCTGCCCATCAGAATCCTGTGCGATGGGCCGAGGGACGGCGGAGCTGCCCAGAGGAGGAAAGATGCGTTACCAGGAAGAGAGCCGTGGCTGAACGGTGTCCCCCCAAAATTCACGTTCACCCCGATCCTTGGAGTGTGACCTCACCTGGGAGCAGGGTCTCTGCAGACGTGTTTTAGACGAGGGTCAAGATGAGCTTCCCCCGGGGGTAGCATGGGTCCCAAAGCCCCTGAGTTCCTTATAAGAGGCAGAATCAGAGATGGACACAGGGAAGGTCGCTGTGTGTAGGTGGAGGCCAAGACAGGAGCAGTGTGGCCATGGGCCGGAGGCCATCAGGAGCTGGAAAAGCCAGGGAGATGGCCCCGGGAGCCTCCGGAGGGACACAGCCCTGCGGACCCGTGGGTTTTGGACTTCGGGCCCCCAGGACTGACTGTGAGAGGATCCGTCTCCGGTGTTAAACAAATGTGTGGTCATTACCTGTGGCAGCCCTAAGAAACACAGGACACGAGACCAACAGACTTCCAGCATGCTGGGGCAAGGGATGGGGCTAGAAGGTTCTGGAAGGTTCTGGAAGGTTCCTCTGGAGACCAGCTGCCCCTGCTCCCTGTGGTCTCTGGGAGCCTTGGCTCAGGTCAGTGCCCCTCGGCTGCCTGTCCACAGCTTGTGCACACGTGACACGGCAGAGCCTGAGAGTCCCCGAGATCCCAGGACCCCATTTATTCACGGGTACACTGAGGCCAGGGGCAGCTGACAGCCCACCCTGTCCAGATACTTCAGGGGTCTCTGAGAAGGGAAAGAATCCTTCAGGGAGGTGGTGCGCAACCTGTGTCTGCCTCTGTAGGGCTGACGGTTCAGTAAAAACTAGAGTGTGCGGTGGGCGCCCCCGAGAACCATGCCATCGTCAGGACTCTGTGTGCCCCCGGGCAGTGGAGGGGTGCTGGGCGGGAGCTGCCGGGTTCCAGCCTGGGATTACGATGGACCCTGAGGATACGGCCCCTCCCGGGTTCTCCACTCTCTCGTCTGATTTAATTGTCCGGAGGTAGAAAGTGCGATCACCCCCTCCGTGTTCTTCCCCAGCCTGAAGTTCCCGCTCCTGGAACCGCCTTTCCTTCTGAGATGGTTTCCAGGCCCCCTGGGGAGCAACGTGTCCTGCCTCACTGCAGGGCCAGTGTCCTGCCCGGCTGCTGCAGGCTCTGCCCCCTGCTAGAGACGGGGCTGGGGCAGGCTGGCTGGGAGGGCGGGGAGGAGGGGGTGCCTAGGCCAGACCCCTGCCCCGTCTCCCCATCAGCCCCCAGCTCCAGGGGTGGACACTGACCCCCCTGCTCAGGCCCAGGTGGGCAGGGCCGGCCCAGCCACACCTGCACCCCTCCTAATAAAAACCCAGAGCCGCTGGCCTGGGCAGCTCCGGAGCAGCAGCAGGTTATTCACAACCAATTCCAGATCCCCGATCTGCTCAGGTCTGTTCTGGGGACTCTGATGTGGGGATGCCGCCTCCCACCAGGGAACCCCACGGAGCCGTCACCTCTCTCCTGCCCACGGAGCTGACAGAGCCCCGGCTGCTTTCCCGTGGATCTAGGGGCCTTCCTGGGAGATCTCTGAAGCTGCCGGCAGCATGGAGAGCCATCTCCCAGAGCCAGAAGCCCCACACCCTGGCCACTCCATCACCCGGCCCCACAGATGGGCAGCCTGTTGCTCACCATAGACCCCTCCTCCATCACACCGCGAGCCTGGGGCCTGAGCATGGGTCAGCGCCTCCGGAGCAGAGGAAGGACGGACGCGAGGCCCCTTCCTCTGCGGCCAGCCAGGCTCCCACCCCTGCCTCCAGCCCTGGGGCAGCCCCTGGAGAAGGAAGGCAGGAGGGAGGGCCCCGAGGAGCTGCTCCCAGGTAACACCAGCTCCAAAAGGACGCTCTGGAGGAGGCCTGGGGCCAGGCACCAGGGTGTGAGCCGGAGCTGATTAAGCACCAGGTGACCCTGCTTCGGCCGCCAGGCCAGGAGAATGCAATCCTCCCGCTGGCCTCCCCTGCCCAGGGCTTCCGCCCACCCTGCTCTGCATCCCGGGCAGGGGACAGCTCACAGAATCTCTCCCTCGTTCCTCTCTCACCTCATCCCCCGGATCCTCATTTAGTACGGCACAATCGCTCCTTCCCGGTTAGCAGGACCATTTGTACAGAGCCGCAGGGCCAGCCCCCAGCTCCCGCCTCCAGTGCCCCACGTCCCTCCCCAGGCAGCCAAGACCCTGAGACCCTGAGAGGACCGAGACCCTGAGAGGACGCCAGGCCAGCCCGGGGAACCAAGGCAGCCTCCAGAGACCCCAGAGCTGTGTCCCGCCCACCTGCCCCCTTAAGAACCCCAGCCCCCTCCTGGTCCCGCGGCCTGTGACTCCAGAGCATGGGGCTGAATCTCATCAACAAGAAATTTGAAGCCATTAAAATACAATAAAAGAGAAATTAAATGTAATCACTCTGTAAATTATAACTAATTGAAACATCAATTGTAATTTTTATGATCTGCATTCGAGTGAGTGAGGCCACAAATCGGAAATGGAAGTCAGATGACGGCTGGGAGGCCCTCTGCCCTGCCTGCTCCCCACCCCGGCCGCCGCCTCCCCACTCTCCCGGGCTCTGCCCAGGGCACCCGCTTCCAGAAGTTTCCCTCGTTAACTGCTCCTTGTGCCCAGAGGACCCTCTCCTGCTTCCCTGCACTCGGAGGAGATGCTGGCTCTCCTGGCTCCCCACATCTGGACCAGGCTCTCGGGGGCCACCCCACACACGGGTCCAGTACCCGAGCACCGAGCTTAGAAATGGCAAAGAGCCGCTGGAGGCCTCTGGTGCTCCCGGAGCCTCTCTGTCCCAGCCAGGTGACCCGCCAGTGGCCATGTGACCCGCCCGGTCTGCCTTCCACAGGGCTGGGACAAGCGGCTCCTCCTCCCTCCTGCGTCCCCGCATCCGCCCTTGGAGGCCAGCACCCTGCACCAGCACAGCCTGCCCTCCTGGCAGACCAGCTCTCCCCAGCAAGGACTCTCCATAGTGACCCCCACCCAGAGGCCTGGGGTGTTCTGGTGACAGCATTTCTAACGCTCTCAGCAGAGGCCCAGCAGAGTGGGAGGGAGGAGGGAGGGAGGGAGGGAGGACGGATGGTGGAGGGAAAAGTCTAGCTGGATTTCCAAAAATCCAAAGACTCTTGGGCTTTCAGAGGCTGGAGACTCAGACCAGGAGTCACCTCGTCCTGTGAAAACCCGAGAAAAGCGAGATGAGAGCCGAAACAGCCAAGCCCCGACTCCCTGGTTGGGGATCACCAAGTGGCAGGTCCCCTGGGGTCAGATCTGTAGTCCCCTGTTGAGAGCCGAGGTCTAATGGAAAGGCTTTCCAGCGTGTGGTGACCGTCTCCCGGGCGCCTGCAGCGGTCATGACTGCACAGGCCGATCCCTCCCTACCTGGCCCCGGCAGGCGGGTGGACAGGGGCTCTGCGCAGAGGGGCCTGGGCACTTCTTGGAGGAAGCCGAGGAGGGAGGAGGGAGGGCGGTCAGCTCCTACCTGGACAGACGGTGGTGGGGAACCAGGCTGCGCCCCTGGGTGGGGGCGGTGTCTGCCCTGTGGAGCCTGCAGCCTGGGTGAGTTAGCCTTAGTTGGCAAAGCTTAACTAAGCACCTGGTAGTGACCAGGCTCTGTGCTGACCAAACCCCTGAGAGGCATGGCCTACCTCAAACAAGGCAGAGTTATCGTCCTTCCTTCCTTACAGAGGGAGACGGTGGCTCAGAGGCGGCAGAGCGACGGTGACCAGCCCCGAGCAGGCCTCCACCTCCACCTGGTGAGGTCACCGTCAAGGGCAGGAGGGCCTGAGTGCTCATGCTGACTCTGAATGCCCAGGGGACACTGGCACACGGCCCCCCCCCAGCAGGGAGGAGGCTCTGGAGGGGAAATGACGTGTGCACCAAGTCTTGAAGGAGGGATGGGGCGAGGCGAGCTCTGTGCGTGTCTGTAGCAGCACGCGGTACGCCAGCCTCCCACTGCCCAAGTTCATGTGCCCCAGGTCTCACCCGCCCGCCTCTGGCTTCTGAAAAAGTCAATGAGGTCCAGAAAGACCTGGGTTGACTCTGGGCCTCTCGACCTCCCCCAGAGGAGGACCTTCTCTTTAGCTGGGTGAGGTCACGGTCAAGGGCCGTGGGCCAGAGCCAACCAAAACGGGTCGGTTTTTTAAATAAACTTTCCATTAAATGATAAAATGCGTACACTCATGTGATAAATACTTATTTTGTTTATTGACACTTGGGCCCGCCCGGGGCCTGCGGGCTAGCACCAGCCCTGGCTTCCTGATACCCATGGAATCCTCCGTCCCCAGCTGTACCAACCAAATGTCTTCAGTGTTCCTGGGGAGGGGTCAACACTGTCCCCAGCCCACAGGGTCAGTTGTAAGGACAGCAGCCGTGGCCCATAGCGTCGAGCAAAGACCCAAAGACCCGTGCGCTGTCCAGAGGCCCCTGGCCAGCCAGGGGAGGGCTAAGGGGGCAGGGCTCAGCACTGGCCAGAGGCCCAGCAAACACCCCTCGGCTCCCTGCTCCAGGGAGATAAGGAGGAGCGTCTCCCATGAGATCGGATTCCAATTAAAACGATGAGCACTGTTTACTCAGACTCCACAGCCACGTCCCACCTACCCCCACCTACCGGGTGTTACTGTGGGTTCACAGAAATACAGGAGGGGCCTGGGGGAGGGGAAGCCATTCAGCCCAAATTGAAAAAGTCCTCCTGTGATTACGAGATTGGAGAATATCCACTGAGGGGATCGATAACGGGAAATCTAAGTGCCACTGTTTGCCGAGATTACCGTTTTGAATCGCTCCGTCTTGGATTTTAATTTTCTCTCTCATTGTCGCGTCGCTGCAAGAGGCGATCGCAGCCCCACCCCCACCCCGCTTGAAAGGGGCAGGCAGTGGGGCTCCATCAGAGCAAGGAAGTCCACCCGTATCTGACCTCCGGGAGGAGGAGTTTTTTTAATTGCTCTGTAGCAAATGACCGCACGCTTAGCGCTGGAGTCACCACACACCATCTAGAAACTTCCACGGGGCAGGAGACTGGCCACGGTGGAGCTGTGTTCTGGCAAGGGTCCCATGGGGCTGCCCTCATTGTGTCAGCCAGGACTGGGACTCACCTGAGGCTCAGGGTCCTCGTGCAAGAGCATGTAGTCATTGGCAGAGTTTTTCCTTCCAGCTGCACCACTCACCCAAACTGCTTCTTCAGACCAGCAGGAGGGTCTCTGATCTCCAGGCCCTCTGTGGGAGGGAGATTTTACCTGATTAAGCCAGGCCCACCCCTGGATAATTTTCCTTGAGATTAAAGCTCACTGTTTGGAGACCTAATTGACATCTGCAAAATCCCTTCACTTTTGCCATTATTCGATTAACTGGAAGCAAGTTCCACATCAGACTTGGTCTGTGTTCTGTTGCTGTAACAGAATGCCACAGGCTGGGTATGTTATAAACAATAGAAGTTTGTTTGACTCATGGCTCTAGGGAAGTCCCAGAGCACGGAGTCGGCACCTGTGTTGCACCCTAACCTAACAGAAGGGCCAAGGAGTATCCCTGGATGGAGGGAGACAGGGGTTGGGGCCAAACTCGTCTTTTTATCTGAAACCCACTCCCACGGTGGCAGCATGAGTAGCATTATGGTGACGTGATTGCCCCTGAGCGGTCCCACCTCGTGAGGCCGGGTACACTGGTGACTGAATGCGCTCCTGAGTTTTGGAGGGGACCTTCACCCATGGCAACGTCTCACCCGCAGCAGGGAGGGGACATTACATGGGGGCAGCATCCCCCGGCTCTCACCAGCGCTCTCTCCAAACCCTGCTCCAGGATGCCCAGACGTCCACTCTGACCGACGTCCCTTCCCAAGCTGGGCCCCCACCCACAGGCCTCCCAGCCCCAGAGCTGGACTGAGCCCAACCAAAAACCCAGCAGCCAGGTGGACGGAGGTCCTGCCCACGTGGGGCAGAGATGGACAGACTTCCAGGACACGGGTGACCTCTGACCGCCGTCCAGTGCTGTGTCCTGCAACCAACTTTGCTATCACTGCTCCCATCTTCACTGTGTCCCACACCCCAGCCAGAATGCTGGCTACCCTGGCCCGCCCGCCTTGGCCAGCTTCCTCCCTTCTTTCTAGGGTGCTGATCCCTGGAGACACACCATGAGCTCCTCCAGGCTGGACCAGGAGGGAGCGCACTGTCCTCAAATGACACCCTCCTCCTGTCATATCGCTGCCTGGCTCCCAAGGCTAAGATGGCTGCTCCAGCCCCAGCCATCACCCCTGCAGGCCCAACAGAAGGAGGAGGAAGGAGAAGGCATGGCTCACACAACTCCTCCTTCCACCCCTAACTAGTCACGTGGCCGCAGATGACAGCAAAGAACGCTGGAATGTGTCCTTTTACTTTGCATATGCTACTCAGGAGAGGGTGGATATGGGGAATTCTGCCACTCTCCACTCTGATTTCTCTGTCTTGTGTAGGCAAACTCAGGTGTGGGGTATCTCTTTGGTATCCAAACCCTTGCGCGCGCGCGCGCTCTCTCTCTCTCTCTCTCTCTCTCTCTCTCTCTTTTTTTTTGGTACAGGGGATTGAGCTCAGGGGCACTCAACCGCTGAGCCACATCCCAGCCCTATTTTGCATTCTATTTAGAGACAGGGTCTCACTGAGTTGCTTAGTGCCTCACCGTTGCTGAGGCTGGCTTTGAACTCAAGATCCTCCTGCCTCAGCCTCCCGAGCCTCGGTGATTACAGGGTGCACCCTGCGCACGGCTGGCCCTCCTTTGCATAGCCTGGACGTGATTCTGTAGCCACCAGTTCATGGAGCACAGTGTCTGCGCTCGCCCCCTCCTGCCTCCACCTGCTCACAGACCTCGTTCCTCCTTCTCTCTTTACTCAGAAGTTCTCCTTCATGTCTTGCACCGTGCTGGGTGCGGGTCAGCATCTGGGATGGACAGGCATGGACCCTGCTCTCACCAGGGCTGTGAGTAGGTGCAGATGCCCCATCGGGGCTGTGAGCGAGGTTTCCAAGGTGATGTCCATCCGAGTGGTGTTGAGCTGGGACCAAAGGGCCAGGAAAGGACACTTCAGACCAGGGGGTTCAGAGGAGCAAAGCCGTGCCCTGTCCATGGTGCTGACCCGCTGGCCCAGCCTCAAGCCCAGTTGTGAGAGATGTCAATCATCTCCCCACCCTGCCTCGCCCTGCTCTGGGGGCGCTGGGCGGCAGGTGGTGGTGGTGGAGTGACATTCAGCTGCTGGTTCCATTTTCGTAACGACCTTCCTGTTTCCCCTCTCCGTCTCGCTGTCAGTCTGTGACCATTAAATTCCTCATTAGCAAACGAGATTCGGATGAGCTCATTAAGATGAGGGATGGCCCCGACGTGCAGCTGGCGGGAGCGTAACCCGCTTCTTCCCCTTCTTGATGTTTTTCTCCTTTAATAAAAAATAATGCACCTCACATGGTGTCCAGTCCGTGGCCAGGCCCAGGCGCCCTGGGTCTCTGCAGTGCCGGCCGGAGGGGCAGACAGGGCCCAGGACAGCGAACGGCAACGTGGCTGCCGATGCCAGCACGTTCACAAAGCCACCCGGCTGGGCTTTTGCCACTTCAGGTTAAAGCTCCAACTCCAATCCCTTCTCGGTCACCTCTGGGTCCCCTCTCCAGCCTCTGCCCTCCTCCCCACAGGTCCCCAGCATCCTGGCAGCCACAGAAGACCTGCCTCTTGCCGTCCCTGGGAAAGTGTGGCAGCTTGAAGTGCTCCCGGTGGGGGGCTCACACCCCAGGAACCGGCACAGGCTGCAGACAAAGCTTTGGTTGGTTGGTTCGGTCAGAAACTGGATTCTAAGCAACTGCAGCACATGTCAGGCACCTGCACGTCCCCCGTCTTTGTCCTGCCCCTGTCCCCTCTGCCTAGTGAGGAGCCAGGCCCCTTCCCCTCCCGGCTCCTACAGGACCTTACCTTGCTCTTCAGAAAGCAGAGCAAAGAGCCAAAGGAAGAGGCAGGAGTCCGTGGGAGCGGGCGGGAGGGGGCGAGAGGGGCCCTCACTCACCCAGGACAGAAGGTGCAGCGGCCCTCGTAGGGACCAGGGAGTCAGCCGCTCTGCTCTTCCTCGGGGCCACCCAGGCTCTGGCTCCCATCTACACCTGTCCACCGTGGCTTCCCCCCGAGAAGCCTCCCTCGCCCTCTAGTTTGCATGAAATCCCAGTTCAAGTGGCCACAAACCAGCGTCCCCAAGTTCCAGTTCCAAAGTCAGGAGGGTCCCAGGTTGGCCCAATCAGGAAGCCACGGTGCAGGTGCGGGGTCACGCAGCTCTCCCTGCGGCAGGGACTGACAGGTGGCTCTGAGCAGAAGCGGCTGAGCTGGGAACTGGCCCCTCTCCCAGGCCGCAGGGCAGACTCCATGAGGACAGGTGTTTGCTCGCGGCACCCATCCCGGTCTTAACACAGAGGAGCTGCTTAACAAACATCTGCGGACCAGAGGAGCCCCCGCCTGGTTTTGGCCCTACTCTCAGCAACCTGTGGAGAAGGGCCAGAGGCTTCGGGGAATTCAGATGCAACGCTCGACACACAGGTGACAGGCATCTTCGTCCTCCAGTGTCTAGCTGTGTGACCTTGGGTCAATCAATTAAGCTCTCTGTGCTTCTGGGGCCACATCTGTCAATGGGGCCAACTGGCCTAACTTGGAGCTGTTGTATGACAGGAGATGATCTTGGCACATGTCACATGTGGTCCCAGTGGTGGCTTTTGTTCCATTCTATCCTGAGTCCACAGAGTAGTCCCCCAGCAGGTTGATGGGGGCCAGGTCTGGTGTGACTCCAGCCAGATACGTGCACTGACCCTCTCCAGCCCCTACCCTGACCCCTCTCTCTGGGGGTGAAGTCCAAGGGTGAGGCCACGTTGCCCACAGAGTGTGGCCGCTCCTCTCCGCTCCTCTGAGCCGGGTCTGCAGATTTCATCTGCTGTAATGAACAAGCCACCTGTGGCTGTCTGGCTCCATGAACAGAGATGGGCCTGACAGGCCAGGGCTGGACAGTCCAGGACAGGGGCTCAGAAGGAAGGGGCAGGGACAGGGTGGGACCCAGCCGGGTCAGCGTGCTCCTCCCACCGCCCTCCCCACTCCTGCCCCAGGCCACACTGAGCCCGTGGAGGGCAGAGCCCAGGGAACAGCCCCTGTGACTTCCTGCTGGGAACAGGCCGGGTGGGGGACAGCCATGGCTCAGGGGTCCTGACCGCGGCAGAAGTCCCTCCCCAGGCTCCGTGGGCACAAGGCTGGTTCGTGCCACTCTCACCTCCCTTCTTTCTCCTCGAAGATCAGGCCGTTTCTGTCCCGTGGGGACAACAGGAGGCTGGGGGGCTCGGGGAGGGGCAGGCAGTGGCCAGTTCTCACAGGTGACCCAGCAGCAGTCTCCTTGCCCTCGAGAGGTACAGCTCCTCCTCCCCGTCCACCAGGATCCAGTCCAGATGTGCACAGGTCTCCTGCCCGCGGCCACCAGAGAAGAAAACAGAGAGAAGAGGCCACGGGCAGGGCCAGTGCACCCGCGCCCGCGCCCCTGCCCGCACTCTGCCCGCACTCTGCTGGGCTTGGAGCTCAGCTCAGCCGGGTGCAGCCCCAGGCCAGTGGCCGCCCCAGGCCGGCGGCCCCCACGCCAGCCAGCCGCATCTCTGCTCTCCACACCTCCGGAGGCCGCGCTGGTAATTGCTTTGGGAAACTCGGTCACCGGTTTAATTGGTACAACTTTTCCTGGGCGATGTCACGGGGGGAAGCCACCTCAGGCCCATCCTTCTTGGGACGCGTGGGGACCTGTGGGTTTTCATGGGACCAGGTCACCTGTGTGACCCACCTGTGCGTGGGGCGACCAGCCACCGGGCATCGCCCCTGTTGACGGGCACCTGAGTTGGAGGCCTGGATGGGTGTGGGACAAAGGGCCCCTGAAGGCTGTGAGACACTGGGATGAAGGACAAGCCCCGGCGCTCCTCTGCCTTGGGACCTTGAGGGACATGGGACATACTGCCCTGTCCCCAAAGAAGGCCCCCATGAGCCTGTTGGGAGGAGTCCCCAGTGGGGAGCAGGGAGGGGCAGACCGTGGGCCGTCCCTGGGGAAGGTCTCAGGCTCCCTCTCCTCACAGCCCAGGCTGTCTGAGGCCTGGTGACAAAGGCCCCTGAGGCCAGCGGTCATCACAGGGCCCCTGCTGTCCCTGCACGGGAGCTCCGCACTCTCCCTCCTCACTGCCCACTGCCCACACCTTCAGAACCAGCCCTTTACCACAATGCCCCTTAGACTGCCCGGTGGGGCTAGGCCTCTGCGTCCTGTCCGGGCCTGGAAGGCCCCTGGGGTGGTAGGACAGGGACATGGGAAGCAGGCCTGCCCCTGGAACCGGGAGTCTCTGTCCTTCACCCCAACCCTGCCCCAGCCCCCTCCCCGGGGAGTGGCTGGTTCTGGTTTTCCGCCCTGGTGCCCCCAGGAGGGACAGGACGGGAGGGTGAGCCAGCACCTCACCCACCCTTGTCCCTCCCGGGGTCTCTGTACCAGCTTCCCACACCCCCGGCCAGGACAGGCCGGCCCTGGCAGGACACAGAGGGGGCCAGGACCACCCAGGGCACTGCACATGGGTCACCGGCGACAGCCGCCCCCAGGGCGCTCCTGGCTGGGGACGCAGAAGGCAGGAGCCTCCCAGGGTGGAAGGAGCGGGTGGCCATCGGGCACCACAGACTCAGGCAGGGAGAGCATGGACAGCAGGACAGACGGACAGACAGGGAGAGGGGCGGGGGTGGCAGGGCTGGCTGAGCACCACCATGGGCTCCGCGAGGTCAGCTCTGGGCCCCAGGGACTCTGGCAGAGGGGCCACGACCCGCTAGACACTGCTGGGAGGCTGAGGGCCACCCGTCCTCATGCCGTGCGGTGCTCTCTGCGCCCCGGGGGCCCCGGGCTCTAAACTCCGCACCCTCCGTCGGGCCCTCCTTTGCCTCTGGCCTGCCGGGTGTTTCTCTGGGCCCCTCCGGTCTCTCCCCCTCCCTCTTTTTTAATTTGAAGCATCCGTCTGGAGCATCCTGAGCTGGGGACGTCAGCCGAGCCGCATGCATTAAGCCGCGACAGCTCTATTGATTTTCTCTCCGGCACTGCATAATGCAAGATAGATACAGCCCGTGGGCTGGCCCCTGTCCCTTACTTTGAAGGGACTGTGCCCTTTTTCTTTCTCACTCTAATGTCCCCTCACCCTGGCACATGTTGATATATAGGAGGGGAGCCTGTCCCTTACGGTGAAGATAGATTCTCCTCGGGCCCGTATTACTCTCCTCGCCGCTGGGGGACGAGGTCTAATCTATCCTTTTTACGGGAACAGATTGGACACGGGGGAAAGCGGCTGGTAGAGTGAGAGGGGCCCGTGCGGGGAGGCAGGTGGCTGGGGAGGTGTCATCAATCAAGACCCACTCTGTCCCCCGGGGGAGGCAGCCACTTCCCAGGTGGCCCCTGCCTGTGGGCCCGGGCCGGGGAGGGTGCTAGCCCCTGCAGCCTGGCCCCTCCTCCAGCCCTGGCCTTGGCCTCACATCCGCCCCACAGAGCCACAGAGCTGCTGCCAGGCTCACGGTCCTCTGTCCCTCACGTCCTCTGGTTCTCAGAGGCAGGGCAGCTGAGAGGTGTGGAGGCCACCTACGATGGGGACGTGGGCTGGTCTGGGGAAGAACGAATCCCCCTCCTCGACAGCAATGAAGGCCAGAGACCAGAGGAGCTTCGGGACCCCCAGCTGGACACAGAACGTGAACTCAAGACTGTCCCCCTCCAGTGCTGGACCCTCTGTGCCACACCAGCTCCTCCAGGAAGACCACCTGGACTGGAGCCAGCTCATCCGAAGGTCCCGACTCTTGTCGCCCCGGAACTTCTGGTTTGCACGCTCTGGCTGGTGGCTCTGACCGCCACAGCCCCTCCGGCTCCACAGTGAGAAGCGCTGCCCACAGGTGGCCCGGCCTGTCACTGCTTGCCCCGCAAGTGTGCGAGTCCCCTGAGATGGCAACAGAGACGGCGACGGGATCTAATTTCTGCATCTTCACCTGCTCGGAGCCTGACCCTAAGCTGGAGCCCCACAAAGATGCCCAGAATGGACGCAGCTGTGGCTGAGAAGGTGCTCAGCCTGGGCCCTGGCCGGCAGGGGAGCAGGAGAGCAGGCCCCACCGCCCACCGACTGGCACTCTGAGCAGGGGCGCGGCGCGGCTCTCCCAGGGGCACCAAGCACTGGGCAGCGGGCTCAGGGCCTCTCCTCCCTCCTCCCACCCACGCCGTCCCCACCTGAACACCAGCCTTCCCACTGGGAAGGTCCAGCCAGGCTCCGGCTGAGGACAGAAGCCTCCAGGGTGGGGGTGAGGCTCCTGGCCTCTGGACACTCGCGCCCCAGTCCCAGCAGAGGGAGCAGGGTCATCGATGAGCACCAGAGACAGGCTCTAACACTGCTCCGGTTTGGGTGGGAGGTGTCCCCCCCCACACCTGTGCTGATGTAGGAAGCTCAGGGGCAGAATCATGAGATCAGGAGACCTGAAGCCCAGTCAGTGGATCGAGCCACTTGATGGGTTCATAATGGACTCACTGGGTGACACCTGTGGCAGGTGGGGCATGGCTGGAGAAAGCTAGGTCACTGGGGTCACACCTTGTCCCCTGGTCCCTCCCCCCCCCCCTCGGCTTTGGCTTCGTGGCTGCCTCAGGTGAGCAGCTTCCTCCCACCATGACCTTCCTCCATGATGTCGGGCCTCCCTCCTGCCCGGGGTGACGGAGTCGGCCGACAGGGACTGAGTCTCTGAAATCGTGGGCCCAAACCTTTCGTCCTCTATGTCGCTCTTGCCAGGTATTTTGGTCACAGTGACAAAGCTGACGAACACAAACCCTAGGTACGAACTTGAGAAATGCCTGCTAGGAGCAGAGTCAGGCCTGGGCCTGGGGCTGGTCCCAAGCACCACACAGTCAGCTGACCAGGGGCCGGCTCGGTGGCAGAGCCCTTGCCTCACATGGTCAGGGCCCTGGGTTCCAGCCTCAGCCTCATTAAAAAGCAAGTTCAGAAGAGAGACAGTCTGCATGATAAAGAATATTCTCTTGGTTTTTCCTCCTAGCCCAGTGGTTTTCAATCAGAAGCCATTTGCCCCACCACCACCCCCAGAGGACATTTGACAGTGTCTAGAGACACTTGTCTGTCACAATTGTGAGTGTCTTAACAAGGCCCTGAGCAACTGAGCGAGACCCTGTCTCAAAATTTATAAAAAGTAAAAAATAAAATAATGTTTTTAAAAATCGTGAGTGGCTGGCACCAACCAGATAGAGGCCCAGGATGCCATCCCGATCCTACCTTGTTCATCACAGCCCACGCCAGCTTCCGAACAGAGTGGCCAGGACCCATGGTGCTGAGCGTGGGGCACCCTGCTGCGTCTGTCCAGCCACGCCCTGCGGCTTTCTACTCAGCAGCTTCGAGAAGGTCAGCCTGTCTGCCCCACAGGGCCACCTAAGGGCCTCAAGCTCTGGGGGCTGGTGGAGGGGGGTGCACCCAGCACCCTATTAGTCTCACCATCTTGGGTTCCAAAAAAAGCACCAGCCCAGTCACCTGTACCCTGCTCTTCTTGGTAGCCAAGTTCAGTGAGCGGGGAACCCTTGCCTCCCCCACCACAGAGACCCCCAGGTTGATGTGCAGCTCCCTTCAGAGTGGGTTAGAGCCAGCCCTGCTGAGAGCCAAGAGGCCCGGCCTCCTGGGGCCTCCTGGGGCTTCCTGGAGATTAAATGAGATGGTAGATAGGAAAGCACCCACCTCTCTCTGTGTACTGGGACTGAATCCAGGATGCTTTCCCACTGAGCTATATCCCAGTCCTTTTTATTTTAAAACAAAGTCTCACTAAGTTGCTGAGGCTGGCCTCAAACTTGCAATCCTCCTGCCGTAGCCTCCCAAGCTACTGGGATTACAGGTATGTGCCACTGTGGCTGGTGACCTTGGCTTTTCTGTGATGTGCCAACTTGAGCCTCATAGCAGTCCTGTGAGGAAGAACAGAGAGGCAGTACACACTCTCTCTCACACACACACACACACACACACACACACACACACACCCCTTCAGAACCAGGAAGCCGGGCCGAGGAGTTTGGCTCTAGAGGGAGAAGGCGTGGAGCTGGACCCCAGATGCTGACAAGGGTTCGCTGTCCCTGGAGGGGGAACTCCAGCCGACGCCCCCGGCCTCTGCTCCCCTTGCCCCCCCTCAGATCCCTGCCTCTACTCCCACCAGGCGGAACTTCCCCCTGTTCCAGATGCACCTGCGCTCGGCTGGCGGGGTGAGTGTCGGGTCTCTCTGTCCTTCCACCTGGAAGCCCTCCACCACCCACTTCTGGCAAATTCCTGCTCCCCCCACAGAGGCCAGCTCCATGTCACCGCCTCCATGCAGCCTTCCAGGAGGCCTCCAGGAGGCAGGGGCCCGGCTGGCCTCTGGGCATCGTGTCCAGCTTGCTGGGGGGCCACAGCCGCCTGTGCATGTTCAGAGCCTCCTCCTGCTTCTTCCTGGGCCCCGGTGCCCGGCACAGAGCAGGACTCGTTAACAGGAGCCCCAGTAGTGGGACCAACAGAATTAGAGGAAAGCCCAGAGGCCAGGGGGACGTCACAGTCCGCTCTGCTCAGGCGACCTCTGCGAGTGGGCACTCATTTTTTGACCAATTCTGGTGCCTTCAAAACTGGAGGGAGAAATCTAAGCCAATTGGCCTTCCCGGGGCGGCAGGGTGGTGCCTGCTGGAGGGCAGGGGAGGGGTGTGTCCCCCTGGACCCTGCTCTGTCCCCCGCACACCCCTCCAGGGCAGCCCCTGAGCCCAGCAGACCAACAGAAGGGAAGAAGGTGGCCAGGACGGAGCGCACCCACCGACCCAGGCCGCCAGGCAGCTCCGGTCTCCGGCCCTGCGTCCACGGCCCTGGTTGGGACTCTCCTTTCTTGCCTCTCAAATGTGGTAGACACTCTGGTCACTGGGTTGGTCACTCTGAGGGTGAGCAGCTCAGCAGAGTGGACTGGCCCTCTCTCCAGCCCGGGGCTCTCATCTGCAGGACCCACCTGGAGCCCTGGAGCTCCCTGCGTGTGGGAATCAGGGAAGCCCACGGCCCAGGCAGCGCCAGGGCCCCATTCACAGAGGCTCGGGGTGTTTTGGTGGAGGCCAGGGCTGGGCCCCTCCTTTCCCAGCTCCAGGTTGTGTCCCGACACTCGGGTTCCTCCACCCTGGAGCCGGGAAGCGCTCCCTCGGGGCCCCTGCTTCACCTCTCCTCCGCTGCCGTTTATGTTGTCTCCCTGAGGAGCCAGAGGAGACCTGGGCACTTGAACAAATGTGCCTTTGTGTTTGTTGCTACACATCCGTGTTCCCTTAAGTGGCACAGCTCGAGTGGGTGAACATCTGTCTCTCTGGGATGGCTGCCAAAAAGGAGAAGCGGCCCTCCTCCTGTCCCCCTCTCGCTCCCCATGGGTCCTGCACAGACGGGAGAAACCCCGGTCATTCACTCAACAACATGTTTGAGCACCTACTATGTGCCAGGCCCTGCTTTGAGAATATCAGTCCCTCTCTCCACGCCTCCTCCCCCCACCCCCCACACAGTCTGTCATACAGTAAGCTCAGAGGCCAGCCTGAGAGTACTTGGAGGTCAGTATTCGGCATCTGCTACATGCATGAGTGCTGCTTTCAGACAGAATGTCCACCCCTGCCCTCGCCCTCAAAGAAACACCAGTGCAAATGTGTGACAAGTTCAATGCACAGTCCACCAATCGTCACCTGCAAAGAGTGACAGGTGACAGTGACGGCAGTCACAGGCGAAGGGCTCCGACGAGGGCAGAGAGGCAGAGATGGGCTGCAGACACGAGATGGGTAGGATCAGAGCAGGACACGGCGCACATCAATGCCTGCGGGTCAGAAAGGCCCGGCAAGTTGAGGCCCTTGGTTTGGCTGAAAGGGCAGCTGTTGGGGAGGGGCGGGTGGTAGAAGAGAATAGCATCTACCAGGACGGAGGAGGCTGGCCAAGTCAGGCTGAGAAATGTGTGGCCGTCCTCGGGTCAGGGCTGAAGAACCCACGGTTCTGATCCCATCTGGGCTCCAAACATTGAAACCAAGTGCCCATCAACCAGCTTTTGCCCGGGTTACACCCAGACACGCTCTGCGCGGTAGAAACCACGGTCTGGCTCCTTTGAAAGACTGTCTAGTGCAATGAGAATAGCTGGCCATCTCTCTGCAGCAAGGACCACTGGTCTACCTTTCCAGGTGTGGCCAGCACCCCTAGGCAGGGCTCACCCTGGGCCTGTTCATCAGAAGGGAGGGTGGGGGCGAGAGGGGAGCAGCTCAAGTGCAAAGGGCAGTTTCTCCCCGAGAGGGCTACTCTGCGGTCATGAGCACAAGGCGACTCCGTTCTGCTGAGGGGTTATTAAATTGGGGGGAAACAGAACATAATAAAATGTGGACATTTGCAGAGAGGTTGAAAATAAAGTGAAAGTAGAACATAAAAATAAAACCGATAACCACAGGTTTCCCAGAGCCTATCTTAAAAGTGACGTAAGAGCTGAGGGTGACTGTGCTGACGGGATGGGGGTGGGGAGAGCTGCATGTTCCGGAGCCTTCTGAAGAGGTGGTGGTGGGGATGGGAACTGGGCTGGGGAATCTGGCCAGGAAGCCTCAGGTAGCAACGAGGCCACCTGTCACACTGCGGTGTGTGTGTGTGTGTGTGTGGGGGGGGGGGGTGATAACTTCAACTACTGAAAGTAGTAACTTCTTTTTTGGGGTACACTGATTCATAAAGGAATGGGAACCAGTAAATGGGAACAAAGAGACATGATGGAAACATGAGGAATCCCCAACAAGAGGCGCTCAAGGTACACAGAATAAATTAGGAAAGAATTCTCTGCATGTATGGCCAATGCCCAGGTCTAACGACTCTCAAATAAAACCTAGGAAAGCCAAACTGGGGTCTGGAGGACTTTGGGGTAAGAAGGTGGAGTGGAAGGTGAAGAGTGAGGAGGGAACGAACGTGGAGGACAGAGGAGGAGGAAGGCAGGAGGACTCAGCCAGAGGACCTGGTCAGCAGCCAGTTACTTCAGGAAGATGCACTACTAACCTAAACCAGAAGGGGGCACGGCTGCTGAAATTGAAAGGGCGCACGCATAATTCTTGATCCTTTGCAGACACCGTACGAAGTTTCCTGCGTTGGGAGGGTTTAACTGCCCGGAAACGGAAGGCTCGCTCTTTTCCGTTCCCTTCGGTTCTCGGCGTTAGTTGTGTCTCCGTCTGTCCGCGGGGAGAGGTGATAATCCGGGGCAATCCGCAGCCGGGTGGACTGTGGGGACCCCAGGCTTGCGCCCAGGGTGCGGGAGGGGAAGGCGGGAGTGTGGTGGAGCCGGTATTTCGGGTTGGGAGTGGAAGCGGGGGTCGCGATCCGCGCCCCGTTAACGCCGAGCACTGTCCCTGGCAGGTGCCGGTCCACGCCGTCTGCGTGCCTCGTCGCCATGGTGAGTACGACCCCTGCCGGGCACCTTCCCGGGGAGGCGCGCGGACACCCGGGGCGAGGGTGAGACGGTCTTTCGGAGGCCGAGGGCTGGTGGGCTTGACCGATGCTCCGTCCCCGTGTATTGCAGCCCCGGAAAATTGAGGAAATCAAAGACTTCCTGCTCACCGCCAGGAGAAAGGACGCCAAATGTAAGTGCGGCGAATGGCCGGGCCTCGGGCCCCGCGAGCCGGGGCCTGGCTGTCGTGCGTCTCCTAAGACCAACCAGGGCGAAGGGGGCTCCGGGGCTGGCTCCCGGCTCCGACGGTGGCCGTCGTGAAAGCTGTATTGGGCCGGGAGTGGCGATGTACGCTGTGACCCCAGGGGCAGGGCAGGTTCGAGGCTAGCCTCAGCACCTCAGCCAGACCCTGGCTCAGAAGAAAAGCCTGGGGATGCAACTCGGGGGTAGAGAATCCCCAGGTTCGATCCCCACTTGTTTTGTTGTGTGTGGAGGAGGATTTCTGAGTAGAATCCTTACCCCACGAAAGTCCTGGGCTTCTGCAAACACTGAGTTCAGTATTAGGTATCCTGTTGGGGTCCTACTGTGGGCCACACACACTTCCACTATTAAGTAGGCAGGCATCTATCGGTGTCCCTTCTACAGCTTGTAAGTGAAGGGAAAGAGGTGATGGGTCAAAACAATTAAAAAGCACACTTCATCGGGCACCCTGGCATATGCCTGGAATCCCAGCAACTTAGCTTGACCCTGAGCAACTCAGGGAGACCCTGTCTCCAAATAAAATACTTTTAAGGGCTGGGGATGTAGCTCAGTGGTTACATGACCCTAGGTTCAATTCCTGGTACCAAAGGGGGGCGGTGCAGGATTTCAGCTGCCGAGCTCCTGCTGCCTTCTCTGTTTGCGCTGTACTTGGGGGTGAGGCACTTAGGTATCTCTTTTTTATAGTTCAAGGTCGTTTGAATTTTTTACCGCCACATGAAAAACCTTAGAAGACAAAACTTCCTTTCCCTCTCACAGATTTGTCTTAGGAAGAGTCAGATACTTGTGGCAGTAGAACAGGGTTGGGCTGGTGTGTTAAGGTGAACTGAGTACAGGCATCTGTAAGGCTGTAAGTGGTGGGACCAAGATGGTGGCTGGGAGACGGGGAGGGACACCGACATGCTTGTGTATCCAATCCATTACCCAAAACAGGCTGTCGCCTTTCATCCTCTGGTACTGTGAGCTGGTGACACCTGTGGGAGCAAGTATCTGGTGGGAAGGATGCCTCCCTGTCCCTGATGGGGACAGCAGGTGATGGAGTGCTTGTTGTGCACACGGTCATGCTATAGAGAAACAATTATCTGGTCAGTTTTAGATCTAACCATGCAGTTTGTCACTGTTCTGACAAGTTTAACACAAGGCCACCTTCTCTTTAAAGTGGGTGGCAGTAGGACTCTGAGTTTCTGTCTCTAAAGATTGGTGCATGGATCCAAATTTGATGGCCCATTAAGTTCCTTAACGGGACTTTGATACCAAATACATTGGATTTATTTGGGGATGTGTTTGGGAACCTGAACTTAGATGGGGGTCAATGATGAATAAACCAATTTTTTAAATTATGGTAAAGTACACATAAAGTTTGTGCTCTTCATTATTTTTAGATTGTATGCAGTGTATTGGCATAAGCACAGCATCCAGAGCTCTCTTCATCTGACACCTACTCCCCATGCCTTCAGGCCCTTGGCCACTACCATTCTTTTCTGTCCCTGGTTTTGGCTACTCTTGGTGTCTTGTATTAGTGGAACCTTTTGGTTTTTGATTGGCTTATTTAACTGAGCATAGTGTCCTTATGATTCATCTGTGGTGCTGTATGTCAGATTGTCCTGTTTCAAGGCTAAATTTCCTACTATGTGCACATATCACATCTTCATTCCTGCTCATCTGTTGCTGGGCTTTGCTTTGCTGGCATTTTGGCTGTAGTGAACAATGCTGCTGTGAACATGTGTGCAAATATTTCTTCTGTGTTTTTATATCTTTTGGATATGTACCCAGAAGTGGAATTGCTGCATCAGTTGTTTAGTGTGGTAATGCTAAAATAACATTTTTAAGAGATCATGTGTCTTCAGTGGTGTTCAGCTAACCTTGGTGGTTTGTGCCTGTATTCCCAGCAGTTTGGGAGGCTAAGGTAGAAGGATTGGGAGTTGGAGGCCAGCCTAAGCAACTTGGCAAGACCCTGTCACAAGACTGGGGGATGTGACTCAGTAGTTATGTACCTCTGGGTTCAGTCCCCAGAACCAAAAATAATTAACAAGTAAAAAGAAATGGTGTTCCACTTGGGTTTCAGGAGTGAAGCCGCTGCAGGGCAGTGCAGGGTACTTCATGTGGGCATGCTGAAATAGGATCGCGCACTGGGATGAGCATCTAGGCATCTGGCTTTATTACAAGGATAAGCCAAGGCAACCAACCAGTGCCTCAGGCAGGCTCTGAGCCATGGTGCTTCTGCTTCCTTGAGGGGCCCCTTTAGCAATTATTGGCAGAAATGGAGTCGTAGGAGTGCAAGTTAATCTTGTGCTACTTCTGTGAGGCCAAGTGCTGTGTGCTTTTGTCTGGTGGGATACTTGGGTTGAAGCAATAGGCACTTCACTGCTTTTGTAACTTAGTTGTTGGAAGTGTGTGAGTGGTTTTTAAGGAAGCTGGAACAGGGGATTTGACAAGTGCATGAAATGGCTAACTTTCTCCTGGGAAGCTGTTCTCTTCCAGCAGCCAGATGGATGGAAATGTGTTGACCTAACATAGACTCTACCTAACCAGACTCTGCCCCTTTGAATTTGAGGTGCAGTTGAGGCTCTTGTCTAATCTGTGATCCCCAAGATAGAATTTAGAAGCAACAAAGAACCCAGAAAACAGGGACCACATACATTTTAGGAGATGAGTGGGCTGGGATGTCCTGAAGGAAAAGCTGCATGTTAATGCCTGCAGAGAGTTGGTTTGTTTTGTTGTTGTTGTTGTTGTTGTTGTTGTTGTTGTTTCAAGTAATGATAAATTAGGTCAGTATAGAATGTTCTACAATGTTGTGTTCACTGTACCAAAAAACCTGTATTAAATATAAACCAATGAGTTAAAATTGAGAGAGGCCCAGGCTTTTGTAAGTGTTGAACAACGGTGAGGCATCTGTTTTCTGTGACATGATTTAATGACAAATTCTGCTTTGCTTGGTAGCTGTCAAGATCAAGAAAAACAAGGATAATGTGAAGTTTAAAGTTCGATGCAGCAGGTACCTTTACACCTTGGTCATCACAGACAAGGAGAAGGCAGAGAAGCTGAAGCAGTCCCTGCCCCCAGGTGAGTTAGGCCGCCCACAGTGTGGGGGGTTCTGGCTTGCCCTTGTGTGGTTTGGGTGTCTGGGCTTGCTGCTGGTAGTGTGGGGAGGAGTGGCGATCTGCAGTTAGACCCAGTGCTGGAGTGGTGTCCTTGGGTAAAGGAAGTGCACAGCTCGCTCCTCACAGCCCTCCACACTGGCTGCTGTACTGACCCCCACTTTGCAGGGAGAACAATCAGTTAAATCTAATGGACCAAGTCTTGAGTGGAATGTTTTTATCAAATACTAGCTTGATTTTAACCCAAACCTTCTTTATGAGCTCCTAGGTGGAGTACAAAATCAGGATGGCAGTAACACAAAAATGACTTGCTTTGGTTTGTCTTTCCCTCTAGGTTTGGCAGTGAAGGAACTGAAATGAATCAGACAGGCCGATTTGAACTACATTAAAGTGTTTAAAAAGCCTTAAGTGTCCTTTGTCTTTGAAGCTGGGGAAGAGGTGCTGCTGGTGGTGCCATCTGCTGGGGATGGGTGATGGATCCTGCTTGCCACCTCCTTGTCTCCCAAGTCTAGGGCTGGGATCTCAGTGGACAAATAAGGCCAGACTTCTATTTAGCCTGTTTGAGACATAGTAGAGGTAGGTAGGCTCTGCCTCGGGGGTAGGGCACCTGCCTAGCGTGTGCAAGGACCTGGGTCCCGTCCCAAGCACCACAAGACAGGGCTATCGGGAAGCCCCCATGAGAAGAGGAAGAAGAGCCGGGCATCTGTGTGAGTCACCGTCTGCGTTTCTGGGACTTAGAGTGGATTAGGTAGAATGGGTTTCCTTCTGACTAAAGTGAAAGGGAGGTATTGCTGAGCACAAAGGTAGCCTAAGTTTTTTTTTCAGCATGACTTATGTGACAGAGTGGGATTGAAAGTGAGATGATTGCAGAAAAAAAGGACAGTTGAGATAGGGGCTCAGAATTATGCTAGCCTAGCATGAGACGGCAGGACTTGAAGTGAAGTCAAGCCCAGGTGACATTTCAGAGGAAGGAGTGGTTCTTGCAGAGGTCTGAGCTGAGCCCTCCAGCCTTGGAGAGAAGGGGGGACAGTGATGGGCTTTCACTGATTTAGAAGGAGGTGAATCTGACTTGCATGGTTTTGAGAAGTGACTATTTCCTGAAATGAAAGTAACCGCATTGATACCTTTCCCTTGTCACTGGCTTACTCAGTGAAATGGGCTAATGTGTACAAGTTTTTGAACTTCTGACACTTTATACTAGGAACATTGGGTCATGTTGAGGTGGGCCACAAGGTGGCACCATACCACCACAAATGAACAGTAGCTGGTAGATCCTTCTTGAGATTATTTTCCATCTCTTTAAAAAGTGTATTTGGTATTGCGCTTTAAGTGCTTAAGCAGGTTGTGACACCAAGCACCAATCTTTGGGTCTCATGAATTCATTGAAAGGTGTGAGTTTTGTTTACTCCAGGAGAGGGAGGCCCTGGGTTGTTGACAGACCCAGAGGTGGCTCTGTCAGCAGCTTTCAGTCTTTCCCATTTTAACATTTAGGATTCCCAAGGGAGAGTGAGTTACCACTTAGGCTTTCTTTGTCCCCAGCACATTATCCAGAAACTTGTCCCCGCTCCTAGGAGACGAACCCTGCAGGGATTTGTCTGGCCGCCTGGTCCAGAGAAGGCATCCTTTCATGCGGCACTTCCTACTCTGGCTTGTGCTATGGTCACTTGGGGTGCTTCACCCAAGTGACCAGGGTTAACTCCAGCCAGGGTTGCCACTGCTTTGTGAGGCTGTAGAAAGCACCTGGAAGCTGCTGGTTCAGGTGGGATGGGGAAGCTATTCCTTCTGGAACCCTGGGAGGTCTGTTCCTATTGGGCCTCTGCTTCCTGGCCTCCCCTCTAGGTGAGTGGGCCTTGGGGGAAGCAGCTGGAAGGCTCGCTGTCTTACTGGCTGAAGATCCAGTCTGGGCTTTGGTATTCCAAGCAGCCCTGGCTGTGGCCATCCCCCAGGGAGAGCCTGCAGCTCACCTACCCAGTGCCCTACACCCTACCCGTCCTCTACCAGCTTCCTCTTGACCCGGGCCCTACTCGGGGGCTCCCCTGGTGAACACCAGGACCTGAGTGGAAGATAGACGCCTCCTGTTTGTCACCCCATGATTTGCCCTCCTTCCCTAAGGCCCTACAGTGATCACAGCTGGGGCTTTATTTTTTCCAAGAAGAAGGACATCTTTTGACATTCAGGGTGCTGAGCAGCTTTAGCCGTGGGTGCCATTGGACTGGAGAAGGACAGGTGGGAAGGTATACCAGGCACCCAGCAGTGCCTCTCCCAGGTTGCAGGGGACATGGGCTGTGGCTGCATAATCATGTCCACATTCAGGGAGTTCCCACGGAGGGCGTGAGCTATAAAATGCCCCTAGTAACTTGCTTCGCGTCCATCTTTCCCAGCAACCAGCCGCGGCTGCGGGGCTGTGTGTGACCTGGCCCTTGCTGCCAACTTTTTTTCCTTTTGTCTTATATTAAAAACAAGTACTTATTTTCTGGTGGGGTTTTTGTTTTGTTTTTTAGTTTTCAGGCATAATTTACAAACAGTGAGATTCATCCTTTTGAGTCTAGTTCCATGAATTTTGATAAACCTTTATGGTTGTGTGATCACTACTCAATCACCCTGGAAGTCCCCGGGCACTGGCAAGCAGCCACAGGTGTGATCAGAGTTCTGGCCCTGCAGTCCCCAGCATCCACTGTGGGTTTCACTTGCCTGATGTCCCCTCTTAAGCCCCACCTATCCTGGTCTCTGACCTCAGGGTCCCATTCTTGCCACTCAGAAGCCTCCCAAGGACACCCCAGTTAACTCATACACCAACTCCTCCCACTCTGGCTCTGCAAGAAACCTCCCAGCAGCAACTCCGTCTTGCCTCCTCATCCCAACACCGGGCTCTTCAAACCCACCTCGCCGCCCTCTAGACTAAACACCATGTAGACCGGATGTGTGTGTTTTATTAATCACTAGAACAAGGAAGGTGTCCTACAAAATGTGCAGCATTCATGAAAGAAACCCCTAGGAGAGAACAAAGGGTTCCCCAGCCTCCTGCTCCCCTCTGGCCTCAGCTGTGAGCATGTGTAGGCAAGATGGCAGCCGCCAGGCTCTAGCTGGCCCAGAGGAGAGGCCCCAGGGGCAGGGCAGGACAGGGCTTGCTCTCTGGGCCCCAGGATCTTTGATAGAACAGGCAGTGGCTGTACGCTGGCCCCACTAGCAGTCATGTAGGCCCCAAGATGGAAACCTGGGAGTCCCTCGTTCCCTTGAGTCCCCCATGCGGCTAACCACCCTCTCAGGCTGGCTGCCCAGAGCTCCCTCCCACCAAGCCCCAACCCAGCACAACCCTTTTCACCACCCACGACCTCTACAAGCCCTTCACCTGCCTCCAGCCCAAGCTCAACCATATTCTCTGTCTACTGGAGGAAACCTAAACCCCTGCTGGATCAAGAAGACCCCTGGGTGAAGGAGGGGCGGTAAGGCCTCCTTCACTCCACTGCCCCCAGACTTGCTCACCAAGCCGTTTGTACTTGCAGGCTGGGTGCTCTTTAAGTGTGCAAAGGCGTGAGGACCAAGGGCCCACAGGGCTTTGCTGAGGGTGGCTGCCCCACCCTGTTCCAGTTTTCCCCCAAGCACCTTTAAAGACACATGTCTTCCTGTGCATACAGTGGTCCACACAGAAGGACACACAGCAATGGCTTCCTGCTGCTTTGCTCACTGATGGAGCCATGCCTGGCACCTGGTACGTCTAAGTGCTGCCGAATGCGCTTCATCCCTCCCTGGGCTCCCATGGCCCCTTCCCTTCCCTCTAGACAGCCCAACGTTCCCCTGCTCTGGGAAGCCGGCCTGACCCTCCTGCTAGGAGGAATCAAAACTTCTCAGTCCGCCAGACACTTCTACCTCACTCAGGGCCTGCTGCTCGGGCAGGCAGTGCGGAGCTGGAGGGCAGGGACCGAGTCATTTCTCCGAGTGGACATGGTTTACACTACAGATGGGCCAATATATGATTGAGAGTGAATTTAAAACAAGTGACCCAGGGCAGGTCCTTTTGCCCCCAATAGCAGTTTTCCCACTCGGATAAGCCCTTGGAACCGCCAGCCAGCTCTCGGGCTGTGACTTGGAGCTGCACTGCACAGCTCACACTGATTCGATGTTAAGTCACTAGTAAGAGACGTGGAGACCGAGACTGAAACGCACTTCTTCCACCTCTTGCACCGTCGGGGCAAGAAGATGCCAGCCCAGAAGGGCACAGCAGGCTTTTGGGCTCCCCAGGATTGAGCTGAGATTGGGTTCAGGCCGGGGCGGGGCCTGGGCGGGTGCGGGGCGGGGCCTAGGTCGCGGCGGGGCGGGGTCGACGCGCGTCCCGGGCCGGGTGGCGGAGGCAGAGGCGGCTGCTGCGCGCCGGCTGTACTCGGACCGAGCCATGCCGGCGGCGCGCGTGGAGTACATCGCGCCCTGGTGGGTTGTGTGGCTGCACAGCGTCCCGCGCTTCGGTCTGCGCCTGCAACCGGTGGACAGCACCTTCAGCCCGCGCGATGAGAGTTACCAGGAGGTGAGCGCGCGCCAGACCTGAGCCACCGCGGACCCCCGGAGCCGGCCCGCGCGTGCTCAAGTCCCCGCACCACCCTGCTCCTCTCCGCAGCCCGCGCTCTCCACCGCCTCCCAGACCCCTTCCTCCGCCGCAGCCCCTTCCTTCTCCCCTCGCTCCCCTTCTCCTCCAGGACCCTTGGCCCTGCGGCCTCCTCTGGCTGGGACCCTCGGGGTTCAGGGAAAGCGGCGAGATCGGAGTTAAGCCGGAGCGGGAAGGGGAGGACGGGCGCGGAGACTGCCTGCGGGAGGCGGGCGCTGGGCGCCGAGGGGCCGGGCAGCTCGGGTGGGGGCTGGGGCGTTCGTGACCGGGCAGCTCTGGCTCGGGAGGGGCGGGGATGTCGCGCGGCGCCCCGAAGTTCCCCTTGTGAGGTTCCCAGACCGGACGCTGCCTTCCCCAGGATAGCCTGGGGGAAGTTTGGGCAGAAACTGAGTTGAGGCTCCGGAGTCCGCAGCGCCCCTCCTCCCCAGCCCCTGCCTGCCGGGACCTCTGCCTGGGCCCCTTCTGCAAGGCTGCAGGGCTGGGGGAGGCGGCGTGGTGACCTCCCTCTCGCGCGCAGGAGCCCGCGGCCGCTAGTGTTTGTTTCAGGGAGGAAGGTCGCCCCGGATCGGCCCCACCGCGCACCATCGTCCCCTTGTGTTGACAGCCAACCCCCTCCCTTTGTCCTCGCCTGCGCTGCCCCATCCCTGGCTCGTCCCCTCCACTCGCATGTCTTCCAGGCTCTGAAATTCTGGGGTCTCCTGCTCCTGGCCTGCCGCTCCCCTGTCCTGGCACTTCTGCCTTTTCCTGCTCTGCCCACCCTTCCCCCTGACCTTTCTGCACCCCACAGACAGAGCCCGGGCTGCCCGGACCCTTGTCCCGGCTCCGTCTCAGGTGTCCTCAAGTCCAGCCCGGCCCGTGGCCCTGCTGACTCAGTTCCTTGGTTGGGTAGAGATTCCGGGGCTGGGCAGTGAGTGGGGAAGAGGCGTTAGTCCAGTGCTCTGGCAGGTGGGAGGACTTTGACCCCTCGGTCTCTCCTGGGGTGTCTTGGGTGATTCCCCAACCCCTCCCCCCACGCTGTGTGGGGCCTTTCTGGAGGCTGTCCCCTGAGGCCCCTGTCTGCTCCTCCCCTTCCAGGGCTGCCTCCTTAGGGCCCAGGGGATCCTGAAGCCTAGGAAGGACAGTGACCAGGAGTCTAATAATAACCCCTAGTGGCCTCGCTGCCTTCGGGCCCAGGCAGTTGGTGCCAGTCCTTCTGGAGGAGGGGAGAATCCACCTTCCTGCCATGGGGGGACAGGAGGCAGTTCAGGGGGCGTGCCTGCCCCTGCCTCTCCCAGAGCCCTGTCAGGGGAAGGGCCTGGAGCCCTGCCTGGACTAGCTCGGGGCTCCGCGACTCCCACCAGGGCGTCAGGAAGCGGATATGATTTCAGGAACAGCTGTGTTGTTAGGGGGGCGCCCCAGATCCTGTTCCCAGGTCCCCACCATGTTTTTCTGTCCATTGGAGGAAATCTAAGCCCCCAGCTGGATCAAGAAGACCCCTGGGTGGAGGAGGGGTGGTGAGGCCCCCTCTGGCCTTGCCCCAGACAGCAGCACCTGTCTTGCCAGCAGCTGGGCCAAGGGGCCTGTGCCTGCCTCACCCGCCCTCGGCCCCATGGACGGTGGGTAGCTGAGCTGGAGGGACCCTTTATGGTCCCCGCCCCTCTCTACGCCCAGCGTCCTGCCCCAGACACCCTTTGTACTGGGCTCCAGAGGCACCCCTTCCGTGGCCACTGCTCCTCCTATATTGTAAGTTCCCCTGTTTTCTGACCACTGGTCTTTCCTTTTCTCCTGAGCACCAGAGGCAACCGGTCAGTTCACAGCATGAATCGGGCGGCTTCTGCAGTAGGTCATCTCAGTCCTCGACAAACTTGACTGGGCCACCTGTTCTGCGAAGCCTGGGTGACTGTGATAACCAAGGTGGCCAGAGTAACTCTGGAGCAGTTGCTGAGGGCTCTCTGGGGCGGGCCTTTACTGCGGCAGCAGCCAAGTAGTTTGGCCCTCCCTCTGGGGGTGTTGGACTCCACTTCTCTCACTGTGTGACCCTGGGCAGGTTTCTTACCCTCTCTGAGACTTGCCTCCCTCGTCTGCAAGTGCTCATGGAAAGTAATGATCATGTAATAGGATGGACGGTCCCAGGCACATAACAGGACCCAGAGGTAGATGTCACCAGATGATGGGCCTCCATGTTGCAGCTGTCCAGCCACAGCACCTACAGGAGAGAGAGACCGACCCTGCACTCCTGGAAGCAAAACGTACAAAGGGCTTTAGCTCATGCCGCAGGTGTCCAAGCCTGAGGGTCCCTGTGGCTGCATTAAGAACTAGGCGAAGGTGGCTCCCAGGCGGAGGGGCCTTAGAAGAGCAGGTCCCCTGGAAGATCCTGAGCAAGCTCGGTGCACCAGGCTCTGAGGAAGGAGGGCTCCCGTTGGGTTTTGGGGGAGTGGCAGGAACCCCCAGTTCCCCAGGTGGCTGCCCCTCCCCCCTCGCCTGGGTGAACTTGAATCTGGGTCTGGGGGAAGGGAAGGCCGCTTGGGCTGCGGCCACCAGGGGGAGGTTGCCCAGCAACGGTGGGGAGAGCCCAGATGGAACCTTTGACAGGTGAGAAGGTCTGACAGGTGAGAAGGACTGACGTGGAGACGTCCCCCGAGGAGCCAGTGAGAGCCCCGAGTCAGCACGTGTCCATACCCCTGCTCGGGAAGGAGGAGACCCTGGGCCCAGTGCCCCTCGGGCAGTGTTGGGGACCACAGGAAGGGCACCTGCCACTCACTCAATGAGTGAGCCACGCCAGTGCCCCGGTCACCATCCACCCAGCGCCCCATTGGGGGACAGAACTCAGGCTGGTGTCCCCGCCCCAGGTGCAGCGCAGGGCAGGCCGAGGCGCCCTGATCTCCGCCTTCTCCCCACTGAGTCCCAAGGGCCAGTCCAGGTCCCTAGGCCTGAGGAGGGTCAGGGTGGGGCAGTCTGGAGAACTCCAGGAGCCAGGGCACCGGTAGCGGCTGAGGTGGGAATGAGGAAGGCCCACTCATCCTGAGCACTGAGTCACCGTCATCAGACAGTCACGCCCGCGAGCCCCGAGGGGTGGCCTTCCCATGGGCCTGGGGCTCCCTCTGGGTGCTGCTGATTCCCCCAGGCGGGTCACCTCCCCAGCCATCTCCTGGGGGCCCCTGGCTCTGGGGGAGGGGCCAGACCCCCAAAGTGTCATGCCACCCAGCTTGGGCCCTGCCCTGAGCTCCCCACTCTGGTTTTCTCATTACAGAGTGACAAACCAGAAATAATTGAAGTGCCTTTGATGTGGGAGAGGCCTGAGCGCTATGTGGGGGCCGTGGGCCTGGCGCTGGGGGGCACGGGTAGTGTGGGGACTGTCCTCCTTAGCCCTGTCCTTCAGAGCAGGAAGGCCTGGGCCAGCCACAGGGCTCTTTCACCCCCTCCCCTGCCCCTCCCCCACCCTGTGCACTTGGGGACTGGAGTGTTAATTAGGAGCAGAGAAATAATTGCCCATTAGAGCAGCAGGTGACACCAACAGGCTCACACCTCCTCCCGGCCACCACCTCCCTCCTCTTGCCCTTCCACCTATTGCTCCCTCCCTGCCTCTGCCCCGCCCACTGACCCCCAGCTTCCTGCTCCAGGTCTTGGCCTCCAGCACCCTGGGGGCTGCGGGTGCACCGCCTACAGGAACCCTGAGAGCACCGCCTACAGGAACCCTGAGAGCGTTCCCAGGCTTCGCTGCCCTTCCCTGGCTGGACGCATTGTCAGGACCCTAATTGAGGCCAGCTGCTGGCTGGAGAGGCCCAGGCTGCAGCCCCGGGGGCTGCTGGAGGTCTGGGCTCCCAGGGGCTCAGGCCAGGGAGGCTTGCAGGAGGCTGAACATGCCAGCCAGGCGCAGGGGGCTCTGCTGGTGGGTTTGGAGGAATTGAAGCAGCACCAACCCATATGTCATCTCCACGGCTTCATGGAGGGGGTGCTTCCTTGCACGGTGGGGACACGTGGTCAGCTCAGCAGTGGCACTGTTCAGGAGGCAGCGGACAGTGGTGGCGCATTAGCTGGCTGCATGGGAGGCCTGCCTGGGGGCTGGTGACCTTTTTTTTTTTTAATTATTAGGAATAATTAGGAAGCCAGGCATGGTGCACATGCCTGTAATCCCAGCAGCTTGGGAGGCTGAGGCAGAAGGATCACAAGTTCAAGGCCAGCCTCGGCAACTTAGTGAGGCCCTAAGCAACTAAGCAAGACCCTGTCTCCAAATAAAAGATAAAAGGGCTGGAGATGTGGCTCAGTGGCTCGGCACCCCTGGGTTCAATCTCTGGTGCCAAGAAAAGAAAATAAAAAGAAATAACTTACGGGAATATGGACAATGAAATGTGCAGCTCAGTGGATTTATTGGTTTTGTGCGATACCTTCCTGGTCAAAGTGTGCTCTTGACCCTCCTACAGTCGCTACTGTTCACACCTCTGCTGCTGCCAGTGAGCATCTGACCTTGTACTTCATATAAACTGAACATACGGCCTGTGCTGGTTTGTTGCCCTCCCATACATTCCTCTGTGGCATCCATCCACCTTGTGTGTAGCTCCTGTTTCCTTTTCATGGCTGCATACTAGTCCATCTTGTGGCTGTAGCACATGGGCACTATCTTACTGGTAGACATCGAGGTGGTTTCTCTGTATTAAGCTTCTGTGAACTTTGGTGTGTGGATCTTGTGGGGGGCATGAGCCCTCCCTTCTGTGAAGTAGTATTGCCTTGGCCTGGGGCTCCAGGGCCTTCCACGGGGGGGGGGGGCGGGGGGGGTGGACTGGACACTGGGAAACAGGTGACTTCCCACTGTCTGGGAGGAACCTCCTGGGGTCAGTGCTGGGGAGAGTTGTGCTAATGAGTGCCCCCCCCCCCACTTTCTCACCCGAGGGCCGTGGGATGGGGGTGGAGCTGATGTGCTCCAGCACTGGTCCTGGCCTCCCAGCTGCCCGCAGGAGGGAAGCCAGAGAGTCCTCTGTGCTCCCCTTGTCCCTGGGATCAAGAAGCCTGTCCCTGCAGGGAGCTGAGTCCTGCAGGGCGGAGCAGCTGGGCAGGCCCCGGGAAGGGCGGGGGGCTGCTGCAGGGGCCCCTACTGCTGTGCTCTGCCCAACCTGGAAATGGCCACAGGCCTCAGACTGCAGCCGCTAGAGCCACTCTGTGCGTCAGGACCCAGCCTGTGTGTGCCCCGGAGCCCGGCTTGGCCCCCAGACCCCCAGCTCCTGCGCTCTCCCCTGCTGATCGCCACCACCACACCCGGGGGCCCTGGCCCAGGCTCTCCTGACGGGCACGCTGGACACCGGGGAATCTGGACAGGGACAGCGCCCGGGGGCACCTGGGAAGCAGGACAGGCTGTCAGCTCAGGAGTGGACTTAGAGCCAGGTCCAGCGCTGGATGGCGGTCACCAATCCCGGGGCCATCTGGTGTCCATCTGGCTGAATCGAGAGTTTGGAAGACGTGGCGGGGGGCTCCCGGGCATCCTGACAGACGGGCTCCCTCTGCAGGACCCTGCGGCGCTAGGTGGCCTGGGAAGGGACCCTGACCACTTTGGGACTGTGCTCTTGCTGCTTCTGCTGGCCCCTGGGTCAGCTGTCCCCTGTGGGGCTCAGTGAAAGGGGCACCACGGGGCGGGGAGGGTGTCCTGTCCCCACGCCCAGCACCGAGCCGTCTCCTCGTGGCTCTGGATGGGCAGCACCTGGAATGGCGCACGGGGCTCTGCGTGGAGCGTGGCCGGCACAATGGGCCCTTTGCAGGCAGCAGATGTGCCAGCGTCCCTTCCAGGCCCCGCCTCAGGTCCCACTTGGTCCCCAAGGCATCCTGCCCAAGCTGTCCCCTCCCAGGGGCCTGTGGGAGCTTTGGTCCGCGGGACACCCTGCCCTGGTCAGCCTCCCACACCAGGCACCTGGGCTCCGCTCCCTCGCAGGCCCACTGAGCCCCCCAGCTCCTTCTCCCCGGCCTCCACCTGGGCCTGGTGGAGGAGGGCTCTCTGCCTACAGAGGAGGGCTCTAAGCGGAGAGCAGGGTGGGGGACAGACTCACAGCTGCACCCCTGCTCCCCTCTGGGCATTCAGGGCCAGGGCAGGGCACAGCTGACCCCTCCCTCCCTTCCAGTCGCTGCTGTTCCTTGGGCTGCTGGCCGCCATCTGCCTGGGCCTGAACCTCGCCTTCCTGGCGGCCTACCTAGTGTGCGCCTGCTGCTGCCGGCCGGACCCCATGGTGCAGACCAAGCAGCGCAGCTCCTGCTGCGTCACCTGGACGGCAGTGGTGGCCGGCCTCGTGTGCTGGTGAGTGTCCCCTTCCCCTGAGTGACCCTCAGCTTCTCCTGACCAAGCTCCTGCTACCTGAGGGAACAAGCTTGTCCCTAAATGAACACCGTCCCTTTTCTGGCCAAGCATTGGGCATCGGATGCCCGGGGTGGCGACGGGCCCCGGTTCTCCTGCCCCAGCGCAGGGCTGCCCCCGAGTCGACCAGGTGGCACTCCCAGACGGAGGCCTCTGCTCTCTGCAGCCCTGTCCCCTCCCACCTGCCGCAGGTCAGGAGAGTCTGGCTCCAGCCCCAGGATCGATAGCTTTTAGTGCTGTGGGCCCTGGGGGAGGGGAGCGCTCTGGGCCCCCCGGGCAGCGTCCACACACTGGCGTTCCGGGAGGAGTGGGTTCTTGTTTTGTGTCTATAGTGGCTTTGCCAAAAGCCTAGTGTCCCCAGCTCCAGGTGCTCGTGAGGGGTGGGGACCCTCTGGGGTGGGGTCCCTCACGGCTCCACGGCAGGGCTGGCGCCTGGGAGCGAGGACACCTGGGTTCCAATGTCCAGGTTGAGTTGGAACACATTCTTATCCCAGAGCCCAGAGAGGTAGCCCCGGGGCGGGAGCATGTGGAAGGGACCCGGCAGCTGGGGCTTAAGTGTCAATTTTTTTTTTTTTCTGTTTGTACTGGGAGTTTAAGCCAGGGGCACTTCACCTCTGAGACACCCCCAACCTTCTTATTTTTTATTTGGAGACGGGGTCTGGTTAAGTTGTTTAGGGCCTCGCTAAGTTGCTGAGGCTGGCCTTGAACTTGTGATCCTCCTGCCTCAGCCTCCCAAATTGCTGGGATTATAGGTGTGCACCGCGGTTCCCAGCTTAAATGAAACTTGAAGTGTCCCAGCCCAGGTTGGGAGTTCAAAGACCAGTGTCACCTCCCATCAAGAGGGAGAGCTCCTGAGAGGTGACTGGAATTTCAGATCCTCCTGCTGAGAGCGTGCAGGGGTGGCCAGGGGAGCTGGGACCCCGGGGGCAGGACACCAGCAGAGTGCTCTCTATCCTTGTTCCTGGGAACTCAGATTTAAATAAGTAAATAAATAAACAAACCTGTCCTACAGAGCATGGGCACTCCCAGAGTCTGACCAGGCTCGGAGGCGTGCATTTGCCCCTCGAGGGCAGAGTCCCCTGACACAAAGCCTGTTTCACAGTCAGCGCTGCCGAGCTGTCGAACACCGCACTGGAGGTGACCGAGTGGCCGTGTGGGTAGGCCTTCGGGTCAGCAGGTGGAAAGTCTGCAGTAGGGGACCGTGTACTTTAGAACAGTCCAGGTGGCTCCGGGGATGGCCATGTCCAATAAGCAGTAGTTGCCTGTGGTTGAAGGAAAACCCAAAGCAGAAGGCGAGTCTGTGGCGGGATCCGTTCACAGCCCTCTTCACATTCGTCCCAGGCAGGAGGGGACCTGGGACACAAAAACCAGGCACAGTCTGCCTTCTGATCCTGTGGCTCTGGGTCTCTTCAGGGGAGACAGAGTCATGCACTTGTCTGATGTGAATAAAGACAACTAGAGAGAGTCCTCTGAAGGAAAGGAGCTGGGTGGCCTCGGGAGTCAGGTGGGCACCGAGGCAGGATGAGGAGGCACTGACTAGGCAAAGGTGGGGCAGGAGGAGCAGATACTTCCAAGCAGAAGGGGGTGGAACACGTGCAAAGGCCCTGTGGCCGGGGCGCAGAGGGCTGAGAGTAGCCGCTGTGGCTGGAGCAGAGAGCCGGTGAGGCCTGAGGGTGCCACTGAGGGGTGAGCAGGAAGCAGCCATGGAGGGGGTGGTGCAGTGTGCTGATGGGAGAAGACACCAGGCCAGACAGGACTTGAGCCACGCAGCAGCTTGCAGGCTGCGTGAGGGATTTGTGTCTTATTTTTAGAAGAGTGGGGTTCACAGAGAGGTAGGTGACCCCATAAGCCGGGTTTAAGCAGAAGCCAGACCCCCTGGAGCATTTAGAACAGAGGGGCTCGAGTGTGAAGAAGTGTGGGTGCAGGCGGTGGTGGGCAGCGTGGCCGATGGGCCGCCTGGGGCACGAGGAGAGGGGACGGCCCTGTTGGTGGGTGGGCGGGAGGTGACCTGGAAGGAGCTGCAGGAGGTGAGCCCCGGGCTCTGGCGCAAGCACCTGGTCCCAGAGGAGGGAGGGGCTCGCTGCCCAGGGTCCTCTGAGGCGTCCAGGGAGCAGCGCTGAGGACGCTGGTGGGGCACAGTGTAGGAGGGAGACTCGAGGGTCACCAGGGAGGCCCATGCCGTGGCCTGGCACATGGGACAAGGAGCCTGGCAGAGACTGGAAGAGGACTGGGGCCAGGCCTGGAGAAGGAGGACGCTCTGGGGACAGCCTGGGGGCAGAGAGCAGCTGGCCAAGGAGACAGGAAGGCGTGGCCAGGAAGGGAGAAGGCCACGGGCAGAGGCCGCTGGCCACGCGTATCCGGAGGGGCTGGGGGTGGAAGGTGCCCTTGGGTCGTGGGTGGGGGTCATCAGACACCTTCACTGCAGGGAGCGGCCAGCAGGCGAGGGGCGCCGAGGGAGCAGGGGTGTCAGGGGACACACCCCACTCTGCCCCCCAGGACCCAGGGAGAGGGGTGCCGTCCCTAGAGGAGCACATGCCAGGGTCCTGGAAAGTGCAGGGTGGGGACTTGGGATCTGGGAAGGAGGGTGGCGTGGCATACCCAGGGGGGAGGCAGGGCCGGCAAACCCTTTACTCTGTCTCTTCTGTCCAGCAGATGGCTTCCCACAGCCCAGGCAGGACCCGTGACACCAGGGACCCTCCTTAGGACAGGCTGGGGAGGCGAGGTGGGGGGTCAGGGCGGGTGAGCCTGGCTTCCATCCCTAGGGTGCCCAAGACGCCAGGGCTCCCCCTGTCCACCAGGCAGCTCCCAGCCAGGCCTGGGCCACCTGTGACAAAGCCACAGACTAGGAGAAGGGCAGACCGCCGGGTGCCACCATGCCCAAACAGGAGGGGGGCCGAGCATCGGCTCAGGGTCCTCAGAAAACACCAGGCTGTGGCCGAGACTGGAGAAGAGGACTGTCCCCAGAGAAGGAGCAGTTGTTCAGCACCTTGCTCACTTGGGGGCTGGGGTGGAGGCCGCCTTAGAGAGCCCAAACCCCCACCCCACAAAACCAAGAGCAAGTCACCAGTGGAAGATGGTTGCAGGGCCACGCATTCAACATCTGCATAGTTCAGATCCTTGACACTGAGGAGAAGATGGAGGGCACCAGGTGCAAGTGGACCACGGACTGTGTGTGTGTGAGAGACGGAGGGAGAGAGATCCCCACAGAGGGAGAGAGGGAGGGGGAGGGAGAGAGACGGGGAGAGGACAGGTGAATGCAGGACCCTCCTCCTAAAACGTGTGGTCCCTAGGCCAACAGATCAGTTGGGGCTGCTTGTCCGCACCTTGAAAGCCTTCCAGGTGGGTCCGTACCTGTGCCCATGGCCACATCCTGTGGGCCTTTGGCCTCCCTCTCCCCACAAACGAGTGTTCTGGCTGGACGCGGGAAGCCGCTGGTCAGTCTCACTACAACCCCGGGAGGCGTGGACCAGATGGAACGTGATCGATGCAGGGTCAGATCAGAAATGCGTGATCGATGCAGGGTCAGATCTGAAATGGTGTGCTCAGGCCGGAACCCTGGACCAACACCAGCTAGAGGAGATCTCACAGAGGGATTCAGGTTCTGCTTCTGGTTAAGACTCAATAAAAATCCACACGGCACTTTGGAGGGAGGAGAGACGGGGCTTAACGGCAGCTCCGCCAAGAGACGCAGGCTCCGAGCTAGACCTCAAGGTCAGTGGGGGGGGGGGGCAGAGCATTAGCCCCCGAGCTTGGAGCTGGGCGGGCAGCTCCATGTTCCAGAGTGACACTGACCAGGTAGACAGTGGCACCGAGGGGACGGTGGTGACAGGGACCAGGGCCTGCAGACCTACCCAGGAAGGATACCTGTGCGACCTGAGGAGCGGGGGACGGCAGGAGGCACATGGAGGTCAGGGCAGTGTGGGAAGAATGGAGGCACCTCCTGGGCCGCCCTGAGAGCAAGCCAGGACCCCAGGGGCGGGGACCAAGGAAACCAGGTTTACAAGTTGGAACTGCAGAGGGGACAGCCGCCTCCTGGCTCTGCAGGGACGCCAGAGGAAAGGGCCCAGAATGCGAGGGCGCCCTGATTCCTGAAGGCGCCGGGAGGGCCGGGGCTCAGCCCTGGGCATGTGCTCTCCCTGGGCCCCAAGGCCGGCTGTCCAGAGTCCCCTGGGGAGATGAGAAGGTGCGGGTGCCCACGCCCAGCCCAGCCCCACTGCAGTGGGGTCCCCAGGCTGGCCCCTGGTCTCCCACCTCCCAGGGTCAAACAGAATGTGCTATGGAGCTGGCTGGGTCCTGCTCGGTGGCTTGGGGGGACCCTTCACCTTCACCCCCAGACGTCGTCCCACACTCCAGCCCCTAGGAAAGAGCTCCTCACCCCGCGGTCGTCAGTTCCACGGTCCTCAGTTCCGTGCCCAGCCCAGATGCCCCGCAGTAGCTGAGCAGGTGGGGGGGGGACTGGTCTGGGTGGTGGAATATCACTCAGCTCAGGTCACAGACGACATGGAGGAGCCTCCCAGGCCGCTCCCTTACTGAGGGCGAGAAGCCCATCTGCAAAGGCTGGGTACCGTGGGATTCCCACTGTGTGATACTCTGGAGAAGGCTCAGCCATGAAGACAGAGATCGGGGAGGGGACAGGGGATTGAACATCAGGGCTCAAGGGCGTTAGGGCCCTGGAACTCGCCTGCAGGACACGGGGTGACGGCAGATGCGCGTCTGGTAGATACGCGTCGCTGACTTTTATCCAAACCTGCAGAACTGGCAAGACCCCGAGTGAGCCCCCTCCCTGTGGGCTCTGGTGGCCCTGCTGCACCCACTGCTCCGCAGCTGTAGGAATGCGCAGGTTGGTGTCCGATGTCTGTGTCGGAGGTGGCCACACAGAGGGACAGGACTGTGGCACGCTGCTTGCCATTCCGCTTGGCGGTGAACCTAAAAATGCTCTAAAACTCGTGTTGGTTTGGTTTAAGGTGGATCCAGACATCCCCCCTGGGTGTCACCTCTAACCTTCAGTCTGGGTGTCACCACTAACCTTGGGTCTCCTTGGCAGTGCTGCGGTGGGCGCTGGATTCTATGGGAACAGCGAGACTCACGACGGGGCGCACCAGCTCATCTACTCCTTGGAAAACGCCAACCACACCTTCTCTGGGATCGACGAACTGGTAAGGCCCGTGGGCAGTGGTCCCCGCACGGACACACCGATGGGTCAGTGTGGCCAGGACAGGCGTGCTGGGCAGCCCGCTGCACACGGTGGGCCTGGGCAGGCCTCCCCTCTGGGCCTTGCCTGTGGCGAATGAGCAACTGTTGTTTCCCAGACCAGGGGGACTTCGGGGCGGCTGGGGGTCAGATCCCATTCATCTTCAGGAGCTGGACACATTCCCATTTGCTGGTCACCTTAACCCCTTGGACTTGGAAAGTCAGCCCCTGCGTTCTTTAATGTTCTCTTTAAGGGCTGCACACGGCGTCCTGGGGGTTCCAGGAGATGTCAAGGGGGAAAACCTAGACACAAAGGAGGGCCTGTAATCCCTGCGGCTCAGGAGGCCGAGGCAGGAGGATCGCGGGTTCAAAGCCAGCCTCAGCGACTCAGGGAGGCCCTAGGCAACTTGTCGAGATCCTGTCTCAAAATAAAAAATTAAAAGGACTGGGGATGTGGTTCAGTGGTTGAATGCCCCTGGGTTCAATCCCTGGTATCAAAAATAAATAAATAAATAAATAAATAGAAGGTAAGGAGGGAGGGAGGGCTGGGGTATAGTTCAGGGGCAGAGCACCTCTCTGCAGGTGTGAGGCCCGGGGTTCCATCCCCAGTACCCCAGGGAGGGGGGGGAGATTCCACCTAAAACCCTGTAGCACATCCTCAGGGCTCTGGCTTCCCCTGTGACCCTGGCTAGGGGCTCCCGGTCTGAAGGACTTGGCTGAGCTGGTCAGAGAAGCTGGACTTTGGGGGGAAGGGAAGGGCTTCTCCCCTGAGCCCCAGACACTGAGGGCGAGGGATCGCGGTCCTCCACTTCCACCTTGACCCCGTGTGCCTGTCCCTTTCCCTGTGCGTGCCGGGTCATTTCTGCTGGTTTTCGGCCCGTCCTGGGGCAGCCCCGGGTGCTGGCCGAGAACCAGGTGCTGGTAGGAAGGCAGAGGGAAGCCTTCAGGGAAACCAGTCCGTGGGCATCTGCCCGTCCCTGATCCTGTCTGGGTCAGGTCCCCAGCAAAAGGGTGACAGCCACAAAGTGCCCATCCGTGTCAAGCAGCCTCAACCACAGAGCCCAGCGCTAACTGGAGAATCGGTCACTGCCCAGCATCCGGGGAAGAGGGCTGACCTCGTTAGCCCCTCGGCCTGCTCCCTTAAGCTCCTCTAAGGCTGTAATCCCAGCCATCCCAGGGGCCAGGCTCACCTTAAAGAGACAGCAGCCACTGCTCATGCCCATGACAGGTGGGGGGAGGGGCAGCCTCTGGCCACCAGGAGGACCCTTCCCAGGCTCCCCGTCCTCCCCTCGTGTCCCCTGGACTGGTTTCTGGGAGACATATGACACTCTTGTGTCTGGGTGCTGGGCTGCGGCTGGGGTGGAGGAGCTGAGGGTCAGCTGCTTGGGACTGGGCGCTGCCTAGTCAGCACCGAGAGGCGTGGTGGGAAGGAGGTCTCATGGTGGCTGCCCTCTGCCCAGCTTTCCGTTCTTGGCGTCCTGCTCCATCCCCTTCCCCACCCCTCAGCGCCAGCACCCCTGGAAGAGGAACCCAGCCCGGAAATGAGAGCCCTGGCCCAGGAAAGCCCCGTGGCCTTGACCTTCACCGGCTGAACCTCCCTGAGAGGAAAACTGAGTCCTCCGGGAGGGAAGGCGTGACCTGGGGCCTGAGTCCTGCATGGCCAGGTCTGGGTCTCGGCTGCAGATCCCATTCTCAAATCCCCTGTGCCCTCAAGTTCCGCCTCTCGCCCTCCCCACCGTTCCTGAAGATTGGGGACTTGTGCCTGGGCCTCGAGATGGTCCAGCGGATCGCTGCTTCTGACTGGCTTCCTCTGCTCCTCTGGGGGGTCCAATACAGCCCCGGGGCCTGGGGGAGGCCGCAGATCTTGGAACCCAGGAATCAGATAAGTGATGTCAGGTGATTAAAGTTGGTGAGAGTGTTTGGTAAACTAGAAAGCGCCCTCCAACAGGATCGCTAAGATAAGGAGGGTCATTATAATAATGGCCGTAATCACCCTGGAGTAGAAAGGGGGTGGGGGAGGCTGGGGGTGGCAGCGTCAGGGTGGGGAGCTTGAGGGCAGGTTGGGCAACTTGGGCCTGGGCCTTGCTGGAGCCCAACTCAGGCCATCAGGTGATCAAGAGGCCTGGTGGGACTGTCCCCAACAGCCCAGGAGGTCCTCTGCTGGAACCCCACCCTGTCCTTCCACGGTCGGAAGTGGCAAGGGGCAGGGCTTGGGGCACCTCAGGACTCGGGCAGGCCTAGCAGGGGCCCAGGCCAGCTGCATGCCCTGATGGGGGTCTCAGAAAAGGTGGGAATGCTGGGTGGGCAGAAGCCAAGGGACATGGACCCAGTCCCTGCATCCAGCCACCTGGTGGGGGGAATGGATTCCCAGACCTCCCCCAGGGCCCAGGCCCAGGCCCTCACCCTTGGGGTTTAGTGGGCTCTAGGGTGAAGCTGGCCCCTGCAGCCCGTGCCCTCGCAGACTTGTGCTTGCGCTGGTGGGTTCATTTTGTCCTGGGGATGGAACCCCGGGGCGCATTACCCCTGAGTTCCATCCCCAGTCCTTCTTATTTTTTTTTTTTTTATTTTTTTTTTGAGACAGGGTCTTGCTAAGTTGTTGAGGCTGGCTTCAAATTTGCAATCCCCCTGCCTCGGCCTCCTGAGTTGCTGGGCTTACAGGAGTGCACCACTGCAGAGGTTTCTGTGCCCTGATCTGGTGGCCAGTGTGGCTTCCTCAAATGACCCTGAGGCAGACCATGGGCAGCCCTGAGGGGACACCCTGGGAGGTGGATGCTCTGGGGGCTGAAAGCGTGTCCCTTCCCAGCAAGGTCTTCCCAGGCTCCTCTTGGCCCTGTTCTCTCCTGCCTCTGGTCTTCATGATCTGAGATCGACCCCTTCAGCCTCCTCTACCCCTGGCCGACCACTCCCAGGTAACCTTGCCAAGTTGAGGAGCTTTTCCCTCCGAGAGGTTCTCAAACTTGAGCTTGCATCAGAATCCCCGGGAGGGCTTATCAGGCTGGAGCCCAGCCCTGCATTGCCGGTTCTGGGAGCCCGAGGCAGGCTGAGGCTTTGCACTTGTTAGGAGCTGCTGGGTGATACTGCTGGCCAGGGACCACACTTTGAGAACCACTGTCCCAGCCTGTGACGCACAGTTTCCACCACTTGTCGCTGATCCCCAGCCTGCCTAGCAGGGGTGTGAGCTGCCCCTCTGGCTCTCAGAGCTCCGTCTCAGGCGACTCACCTCTGCTTCCCTGGGAAGGGGGTTCAGGAACTGGGCTCAGTGGGAGGAAGGCAGGCCCGTAAGTAGGTCAGGGCTGTGATTTCAATTTTATTTTTAATTTTGTTTTGTTTCCTACGGGGAAAACAGCAAGAGGAAGGTCAGGCCTGACAGCTGTTCACTGCTTTGTGTGTTTTATTTTCAAAGAGGGGTTTAAGAGGTAGAGGAGTTAGAAATCCAGGGCTGGGAAGAAGGAAAAAAGTGGACGTGGGGGCTGGGGCTGTGGTCAGTGGCAGAGCTTGCCTCGCACGTGTGAGGCCCTGGGTTCCATCCTCAGCAGCACATAGAAATAAAATAAAGATATCGTATCCACCTAAAACTAAAAAATAAATATTAAAAAAAAAGTGGACTTGGGGGAAAGTTTTCAGATGATTTTTAACAATAGCCCTTTGCTCTCAAGTTTTATATAATGCGTAGGACTGGGTTTGCTCATAATTTACCATTTAAGGATAGATAGTGTCATTTTTATCCGTGGTCCAAAGCCTCTGTCTCTATCTTGTGAAATTGGGCGAAAGCTCAGCAGGTTGGTGCTCGGTTACTGAACTTGCTTTGATAGGGTTTGGGGTTTCCTCCTGTGTGAAGCTATAAGCTACAGGGTCTCTCCAGTGCCCAGTTCTATCTTAGTGTCCCCTAGTCCTTTCACCAGCTCCTAGAATCAGGCACAAGCCAGAAAACTAACGAACAGGACACTGACATTGAGAAAATAGAACAAAATGAAACAAAGAGGGCCTTTCTCTTCTGGAACCCGGAAGTCACAGTGCGGGCCAGATGTAAAAAGCCACAAGGCCAGTAACGTGGACGCTCGTGGCCACGCTTTCCCTGGGGAACCTTCCGCCCCTCCTCGGCCTCATTTTTATATCCCAGGCCTCTGGGAGCCGCAGGCTGCAGGTTGAGGATTAGCACAGCTGCCCGCTGCCCGCTGCCCGCCCCGCTGCCCACTGCTGCCCGAGACTGTGCTGCTGGGGCTGTTCAGAACAACAAAGCCCTTCCAGCCCAGCTGCTGACTGACACATGGCCCAGAGCAGGCGCCACAGGCACGCACTCAAAGCCACCAGGCTGTGGCCCTGGGCCTGGGCTGCTTAAAAGCACCTTTGCATACAAGCCCAGCTGTGCCCCTTATTTGAAGGACAGTCACAGCGAGGACAGTCACCGCCATCTCCTCCCATGTCTACCTCTGCACAGACAGATGCTTTCTTGGGGTCCACTCATCTGCAAGCCCTTAGGGCCCTTACTGGCCAGGGACCAGACTTTGAGAACCACAGTTCCAGCACCCCCCACCTCTGCCTAGGGCTGGAGCCTGTCCACACACCTGGCAGGACGTCTGTCCAGGAAGGAATAAGCACCCAGAGAAGGCGCCGGTTTCCTCCTGCCGCCTCCTGTCCAGGCCCTTCGGAGGAGGACGGCATCTGTCTTTGTCCTTTCAAAGTCCCATTGTTCTGCGTTTGCAGGGAGCCGGGCCTGCTGCACAACAGAGCCCCCCTCTTGCAGGGCAGTTAGAATCCTACTGTGGGGAGAAGGTCAAGGTGGCAACATCAAGTGCTTCAGTTTAAACTTTCTGTTTCTGTAAAAGAGAATTCTTAATCCCAAGTGTTTTAAGAGAGTCTTCAAGGAAGAAAAATGGATCATTGTTTTTCCCTTGGAGTCTTCTTGACACAGATGGAATATCCCTCATCCACAACGTTTAGGACCAGAAGTGTTTGGGACTTGGGTTGTTGTTTTTTACCCCCATATTTTGGGATATGTGCATAGACTCGGCTGCTCGAGGTTTAAGAAGTTTAGGACTTTCAGATTAGGGACGGTCCACCTGGATGAAGGCGCTGGATCTTGGAGTCCAGCCCTGGTAGGGTCAGAGCAGGGCCTGCCGCCTGGTCCGAGGAGCCGGGTGGTGTGTTAGCCAGCTTACTGTCACGAGCTCAAGGCCACCAGGCTGTGGCCCTGGGCCTGGCTGCTTGAAAGCACCTTTGCATACATAAGACACCTGAGATGTCTATAAAGAGACAGGGGCTGGGGGGGCTCGGTTTGGGAGGTTTCAGTCCCTGCCTGGCCTGCTTTGGTTTTGTGCCTGTGACGAGTAGCGTGTCGGGAAGCACATGGTGGGACCCAGCCACTCCCCTCCTGGCTGGGAAGCAAAAAAGAGAAAGAGACCGTGGTCCTGCTGTCCTCTTTAAGGACGTGCATCCAGTGACCCCAAGACCTCCCACCAAGAGTTTCCACCCCCTCCCCGCAGGATCGCCAAACTGGGAACCAAGCCTTGCACCTGGGCCACTGGGGGACATTGTAGGCTCCCACTATATCCGTGGTGACACCGTGTCCAGTCCCTCCTCCAGGGGAGCAGCCTCATGGATTCCTCAGGGCTGGCTCCGCAGAATGTGTCCCTTTTTAAGCCCTGGTAGCCGTCTGCTGTGCTGGCAGAGACCTCCCCCTGCCCACCCACCAAGGGCCAGCCCTGAGCCCCACCTCTCCCTAGGTGTCCGAAAATGCCCAGAAGCTGCAGGTGGACCTGGAGCAGCACCTGGCCCGGCTCAACGAGCTCTTTGCTGCCCGGGGCGACTACATCCAGACCCTGAAGTTCATGCAGCAGATGGCAGGCAGCATCGTGGCCCAGCTCTCAGGACTGCCCGTGTGGAGGGAGGTCACCACACAGCTGACCGAGCTGTCGGACCAGACCGGCTACGTGGAGTACTACAGGTGAGGCGCGGGGAGGCCCCCGCCCCGTGAGGTACGCAGACCCGCCCTCCGTCCTCCAGCTTTGGGGGGTCCGTGGACATCTCTCCTGACTCCCTATCCCAGGAGAAGTCCCTGGGCACAGGTCAGAGACTGTGGCTGGCCTCCCTCCCTCCGGGGGCAGGGGGGTCTAGGAGGCGTTTCTGTAAGTCCAGGAAGGAAGCAGCAGTCCAGGTCGTAGGGTGACCCCCGGCCAAATGGCAACCTTGACTCGCAGAGTGTGTGTCCTGGTGCCCACACAGAGGAGGCCCAAGGGTGGAGCGGATATGAGTCGTGGAGAGCGAATGTCAGCCTTTGAGTCCCCCCCCACCCCCTTCCCCCCAGTGTGCTGGCTCCTGTGAGGCCACTGATGAAGGTCAAGCCTTGACACCAACTTGCACAGTGCCCTAAAGCCCCACCCCAGGAGGTCACTGCTGGGCTGAATCCAGAGAGAATGCTCCAGAGACCTCCCCTTCCCAGGAGGAGGGGGAAGGGAGCTATGAAGTCCCTGCCGCAGATGGCGCTCCCGGCCCTCGGCCCCCAGCCTGTCCAGCTCCTGCATTTCCACGATGTGGTGGACGTTCTAGATTGAAAGGGACCTTGGTCCATCTCCCCACCAGACAGATGCTGATGGGCAAAATGACTCCCCCGCCCCCCAGGACAGAAAGAAACTGCCAACTCTGAAGGTGGTCTGAGACTTCCCCTGTCCCTAAGGAGCACCTGAGCCCAAGGACTTGGGGACCCTTCATAGCTGAGCCCATCAATTTACATATTGAAAGGAGCTTACTGTTGAGATGAATTTATTTTAAATAGGGGCAAAGTGACAACCGAAGTGCAGGTCCCTTCTGTACCCCATTTCCAATCCCCACCCTTTGTTCATGATGAGGCTGTGACTTGAGGAAGTGGACTGTGGCGTCTTGTCACGGCCCCCCCAGAGCCGCTGTGGCTCACAGGCCTGTTCAGGGAGCTCAGCAGCAGGGGCCTCTCACATTTGCCTTCCTGGTGACTTCTCCGTGTGGCCACCCAGCAAAATAAATGCTTCCGGGACAACAGGAGGCCTGGCAAGGGTCTGACGGAGATAAAGGGTGGCTGAGGGTCGGGGTCACCCAAGCAGCTTCCAGGCGAGAGCCTGGTTTGGGAGCGTGGAACCCATAGTTTGCAAGGGGCCCGTGGCCAGCTGTGCCCCTTGGAGAAGGACAGTGTGGAGTCCTGTGCAGCATCTGGAACTGGCTGGCACCTTGGAGTCCCCAGTCTAGGATGGGATCCTAGGGCCAGGGGTTCCAAGGTTCCTCCCAGCTCTGAGGCTAAGGAAGCCGGTTCCTTCGTCACCCCCAGCAAGTGGGGGGTGCACTCTGCCCTCCCCCAAAGCTGCGTCTCCATTCCTGGGAACCCGAGACCCTCTGTGCGCTGCCCCCTGCCCCGTGTGGGAATCACGGACTTGGACTGGGCCCCAGCTCTGGGCACTTAGCCTCCCTTCCTTGGCTCCCAGGGCCTGCAGCGTGCCCCTTCCACCCGGAGCCTCTGTCCCGCCCTGCCAGCCCTACCTGGTCCCTGAGCAGCACCCCGCCCATGCTGTTGGAGAGGCAGGAATCCAGTGCTGGAGGGAGGGGTCAATGAATTCAATCGGCCTTTGCATCAAGACAAGTAATGACCAAGGGCTTCCCTCCGTGGGGACCTCTCCCATCCCCTACCTCTGTCCCTGCTGCCTTCCCTGTGCTCCTCTGCATCTAGGGAGCCTCGGCCCTCGCGCTGTGAGAGAAGAGTTCTGACTCCCTTACGGATATGGAAGCAGGTTCAAAGGGCAAAGTGACTTGTCACTGTCTCCCAGGGGTATGTGACAGTCTTTCCCCATTAGCTCAGCCTGAGGGGTAGAAAGGCCCGAGGAACCCAGGGCTGGGAGGCCTGGAGGTCCGTGGGAGCCTTGTTCCCCAGTGGTCAACCACAAGCCCTCCTCTTGTGTGGACATCCCTGGTGCCAAGCTCAGTGCCTGGCACAAACATGGGTTGAAATGAACCTAAACAGCCTACATCGTGGATCCCACATAGATCGGGGCAAGATGGGAGGCCTGGGGGTCGGGGTGGGGGGCTAGACTGAGCATTCTTTGAAGAAGTAGGTATTGCTAGGTGAGGCTGCACATTTCTGTAATTCCAGCAACTTGGGAGGCTGAGGCAGGAGGATGACAATTCAAGGCCAGCCTCGACAACTTAGTGAGACCTTGTGTCAGAAATAAAGTGTGTGGTGCAGTGTTTGCCCAGCATGCACAGGGCCCTGGGGTCAGTCACCAACACTTAAACAAATAAAGGAAAAAGAAGAAGTAGTGGGCACTCAGGGGCCTCCTTAGGTCAGAGGCTGTGATGTCAGGCTTGGCCTGCTGCTGTCAGAGAGTCTGAGAAGCAAAGGGAAACAGGATCTCGGGAGAGGCCTGCAGGTGGGCTCTAGAGACTCTTCAGAGCTGTGCTGTCCTGTGTGGTGACCAGGAGCCACGTGGACAGTTTAACTGTTAGGTAAAGGTAAAAATTCATTTCCTCGCCTGCACAGGCTGCGTCTCGGCTTCTTGGTGGCCACCTGCGAGCAGTGGCAGGTGGACTGGGCAGAACCGCTGTAGAGCATCCCCACGGTGTTCAAGTTCTAGGGCACGTGCTAGATGAGACACGGCCGGGGAATGAGGCCAGGGCAGGGAGGTGGGATCGGGGTGCAGCCGGGCCCCTCAAGAGCCTCCAGCCCCCATAGGCTCCAGGAAGCTTGTCTCAGGGAAGGGTCCAGCAAGCAGGGACTCCAGGGTGGGCAGCAGGTGGAGGTTCTGCCTCGCTGGCCTGACCGTCCCTCTTTGTTCTCCCAGGTGGCTCTCCTACCTCCTGCTCTTCATCCTGGACCTGGTCATCTGCTTCATCGCCTGTCTGGGACTGGCCAAGCGCTCCAAGTGTCTCCTGGCCTCGTGAGTAGCCCTGTCCCTGGGCCTGGGGAAAAGAGCTGGGCCAGGTGCCACTAGCAGAGAGAGGCCAGGGCCTGGCTGGGCCCAGCCGGGGGGCAGGGGGTGGGGATAGCGCACAGGGGCTCCCTGTGGGTCCCCTCCCTTGTGGGTCTGATTGTGGGGCAGCTGGAAGAGCGCAGGTCCAAGCCCAGCACCTGTCTCTCTGTCCAGTGTCCCCTCCTTACTGCCGTCTCTGCTGGGTCCCTTAGCCCAGGACCTCTGCTCTAGGCCTTGGGCCCCATAAGGCTGTCCAGCGCTCGCAGGGCTGTGGCTGCGTGGGGTAGCAGCTAGAAAGAAGGGTGCTGGAAACGGTGCACGCTGTCACAGGGGACCCCGCCTGCCACCCTGCAGGACCCATGCCCCTGCCTCTCTCTAGGACGATGTGCTGCGGGGTGCTGGCGCTGCTCCTCAGTTGGGCCTCCCTGGCCGCCGACTCGGCCGCGGCAGTGGTGAGTGGGGCAGTGGGGAGGGGTCTCTCTGGTGCTGGGTCCTGTTGAGAACCCCCAGGCCGAGCCAGCTTCCTGCCCTGACCCCTCACCGAGCATCCCAGAATCTCAGGACTAGAGGACTTCGCGTCTTTCACAGCCCCTCTCCTTCCAGGTGGGGAAACAGGAGGGAAGAAGGGTGGGCGCTTAGGGACAGAGCCAGGACAGGACGGACGCCAGTGCTTGTGAGGCTCGTGCTGGCCGGTCGCTTCTGTGTGGGTGTGAGGAGCTAACCAGGTCGGGGTCTCTAGCTCAGGCTGGAGGGACCCGCTTCCCTGGGCCTGGGGAATGTGGGGCTGTGGCTCAAAAACCTGGATATTTCCTGGTCCCTCAAGATGTCGTTAAAAGCAGGGGTTCCTATGAAGGTACATCTGGACTTTAATGGATCTGACAGCTGTGTGCACACTCGTGTGTGTGTGTGTGTGCGTGTGTGCGCGCGTGCAAGGGTATGTGTGTGTGCATGCAAGAGTGTGTGTGTGTGCATGCAAGAGTGTGTGTGTGTGTGCCTGTGTGAACACAGATGCTGGAGGAGTGGCATGTACCAGAGGATTTCACGGGACCCCTCCCTGAGTCAAGGGCCTCAGATGAAGGTCCTGAGACCTTGGCGTCCTGCCCTGGGTTGTGATGGACACCCCCAGCCCACGCTCACACCAGGTTCAGAGTCTCAGGGACTGCCCAGTAGCTCTGGCCGTGGGCACTTGGCCTCCACGAGGCCCACCCAATCAATGGCCCCTGGTGCCACTTGACTCTGCATCTTGTGGGAAGGAAGTGGGCACCTCCTGTCTCCCCCTCCTCCGTGCCATGGCCACATCCCCAGGACTGGGGCAGAAAAGGCCAGTGTGGTCTCAAAGCTCCCCTGTGGAGCTGAGAGGGCTGTAAACAGAGCTGAGGGAGCCCCCGGGCCAGAGTGACCAGCACAGCTGCCTGGCAGCGTCTGAGAACAAGCACAGGGAGGCCTCCCGGGCAGGCCTCCGGGGTCCAGCCCCCCATCCGGGGCTGCGTCTGCCTCTGGAAGCACCGGGGACTTCCAGCTTGCCACCACCAGCTGCCCCTTAGGAGCCGGCCCCCTCCCAGGGGGCTTCTCTCACCCACTCCCTGGGCAGGGGACCCACAGGGATTGATTTCAGCTCACAGCCGGGTGCCCTGGAATGCCAGGGACTGGGAGCACTGCCATGTCCCTAATTCCATTAGTCAGGCCCTTGTGCCAGGGGGGAGGGGGAGGGGGGCTGAGGCCCTGCTGAAAGGGCCTTTGATGGCCGGGGATGCTGCCGCATTTTAATAGGAAGAGGAGCAAGGAGGAGCAGGGGGCCGCTGGCTGTCAAGGGGTCATTGTGCTGAGCTTTTGTGTGGCCTCTGCTACCACCCTGCTCCCTGTTTTGAGAGTCTCTGGGCCAGAGGACTGATACTGCTACCCTTCCCCCACCTTCCCCAGAAAGGGCCTCATAGGACAGGCATAGGCCCTCCGCCGGCCCTGAGAAGCTGGGCCAGAAATGACGCTCTGGGCTGGGCACAGTGGCGCAGGCCTGTACTCCCGGCAGCTCGGGAGGCTGAGGCAGGAGGGTCACAAGCTCAAAGCCAGCCTCGGCAACTTAGCAGGACCCTGTCTCAAAATGAAAAATAAAAAAGGCTGGAATGTGGCTCAATGGTAGAGCACCCCTGGGTTCAGTCCCTGGCACCAAAGAGGAAAAAGGAGAAGACAAGAAACAGTACCCTCAGATGCCAAGAGAGGAGGGTAGTGGGAGCTGGGGCTGTGCTGAGCCTCCAGGCCTCTGACCCCACCTCACTCCCCAACCCTCCTGGCCAGAGGGCGTTAGGAGGTGCAGGGCCGTTCAGACAGAGGAGAGGAAACCCCCAGAAGAAGGAAGGGGTGGGCCACTGAGCAGTGTGGCGGGGCTCTGTAGTCAGAGGCGTGTGGCCGCTGGAGCCCCCCAGCCTGTGCCATGTCCCCCTTCACCCCTTCCCAGCAGTGGAACCTCAGGAAAGTCTCTGCGTGCCTCGGTTTCCCCGGGAATAACATGGAGAGGGTTCCAGTACCCAGCTGAGAGGGCGGGGGAGGCAAAGATGAGGGGTAAATCCAGGGGGTTCTTGGTTGTGTTCCCGGGTCCTGGCAGCTCCTCCCGCCAGGCGCCCCTCCCTCTCCCCTTGCCCTTCCTCCTCCTCCTTCCCCACTGTGGGAGTGCTGTACACACTCACACAGAAGCGCACACACCTGTGCACACAGACACGCCCACACGTGCACACACGCGTAGGCACTGCTGTGATAGGAGATGAGGCTCCTCACAGCCACACTCGGCACACCACCCTGGCTAAGCCGGCCCCCCGGAGCGGGACTGGAGTAGCCAAGGGTCTAAAGCCCAGGTGTGTCAGCTTTTCATCACTGTGACCAAAATGCCTGGCGGGAGCAACTCGGGAGAAGAAGGTGATCTGGGCTGGTGGCTTCCGAGGTCTCCGTCTGAGGCTGACCAGCCCCATCTCTGGCTCAGGGTGAGGCTGAGCATCGTCGCAGAGGAAAGCTGCTTCCTTGGGTGGCCAGAAAGCAGGGAAAGAGGGGGAGGAACCTGGGGACAGCTTATAACCCCCAAAGGCAAGCCCCAGCCGCCCACTTCAGCCACGCCCAGCTGCCTGCCCCCCAGGACAGAAGTCCTTTCAGATCATCAACTGGCTCAACTGACCAATTAGGTCGCGACTCTCAGAATCTACCCATCTCACCCCTGAATAGTCCTGAGTTAGCACAGGAGCTTGGGGGGACATCTCGTATCCAACACAACAGCAGCCCTGGCCCCGAGGGAAGGAGCCACGTCCCTGCTGGATCCTCAGCTGGGGCCCTCCTGTCCCTCCCTCCCTCCCCTGGGATCCCCGGATCCCCTGACCTGTAGACCTCCCGGTACAGCTTCCAGTGCCGGTTCTGCTGGTTGCTAGTAGGTACTCGCCACCTCTGACCCAGCGAGTGAGGGTCCTGCAGTGTGGCACCTCAAGGCAGTGGCCCCCAAAGAACGACAGGGTGCCTGGCACTGCGGGCCGTCTGCAGGGGTCCCTGCTCAGGAGCATGCACCAGGCCAGGGGTTCGTGCCTCAGAGGGGGCTACAGGACTGAAACTTACCCTGGCTGCTCTGAAAGTGGGGGCTCCCTTCCCCCAAAGTCCACGGCACCCCGGCTGGATCTGAGGGGCTTGGCTCAGAGGATGGCATCCGTGCCACCACCTCTCCTAGGGCCTGTGCCTGCGCCACACAGCCACACAGGTCTGTGGCCACCTAGCTGGGCCATGCTGCAGGACCAGGTCCCCAGTTTGTCCTGACTCCCAGCCCCTTGTCCTTCCTGTCCCCTGTCTCATCAGTGAGGACCTGTCCCTGAAGGCTCTAGGATGGATTTATCTGTTACCTCACTCCTTAGGGAGCCCAGCGAGCCTTCACAGAATGACGACCGGAGCTTGTAGGCCTTGATGATAGTAATAAAGATAAACTGAGATGAGCACATGAGGCCGGGGTGCAGGGAACTCCCCCATGCCCTGCAGCTGCCCCCGGCCCAGGGGCACCTGACCCCCTGAGCGTCTGCTCCAGAAGAGGCATGAGCAGTCCCATGCCAGGTCACTTTCCAGAGCCCCCAGTACACACTCGTAAGGTGCAGTTACCGTCCCCAGGTGACAGATGATGCAGGCGCGGCACAGGAGGAATAAGTAACCCGTCCAGGAAATGGCCAGGGAAGGGTGGGGCAGGGGCTGAACCCCCGAACCTGCTCCCACTGTTCTGCTCTCCCTGGGAATGGCCGAGGGTCAGAGGGACTGGCCTTCCTCCACTCCCTCCCATCTCTCCCTGACCCAGGGCACCAGTGACTTCTGTGTGGCTCCTGACACCTTCATCCTGAACAACACGCAGGGCCACATCAGCACAGGTAATGCACGCTCCTGGACCTCTGCTGTTGGGGCCTCTCTGGACACTCAGGCCGGGCCCGTGTGGCCAGCCACGCTGTGTCTCTGCTGAACCTCTTTCAGCCCAGTCACCACCCAACCTCTCCTGCCCCAGACTTCAGGTCCACCTGGACCTCAGGGCCTTTTTCTAGAAACTGGGAGCATGGGTGGGGAGGGAGGCCCAGCTCACGCACTGAGGGTGGTCGAGGGCTTGGTGCCTTGCAAGCTGCCTGACACCAGTGTCATTGCCTTGCAGAGGTGACGCGCTACTACCTGTACTGCGGTCAGAGTGTAAGCAGCCCCTTCCAGCAGGTACAGCCACCCAGACACACCCTCACCCTACCACAGCCCCTCCGTCCCCTCCCTCCCTCTAGAACCCTAGCCCCACCACTGACTGGGAGGCTGGGAGGCCGGGCCTCACTCTGGTCCTTGTGTAGCTGCCTGAGGGGGCTGTGCTCTTGGTCTGTGTGTTCGGATCTGGGTTGCTCATGCATTCCCCTCCTCTGGGGTGCTGGTTACCCCGCAGTGCTGGTCAGGGTTAGAATTCCTCATAGGCTCCCAGGCTAGGCCCATGTGCCGGTCTGAGGACCGCATCTGAGAAGCAGGAAGTAGGACTGTGTAGGTCTCAAGAGGCCAGAGGAATGGGTGGGGGGGGGGGGGACTCCTGCAAGCCGGAGGGCCTGTAGTGATGACCACAGGGAACAGTTGACCAGATGGCTGGGAGTGGGAACCCTGGGGAACTGCCACCCCCAGATGGACCAGGGTCCCCAACATTCTACAGCCTACCCGGTCCCACCTCTTATCCCTAGCCCCTGCATCTTGAGTATCAGCAGCCCCTTCCAGCAGACACGGCCCACCTGGAAATCTGTGCCTTGGCAGGAGGGTCTAGTGGGCAGTGGGGGGCTACAGGGGCTATGGAGGCTTCTGGGAAATGGAGCCTCATGGGGGCTGTGCTTTCTCCACCCAGGCGTTGACCACCTTCCAGCGCTCGCTGACCACCATGCAGATCCAGGTGGTGGGACTGCTGCAGTTTGCCGTGCCCCTCTTCCCCACGGCAGAGGTAAGGCCGCGCCGCCCACAGCATCCGTGCTGGAAGAGGGGAGCTGGGTGGTCCCCACCGCCCTTCCCCGCCACACTCCCCCCAAGCCCCAGGCAGGCTCTGAGTGTGCCCCGCTCTGCCTCCCCCAGCAGCTCAGGGCCCTTGTGTTTGGGTCTGTGAGCCCACACCCTTCCCTGCCTCTTTCCCCACCTGCTCCAGAAAGATCTCCTTGGGATCCAGCTCCTGCTGAACATGTCGGAGACCAGCCTTCACCAGCTGACCGCCATGTTGGATTGCCGAGGGTTGCACAAGGTGCTCGGGTGACCTCGGGGGTACATGGAGGGTACGGGCCGTTCCCCACAACCAGGTCTCCCAGAGAGGCCAGTGGAGGCCCAGGAGAGAGACTCCCTGGGCCCCCTCAGCTAGGCAGTGGGAGGGGAAGAGGTGCGGCTCCTTTGTTCTGTCCAGTGGCTGAGACAGGGTGGCTCAGTGGGGGGTACTGGGGGCGGCGTGTCAGGGGTGTGAGGGACTGGGACAAGAACAAAGGGACCCCAAATCCTTAAAACCCCAGACTCCGCAGGAGCCACCCTGCTCTCCTGGAGGCAGAACACGCAGGGCCGGCCCGTACCTTACCCTCATTTCTCGCTTTTCCAACGAGCTCCTATCTGTACTCAAAAGGACAGGAGTAGGAGGGTCACTCAGCTTAGAACTCTGGGGCCCTGGCCACTGAAGAAGGCAGTTTTCCCTTATCCTGACTCCCGGCTGTCTGGGAACCCATCTTCCTGGGCTGCAAGTGCTTGTCCTAATCTCAAGGCCAGCGTCATCTTTCTAAGAAGTTGGAATGTCGGTGGAGGGGGTAGCCGGGCACTGTGGCACCCCCCTGTCACCCCAGCCACTCCAGAGGCTGGGGCAAGAGGGTAGCACGTTCAAGGGCAGCCTCAGCAACTTAGCGAGGCCCCATCTAACAATAAAAAGGACAGGGATCAGCACAGTGGTGAAGCACTCCTGGGTTCAACCCCAAATCGAAAATAAAAACAAAACTAATAATTGCTGGGAACACATTGGAAATATACCAGTGCCCCCCACCCCCACCCCCAAGCCTTGAGCCAATGCGTGTGATCCTCTTCTGTGGATTTAGAGCCAGTAATCAGAATAACTGTCACAGCTGCCATTGATTAAGTACTCAGCCCTGTTCCGTGCACTGTGTAGCCATATGTCATTTATCCTCACAAGGGTCTTCCACAGTTACTTCCCCAGGACACGTTCTAGATACGGAGACTAGACTGTGCCTGGGTGTGGAAGGGAGGAGGAGGGTGGGTGCCCGAGAGGAGCTTGCCATCTGGCCTCGGGTGACAGAGGGATGACACATGCTGAAGTAGCTTCTTGAAGATACCTCGCTGGCAAGTCAGGGACTTGGCTTTGAGACCCTGGCCGTGTGACTTTGGAGCTAAGAGCATGGGAGTCACCCTGTGCCCGCTCTCCCTCCTCTGACATCCAGCACCTCAGCAAGGCCCAGCAAGGACACGCTCAGGCGAACCCTGGATCTGCCCACTGTCTTCACAGCTTCCCCAGGGTGCATGCAGTCCTGGTCCCCTGGGTGACAGGCATAACCTACCTGTTCCCCAGGAAGGCAGAGCACCCCTCAGCTTCCTCTGGCCCCTTACCACCCAGATCTTCCACACTAGCAGCCAGAGGTCCTTTAGAAAATGAGTCCATTAGCTCCATCCACCCCCATCCACCCCCAGACCCTCCGGTGACCTCCACTTGCCTCGGGGTAAGACCCAGCCTCCTCTCCCACTGGCCAGCCTGTGCCTTGGCTTTGTCTCCTAAGACACGCTCCTCCTGTTCTCCTGGCCCCTGTTGTACCTCCCCACAACCCCCTGTGTGGTTCAGAGCCAGCTCTCTGGTGCCCAGCAAGCAGTAGGTGCCCAGGAGACACTTGCAGGGTGAACCCAGGAGGCTGCCTTGTGCTGACTCCAAACCAGGGAACCTTTAATGACAGTAAGAGATATCTTCGGCCAGAAGCCCAGAGTCCAGGCTGAGAAAGGGCTTCCAAAGAAGGGCGTGGGCCACAGGTCTTGCTGGCTCGTTCCCTCTGCAACCTCTTGCCCACCTGCCCCTCCCCAGGACTACCTGGACGCCCTCACTGGCATCTGCTATGATGGCATCGAGGGCTTGCTGTACCTCGGCCTCTTCTCCCTCCTGGGCACCCTGACCTTCTCCACCCTCATCTGTGCGGGACCACGGGCCTGGAAGCACCTCTCCTCCAGGTGGGCTGCCAGAAAAGGGGGGGCTTCCTGCTGACCGGGGGCCCCTGGGGGAGCAGAGGAGAGCTGATCACCTGACCAGCAAGGCTGTTGAGGGCCAGCACACCGACTGGCTTCCTGTAGGGCCCTTCCCAGGAGTCCAGACAATCCCCAAAAGAAGGCTCACGGGCCCAGGGCAGCCTGGCACCCCTGGCTTCCCCTCTTCTTCAGCAGGACTCTGCAAAGTGGGGTGCTGAGATGTGGATGTGCAGGGAGATGCATTCTGTCACTGTCGGGGAGGACCTGCAGTCAGCAGGGTGGGCTGCCTGGGGAGGAGGACCTGGAGTTGGGAGCGGCGGAGTGATCTGCGTGAGGCGGCGCTGAGGATCACGCTTGCGTCTGTCCCGGGGATAGGAGTGGGGGAACATCCTGGGTGGGAAGAGCAGAACAGGCCTCCGGCCTCCCTCAGCCCCGCTGGCTGAATTCCACGTGTTGTTCTAGGGACAGAGACTACAACGACATCGATGACGACGACCCCTTTAACCCCCAAGCTCGGCGCATCGCGGCCCACAACCCGCCGAGGGGGCAGCTGCACAGCTTCTGCAGCTACAGCAGCGGCCTGGGCAGCCAGAGCAGCCTGCAGCCCCCCGCCCAGGCCGTGTCCAACGCGCCGGTCTCCGAGTACATGTAGGCAGGCTCGGGGCCCAGCCCTTCCCATCCCTGGAGGGCAGCTGGGTCTGCCGGGGGGCGTGGGGGGGGAGGTCATCAAAGGCCAGCTGTGGTCCCCCAGCTGCAGCCACGGAACACCCGGTGCCAAGCATCTAGCTGCCCGTGTGACCTGGGGGGAGCCCTGACAAATGTCCAGCCGCGGCCCCTTGGCAGGCCCCAGGCGCCATGCTGCCCGCTCCGGACCCCACTGCTCCCGGAGGGCTCGCTGCCTTATTTGCCCACCCACGCTCCCGCCACTGTGTCCATTTCTGCACACCCAGGGGACCCTCCTAGAAACCCGCAGCCCTCCCCCCACGCAGACCCTGCTCAGCCCCCTCTTGTCCCCCAGGAACCAGGCCATGCTCTTTGGTGGGAACCCACGCTACGAGAACGTGCCGCTGATCGGGAGAGGCTCCCCCCCGCCCACGGTAAGTGCCCTCAGCGGCACAGTCACTCTCTGCCCTTGTTGGGGACATAATGACAAAATGCCCTGGCGACCCAGCGAGCGCTCCCCACAGAGGCAGAGAAGGAGGAAACCATCTGGTTATGGAATGAGCATTGGACCAGCCCCCGGTGCGCAGACAGGCTGCCCGAGAGACTGCAGCAAGGGAAGTCGGGCCCTTTCCTGTGGCTGGCGGGGCTCGGCCTGTTGCACCCCTGTCCCCTGGATAAATGGGACCTGTCCTTAAGTAAGAGGTCACACCGCACCACCCATCCCTCTGGCCGTCCCGAATCTCTGGTGGTTGGGTGGATGTTAGGTGATGGCCTTCACCTTAGGAAGAATCACATTCCTCGTATCTTTGACGGTCACGGAATACCAGCTCAGAGGCAGGGGCCTCAGTCAAGCTCTGAGGAGCAGAGACACCGCCTTCTGCTATGTGACCTTCCCCAGGGGTGGCTCTCAGGCCCTCAAGGAGCGGTCCCTCCACTCCTACACAGTAAGCCTGGCCAGAGGGCTGGTGGTGAGGCTCAGGGGTCGAGCGCTTGCCTAGCACGCCTGAGGCCCTGGGTTCCATCCCCAGCAGAGAAATGATTTAAGTAAGTTTTCCAAAGAAAATACTCCAAGAAGAGCCATGTGCGGTGGCAGATGTCCGTAAACCAAGCCGAGGCAGGAGGATCCTGGTCCAAGGCCAGCATAAGCAGCTTAGTGAGACCCTGTCTCAAAATGAAAGGGTTGGTCGGGCGCTGTGGCACAGGCCTGTGATCCCAGCAGCTCGGGAGGCTGAGGCAGGAGGATCATGAGTTCAAACCAGCCTCAGCGTAAGCAAAGCGCTAAGCAAAAGTGGCTCGGTGGTTGGGTGCCCCTGAGTCCAATCCCTGGTATCCAAAAATAAATAAATAAAAGGGCTGGGGATGTAGCTCAGTAGTAACATCCTCCCCAGTATCACACACACAAAAAGAAAAAAAGAAAGGAGGAGGAGGAAATGACTCCAAGAGGACCTTCTCTTCCTTTTGCAGCAGGGAAAGTTATAGGAGTTTTCCTTTTTACATCTGTTTCTCCTCGGCCCTGGCCTCTGGGTGGCCCTGGGCGGGAGGGTGAGTCTGTTGTGGTGCCATGGGTGGGAGGCCGATGCCAGGCAGCCTCTTCACTCCGTCAGGACTGTGCCCACCCTGTGCAGCCAGCAGGAGCAGTGCCAGGCAGGAGCCCCAGGTGTGCAGGGTGGGCAGCGGAGAAGGGAGTGCTCTGCCACTTCTCAGGGAGCATCTGCAGGTCACAGGGCCACTGCCCTGGGCACAGCATAGGCTCCCGGGCCAAGGGCCTGCCTTGGAATCCTAGCTCTTGCTTGTGGCCTCTGTGACCTTGGACCAGGACAGTGCCTTCAGGTGCCTCGGTTTCTCCATGTGTAGAAGGGAGATGGTGGTCACAGACCCCTGCGAGGGTGCTCTGAACATGGAAGGACCCGGTCTTAGAGTTCTCCCATGACCCCTAAGACTGGCCGGCCCCTGCCTGCTCCTTCCAGTCAACAGCACTTCCTCCCCGCCCTCGTCCACAGAGGTGTGGCCTTAGGAGAAAGGCCCAGGTTGGGTGGCTGCAGGACGGTGGGCCAGAGAATCTGGAGGCAGGGTCTGCCTTCGCTTGACCAGGAGGCGTCCTGCCTGCCCCACCCAGGGAGTCTGGAAGGGGATCAGAAACTGGTGCAGTAGGCACTGGGAACCAGGTACCTGGGCCAGGGAGGGAGAGCCAGGAAGCAGGTGGGCGAGGTGTGGGTGCCCTGCCCTCCACCAGCCTTCCCCACCCTGCTGTCTGCCCAGAGCACCACCAGCTATCTGACTTCTTTTTGTTCTTGTTTTTGCCTTCTTTTACAGGGGATTGAGCCCAGGGTCACTTTACCAATGAGCTAAGTCCCCAACATTTTTTTTTGAGACGGGGGTCTCATTAAGTTGCTTAGGGCCTCGCTGAGTTGATGAAGCTGGCCTTGAACTTGCGGCCCTCCTGCCTCGGCCTCCTGAATCACTGGGATTACAGGCGGGCACCATGGTCCCTGGCTCATCTGCTGTCCTTTTTAAGCAGCTTTCTAACAGCATCAGACCCTGCCTAGTTTTGTTTTCTCCCCGGGACTCAGGGGAGTGAACTAGTTGAAGCCTGTACTTAAAGTAAGCACCTTTTTTTTATTTAAAATTTTTAATTTTTTAGAATTTTTATTTATCTATTCCTGTGCTGGGGTGCAAGCCAGGCAAGCCGTCTACCACTGAGCTCTACCTCCAACTGCCCAGAGTCAGCACCTGGCTTCTCTCCTAATCAGAAGCCTCCTGGATCCCTTCTCCCACCAGCGGCTAGGCCCCAGGGATTCAGATTGACTTTAATATTAATCTAAGCAAAACATAATTAGGGGAAATCTGCTGCCATGGAAAAGGAATTACTCGGAGCCTTGTGACACCCAAAGATTCTCAGGTTAAAGACCAGGCCCCTCCCCCTGCCCCCAGCAGAGGCAGATAAGAACTGGCTTTAATGCACGACTCAAGGACAGAATCAGCCTCCCCCAGGCCAAGCCTGCCCAGAGACCCTCAGTGCTTTGGCATAGTTGGCTGTGCGGCGCCACCAAGCTCAGCCCTGCAAGGGGCAGAGGACATGGCTAAGGACCCCGATGGCCCCAGCATGGAGGGTTTCCCCAATGTGGCACAACTGAGTGGGGGTGTGGCTCAGTGGTGGAATCGGACACACCCCCACCCCCAGTGCTGAGCTCCCTATTGGGGACAGCCAGAGGGTTTCCCTGGCTGGCCGACACCCAGCAAGGCCATCTGGAAGGTACAGCCTGTTCCTCCACTGGAAATGTGTCTTCCCCCAGCTCTGCCTTCAGGGAACCCCTCCTCCCAGGCACTGCTTCCTGGACCTGATGGACAAAAATGGCCCAGGCAGTCCATCCAAAGAACAGCCTTACAACAAATTGAGTTAAAGATCCGTGGCTTTGTTTGTGGTTCTAGAATTGGACAGCACCGCATTCCGTAAATAGAAGGAGTGTTCCACTGAGCCCAGCCCAGGAGGGGCTTCTTGTTTGTTTGTTTATTGTTTTGGTGATGTTGGGGATAAACCCAGGGCCTCGCCCAAGCTAAACCACACGCTTTACCTCTGAGCTGCTCCCCAGCCCCCAGGAGGCTGATTTTATAGACAATGAAAGATTAAAGAAAGCAGAAACAAGGAACAAAAAGTGGATTGGTCACCGGCACAGTGGTGCACGCTTGTAATCCCAGCAGCTCAGGAGGCTGAGACAGGAGGATTGTGGGTTCAAAGCCAGCTCAGCAACTCAGCAAGGTGCTAAGCAACTCAGTGAGACCCTGTCTCTAAATAAAATACAAAATAGGACTGGGATGTGGCTCAGTGGTTGAGTGCCCCTGAGTTCAAGCCCCCCGTAACCCCCCCCCAAAAAAAAAGTGGATTGATCATTTCAAAGTTATCTTCCCTTAAGACTAGAATGGAATGAGAACAATAGAGATCACTGATTGGTTAATGCCAGGTCACAGCGCTGGGGATCAAGCCCAGGGCCTTGTGCATGCTAGGCAACTACAGGCCCAGCCCCCAGGTCACTTTTTATAAAGATTAAAGGGGAGGGAACTTAATGATCATGCTGGTGGAAACTGACCTGCTTAGGAGGACACTCAGTCTTATTCTCCCGATATCTCTGAAGATCAGATAAACAGCTTAGCTTTGGTTTGGTGGATTGAGACTCTAGGTCAAGTGACTCCGTTTGGATTTGTAGCTGCGTCTCATGGGGACCCCCGTAGAAGTTCTGTCCAAAGCAAAATACTGCTTTAAGGGGATCGTCCTACAAAGGAACATCAGAGTCACTCAAGAGGACTGGTTGAAACAGACCATGGGCCCACACTAGCTCTGATCCAGGAAATCTGGGGTGGGCCCAGGCTCCCAGGCAGAGCTGATGGGCTGGCCTGGAGACCGCGGTGGAGGACCTGGGCTCTGGGCCTTGCTGCCTCAGCACTGTGGAGGGGCAGGGTCATCCTTTGTGGTGGGCTGTCCTGTGCATTGTAGGGTATGTAGCAGCATCCCTGGCCTCTATCCGCTGGGTGCCAGTAGCACCCCAGCCCCTATCTGTGACGATCAGAACCTTCCCAGACATTGTCAGAAGCCCTGGGAGGCAAAGCCACCTGTCATGGAGACTCACTGGGCTGCAGAGCTTCTGCCCTCTCCTCCCAGACACCAGCCCAAGTGGTAGAAGTATTCAGTCCCCTCTGGGGTGAATGGCCCACACCTCCAAAGCTTCCCCAGGCCAGGAGACAGAGCACGTGGCCCTTGCTCAGGGCGGCAGAGCAGCAGCACCCATAAGCTCATTAGAAATGTGGGACCTCAAGTCTAGTGGACAAGGTCCCCAGGTGCTTTGGGCTCAGGGCGTGGTGTGAGAAGCCCTGTCTCTGCTGCCTGAGGAGTGACTAAGTGCTGTCGAGCTCACCCTGTACCAGGGTCACTACTTCTCCGTGTTGGAATTGCCAGAAGAGCACTTTGCGAGTCGCGGGTGGTGTGCATTCGTCTATTTATTTTTTTGCAGTGCTGGGGATCTAACCCAGGTAGTCACGCGTGCTAGGCAAACGCTCCACCGCTAAGCTACACCCCCAGCCAACTGATGTCACTTTAAAAGCAACCGTGTGCAGGGTCTTGCCTGGTGTCATTTCATCCTCTCTGTCAGAGCATGGTGTGTTCGAGGCTGGAGCAAGACACCCTGAGGGACAGGGGACAGAAGGCATCACCAGGCACAAAGCCCGCCCTAGTCACTCTCAGATCCCTCAGCCCCTCAATGACTTGTGATTGAAACTCCATGCCCGGCTGGCCTGGCTTTCCCCCTCTGCAAGCACCTGGCCCGTAGGTCTCCATGGGGGTTGGTTCTAGGACCTTGAGGACACCCAAATCTGAGGATGCTCAAGTCCCTGATGTAAAATGATGTGGCATTTGCTGGGCAGCCCACACAATCAATCGGTCAGCCCATCTCCTGATCACTCTTAATTCCTCACACAATGCAAATGCTGCGTAAATAGCTGGTGTCCTGTATTGTTTAGGAAATAACAAGAAAGGGTCTGACCATGTTCAGTGCAGACCGTTTTTTAAAAAAATACCTTGTCTGAGGTGGGTGGAATCTGTGGGGCCACAGGATACGGGGACGGGGTGGGTGGCGGTTGGCTCTACGGTGCCCCATTCACAGTGACAAGCTGTGCCCTGCCCGCCCCTCTCTCCCACAGTACTCTCCCAGCATGAGGGCCACCTACATGTCCGTGGCGGATGAGCACCTGAGGCACTATGGGAGTGAGTTTCCAGCCTAGCGGGTGGACGTGGACTTCCCTTCGGCCGCAGCTGCCTCCTCCTCCCAGCTGGGTTTTAACGAGTGTGAATACCAGCGAGTTCCTTCTATGGAAACCAAAGGCACCTGGAGGCTCGCAGCCTCCTGTGGCCGCAGAGGCGAGGCTGAGACTCCTGACCAAAGCCCTGGGTGGACAGAAGGCCCCCGACTGGGCCATCCTCTCTCCTGCCTTGCTGTGCACCCCAGAACACCCCAGGGCCTGGCCATCATTCCTGAGCCCCAAGCCTGGTTCGGCCCATCCTGACGTCCCTCTAGCCAGTCTGGGGGAGCTTCGGTAAGAAGGGGGTCGCCTCCGTCTGCGCTGGCCTCTGGGCTGTGTCCTCTTGCCCCCCGCCCCCTCCCCCCAGACTCTGTCTCCTGTTAGCAAGGCTAGAAACCCAGGCAGCTACACTCTTGTCCTTTGTTCTTCGTTTCCCAGCAGGGGCCAGTGGGAGGGCCGGATCAAGAGATGTGCTTAGGGGCAGTGGTGTCCCTGAGACCAGAACACTGTCCACATTCCCAGGGCCACAGACTTCCTGAGCCCGGAGGCACTGTGTTACAGTGGAGGGGGAGGCTGGTGGCGCCTGGGCCTGGCAGCCGTGGGTGCACACAGGAGAGAAAGCTGTCGTGTGCTGCCGTGTCTGGCCTCCGCTGCCCACCTCTGCCCAGGAGTGGGTGCTGCAGACAGGGACCGGGGTGCGCAGACACCTTGAAAGCATCTTCACTCTTTTGTGCAGTGTTTTAACATGATGATCCAAAGAATCACGACTCAGCACTTCCAGTTCCTAGGCTAGGTTCAGGGTGCGCTCCTTACAGATTCTGTGCCAGACGCGTCAGGTTTCCCTGGCACTGGCCAGTGCTTTACAGACCTGGAGGACAGGAGAGGGCGGGCTTTTCAATAAAAGAAAGGTCAGTGAGACTTCCGGTCCTGAGCTGCTGTCGGGGGGCATCTGGAGGCCCCGTGAGAGGGGAGAGCCAACAGGAAAAGCAGTGGGGTCCCCCGTTCTGGGGACAACTGGCACCCAAGAAGCTGTCACTTCCCTTTGGTCCTGGAGCAGGTTTGTCGTCAGGCAGAGTGCCACTATCCTGGCTTCATGTGACCACAGGCTGTTCCCACCTCCCTGTCCCCACCCCAGTGTCTGAGACCCCTGACCTGCCGGTTGTGAAGGAAGGAAATGGAGTTGGCCAGGAGGGAAGGATGACCCCCATCCTGCCCACCCAGGGACCAGGTGGGGTCTTTGGTGCTCCCGCCCTCCTGCCAGCCCAGCATGCCCAGCACTGGGCCCCGGGGCCTCCACACCAAAGCGGGACCACAGCTAACAGCTCAGGACGAGGGCTCTGCTGCCATTTGGGAAGAGCCACTTTGGCCTCACAAACCGATAGCCGAGCGCTCCTCAGCCCCTGGGCAGTCGGGGCCACTGTGACTCACCTGCGTTAACCTGTGCATACCTCGAACGCCATCGGATGCCCCCATCGAGTGCAGCTAGGCGCACCGGCCTCGAGGTGTTGCTTCTAACCTGTTCTTGGTAACCTGAGGGTTGTTTTTAATGCATGTAAACTAAACTAAACTTCCTGGGGGTTGCCTTGGGAGCCAGGTGGGCAGACCCTCACCTGACACATGCACCCTCACCTGGAGAGGAATAAACCACTGTACTAACCTGTGTGGCCTCTGACTTCCTCCCTGCGGGACTGGGGAGCATGGAGCAGTCCCTCCCACAGGCTCCCGCACATGGCAGGGGCTTCCCGGTGGCTTCCAGAGATTTGAAAGGGGGCTCTGAAGGTCATGGGCCCCTCGAAGTCTCTAGCTGCTCCTGCAGGACCAAGGACAGCCCTTGTTTTCTGCCCCAGTCTTTCTCCAAAGTTCTCCCTAAAGCTCATTCTCGTCAGCCGTAAGCAGTATTTATCAGTGACTCAAGGTGCCAGGGAATCTCCCCGACATTCATGTTGGTTTTTCATTGATCTTCACAATAATTCCTGGAGGGCTTTAGTTTTGCAGATCTGTCAACAGGTGCATTGAGGGTGAGGATCCGGTTGGTGCGAGTGCAGAGCTGGGAGACCTGCCCGAGCCCTGGACCTCGATGGTGCTGAGTGCCCTGGACTCACTGGGATTGGGAGGTGGCCACACAGTGGGCGGCCTCCCGGGTGAGCCTCCTGAGGCTGCTCTCCCTCATGGGTGTCACCAGGGGGCCTTGCTGCGGCTGTGCCTAAACACTCACCTCCACAGGAGCCTCTAGGGCAGGCACACCCGAGACCCAGCGCCCTCCAGCCTCCTTTACGGTGTCTCTGGGGACGCACCTAGCCAGCAGGGTGGCTCCCCAGCACTGGCCCCAGCTCTCCCGCGGCCCTGAGACACTGTGCTTCTCTGTGGCAGCTGCACTCCCCAAACCACAGCGTTCCCGGGAGCCCCTGTAGTGAGCAGCAGATGTGTCCCCTGCTTGGGACGAGATGCAGAAAGCCCAGTGCAGCCCACCTCACCAGCTCAGAACTGGGCACCAGAACCGCCTCACTAGAATGGCAGGCTTCCCCACCCCACCCCTGGTCTCTGGGCACCGAGATCAGTGGAGACGGGAGTTGCAGACAGGCCCAGCGTGAAGCAGAGAGGAGGCATGGGAATGCTCAGGCCCCAGGGAGGCTTGACCAGTACCACTGTGTCACCTTCTGTCCCTACATGGTGTGCCAGCAGTGTCTCAGCCAGGGGACAGAGGGGTGGGGAGAGTGGTCACTGGGTCAGTCCTACCCCACTTCACCCTTACCATCCTCTGACAACAAACTGACTGCAGGAAGGGGGACATTTAACCTGCTCCCAGAGGAAGAGCAGGGACCATCGGGCCCCTCAGGCAGAGCTCCGCCAGGCGCAGGCACTCTGTGGGCTGTGCGGTTCCTCCAAAGCCCTTCACCCCCAGCATGCGACGTCCATCCCCAACCTGAGGGTCTTCTGTGTAGGCCCGCAGGTGGTTATCAACGCCTTGGACTCCAAACACTGCAGACCAAGAGACCAATATACTCAAATGTGGACACTTACCTTCCTTTCTTCCCCGTCACTTATTAAACTAAGATTGTATTATCACAGGGCAGCCCTGAGCCCACCCGACCTGCTGCTTGCATGGCCTGCCTACAGAGGTTTCTCCTGACTTGACTGATTAGAGATGGGGCCTTGCTACATTGCCCAGGCTTCAGACCCCTGGCTGGACGCCAGCGATCCCCTGCCTCAGCCTCCCCAATGCTGAGACTAACAGACACATGCCCCACACCCAGTCGGCTTTTACATTTTAAATGGTTTAAAAAAGAAAAGTTCAGACATATACAGCTGATTTGGGTGGCAGAGAACACTAATTTCAAACTCCAATTAAACAAAATGTTCTCTCCCGCCCGCCAGGAATTCCATTCTTCTCATTGTTGTGTAGACCTATATATATTACAAAAGAAGTGCGCTCAATCATCATGATGTTTTTAATTTCATCAGTCCCGTGTGTGGAAGTCAGTTTTCTCTTTTGTCCAAAGTACTTACGTGATTTGGGAGGCTGAGGTAGGAGGTTTGCAAGTTCAAGTCCAGCCTCAGCAACTTAGTGAGACCCTGTCTCAAAACAAAAAGGGGTAGGGATGGGGCCTAGTAGTACAGTACCTGGGCTCAATACCCAATGCCACAGAAAGAAATAAATAGTACCTACATGATTTCTTTTTTCTCTCTTGGCCTGCAAAGCCTAAAATATCTGCCATCTTTTACAGCAGTTTCCAATTTGCTGGCACCTCACTTTCTCTAAATTCTGAAAATTCAGAAGTACCTAAGGCAGTCAGGTCCTGGACTTCATGGTGATTACAAATGAGCAAGTACCACCCAACACATGTGCCTAGATGCAAATTCAGGATCATGGGCTCGAGACTCCTGGAGTCCTGTGCTTCCCACTTTGGCTTCTCCGACTTTTTTTTATTTCTGATTTTGCAGTGCTAGGGGTTGGACCAGGACCTCATGTGTGCTGGGAAGTGCTCTTCCTCCAAGCTGCATCCCCAGCCCACTCTCTGCTTAATCTGACCATCATTTTTTCTGATTATAAAAACATGTGTGCTGCACACATTCCAAACTTCACAAAAATGTGTGCAAAAGTGAAAATCCTCCCTAATCCTCAGTCCAGAGCATGATTGCATGAACAGTTTGGCGGAAATTCTCCCAAGTTTTGTTCTAAAATATTTGTAGAGATATAACCACACTCTACACAGAGTTCTGCAGTTGCTTTTCCTACCTAATGCTGTATCTTCTCATCGTTGAGAATTACCCAGGGGAGCGCTGTCCTCCTGCCTTGCAGGTGATTTGTCAATTTGACAGGGCCTTTGGCAAGCACAACACAAAAGCCACCCTGAGGTTCACACACAGAGCAAGCAGCACTCAACATATGAGCACGTGAGTGACAGCTGTGGCCGAGTTCATGAGTCCCCCACACCTGTCACCCTGCTTCACAGAGATGGGTCAAGGGTCATCCGTTACATTCCAGCTGATGGGTGGATGTTGTGGTTGGGATATGAGACGTCCCTGAAAGCTCACGTATGAGACAATGAAAGCATGTTCAGAGGTGAAATGATTAGATCATGAGGGCTGCAGCCTCATCAGTAGATTAGTACACCTGGGTGGACTCGCTGGGCGGCAGCTGTAGGCATGGAGGTGTTAATGGAGGAAGTGGATCACCTGTCACTCCCTTCAGCCATAATATCCTACCTCACCTAAGGCCCAGAGTTAGGGGGTCGGCCTCCTGCGGACTGAACCTCTGCAACTCTGAGCCTGAATAAACTCTTCCTCCTCTAAGTTGTCCTTGTTGGGTACCTAGGTCACAGTTACGCAAAGCTGATTAAAACAGCGGATAACCAGGACTGGGTACTGGGAGAGGGGCACATGGGGGGGGTGGGGATCTCAGTCCTGACAGGTGGGGTTGAGGGTCCACCTTGGGCAGCCAAGGCCAAGTCTGGAGCAGAACTGATAAAGAGGCCCAGAGACCTGGACAGGGGAGACAGCACATGCATGTGGTCACTGACGTCGTGGGGAAGGGTGGGGCCGAGCAGGAGGACTGGGGGGGTCTAATAGACCCCAGCGCTGAAGGAGCAGGTGGAGACAGGCCACGAAAGAAAGTACAAAGGCAAACCAGCTCCTCACCTCCCTTTGAAGTGCACGGTTGACATCCCAGCACTCCCTATTCCTCTAAACTCCAAGTGCTCTGAGGTGACCTAAACCCCACACTCCGACTCCTCCAGTCTCCCAGGTCTCAGGTGGAGCAAGATGAAAGCAATATAATTAAACCTTCTCTGTCATCCACTCGGGAGGCTGAGGCAGGAGGATCTCAAGTTTGAGGCCAGTCTTAGTAACTTAGCAAGACCCTGTCTCAAAAAATAAAAGGGCTGTGGATGTAACTTAGTGGTAGAGCACCCCTGGATTTAATCCCCACCACCCCTGCCCCAGAAAAAAAGATCGACCCCATAGGATCCACAGGGTACAACAGATAGAATGACATGGTTATTTTACCTCTGTGGCCTTCCTTCCCAAAACCTATGACTGCAGTCTAATCATGAAAAAAATATATATTAAGCATATACCAATGGAGGGACATTCTACAAATATCTGACTAGTTCTCAAAATGGTCAAGCTTATTAAAAACCAGGAAAGTCTGAGAAACCTTGTCAGTCAGGAGGAATCTAAAAAGACATGATAATGAAACGTAATATGAGATCCTAGAACAGAAAAAAAGACGCTGGGGGTGTGTTAGTCAGCTTCTCATTGCTATGACAAAATACTTGAGAAAATAAACTAGCAGGAGGAAAGGTTCAGTCCACGGTCACTTGAGTCTGCTGATTCTAGGCTTGTGGTGAGGCAGAACATCACGGTGGGGAGGGGGTTCTAGAGCAAAGCTACTCACCTCCTGGTGACCAAGAGCAGAAAAAGGAAGGGTTTGCAGGATGGGGCAGCAGGAAATACCCTTCCAGGGCCTGCCCCCAGAGACCCACTTCCTCCAACAAGGCTCTCCCACCTTTCTTTCTTTTTTTAGTATTTATTTTTAGGTGGAGATGGACACAACACAATGCCTTTATTTTTATGTGGTGCTGAGGATTGAACCTGGGTCCCGCGGGTGCTAGGCGAGCGCTCTGCCTCTGAGCCACAATCCCAGCTCCTCTGCCACCTTTCAACAATGCCATCTGCTATGAACCCATCGAGAGATTAACCCACTGATGGGGTCAGAGCCCTCATGCTCAACACCGCCACATGGGAGACCAGGCCTTCGACACCCGAGTCTTTGAGGAACATCTCAGAGTCAAACCATAGCAGTGAGAAACTATGGTTTCAATGGGTTCAATATTTTTCAAAAGTATAGACTTTATTTAGTTGATGATAGCATTATCCATATTCACTCACACCTTTTAAAGAATTTTCCAGAACTAATTAAGATGGTAATGATAGAGGACCAGAGATGGGGCACCTGGGGATTCTTGTACCATCTTTGCAACTTTTCTGTAAATCCAAAACTGTTCTAAAATAAAAGGGTTATTTTAAAAGAGGAGGGACAGCAAGAATGCCCACTTGGGTCACTTCTATTCAACATGGTACTGAAAGTTTGGTCCAAAACCTTAAAAAGACAAGACTAAACGAAAAGCATCAACTTGGAAGGGGAGAGGTGAAAGTCCCCCTGTTCACAGATGATGTGACCTTACATGAGGAAGACTAAGGATTCAAAATAGTTGTCATATCTAATAAATCCAGCAAAGTAACTAGATACAAAATCAACACAAAAAATCAGTTACATTTCTGTACAATAATAATGAACTATCAGAGAAAAGAAATCTATTTATTTCAAATTTGCACTACAAAATTTTTCATCTGTAATAGCATCAAAAATAATAAAACACCTCGAAATCAACTTAACCAAGGAGACAAAAGCCTAATACAATGAAAACTAACAAACACTGAAATAAATTAAAAGTGTAAATAAATGGAAAGTCATCCATATTCACAGACTGAAACACTGAATATTAAGATGTCTACACTACCCCAGATAATCTACAGATTCAATGCAATTTCTGTCAAAATCCCAATGATTTTTTTTTTGGGGGGGGGTTTACCAGGGATTGAACTCAGGGGCACTGGAGCCCTGAGCCACATCCCCAGCCCTATTTTGTATTTTATTTAGAGACAGGGTCTCACTGAGTTGCTTAGTACCTCACTTTTGCTGAGGCTGGCTTTGAACTCGTGATACTCCTGCCTCAGCCTCCCAAGCTGCTGGGATTACAGGCATATGCCACTGTGCCCGGCCCAATAATGCTTTTTGCAGAAATAAAAATAAATCATCCTTGGGCTGGGAATATAGCTCAGTTGATAGAGTGCTTGCTCCTCATGCACAAGGCCCTGGGTTCAATACCCAGCACTAATCAACCAATCAATCACCCTGGCTGGCGGTATAGCTCAGTGGAAGAGCACTTGCCTAGCCTGGGCCAGGCCCTGTGTTTGATCCCAGTACCTCCAAACAATAAGAAAAAGAAAAATCCATCCTAGAACTTATGTGAGGTCTCACGGGACTCCAAAGAGCCAAAATAATTTTGAAAAAAAAGAAAAAAACTGGAAGACTCACACACTTCCTGATTTCAAAACAGAATGAAGCTATAGAAATCAAGAGCGTGGCTTAGGCATAAAGACAACCAAATAAACCCATGGCCTTGAACATGCCAAGCAAGTACTCTACCACTTGGGCTATACCCCCAGCCCCAGAAAGACAGTCTTTTTTAAACAGTGGTGAGTGATCACCTAAATGTAAGACCTAAAACTACAAAACTCTTAGAAGAAAGCAAAGCAGGGAAATTTTTTGCAACATTGAACTTAGCAATTTCTTAGACATGACATCAAAGACAAAGGCAAAAAAAAAAAAAAAAAGTAGACAAACTGGACTTTAGAGCCAGGCACCGTGGTACACGCCTGTAATCTCAGCAACTCCGTGAGGCTGAAGCAGGAGATTTTTAAGTTCAAGGCCAGCCTCAGCAATTTAGTGAGGCCCTGAGCAACTTAGCAAAACCCTTTCTCAAAATAAAAAATAAAATGGGCTGGGGATGTGGCTCAGTGGCTAAGCACCCCTGGGCTCAGTCGCTACTACAAAAAAAATTGTTTTTTTTGCTCAGTTCACCCAGCCCACAGCATGTGCTCATTCTTTGCCCTGCTGAATGAGCCCATGCATTGGGGAAGGGGACCTGTTGTTTCATGGGTACAGTTTCTATTTGGAAGCTTGAAGAGGCTAGAGATGGACGGTGGGCGTGGTTGCATATGATACAAGTGTGCGTGATGCCTTTGAACTGTACACTAACAAACACTCAAGATGGCAAATTTTATGTTCTGTAAATTTTATCCCAATAAAAAAAAAAAATTGGAAAAGAAAAGGGGTGGGGGCTGTCAGTGGATTGAGGGCTGGTCTGGAGGATGTCCAGGGCCAGGGGCTGCTCTCAGGAAAGAATTTGTTGCCAGTGACACTGTGAGGGGCGGAGATCTGGGAGATAGTACAATATCTTAAAAAACCAGTTTCTCAAGAATGTCCCTAATTCTATGACCTCATGCTGCCTTCCCAGGGTGGCTGAGATGGGCCTGCCAAGAGGTTACCAGAGGGGCTAGGGATGTGGCTCAAGCGGTAGCGCGCTCGCCTGGCATGTGTGCGGCCCGGGTTCGATCCTCAGCACCACGTACAAACAAAGATGTTGTGTCCGCCGAGAACTAAAAATAAATATTAAAAAAAAAAAAAAAAAGGTTACCAGAGAACAGTTTCCGGCGGTAGTTGGCAGCACTCGGACCTCCTGATTGTGGGTGGGGGTGGGAAGCCCCAAATAAACTGTTGAACAAGAGAAAGTGTCCTTTGGACTCTTCCTATTCCTCTTTTCTTATCTACCACCCCCCATTCTCCATCATCAGACAGCCCCCCCAAGCCTCCCCAGCTGGGGGTGGGTGGGGGACTGCAGTCCCAGACAGCCATTATTGGTCGAGCCAGCCTGTTCATTTCCTACCCCTGGGCAGTTTGGCTCCCACGGAACCCTTTCAGTGGGGTTTCACACCCCCTCACCACCCCACCCCAGGAGTTTTGCCAGAGAAGCTGGTAGGAGCAGGAGCCAAGTGGGAGGGTAGGTGGCCCTGCAGGGTACCTGCCCCTCCTTGGGAATTTCTTTTTTTTTAATTTATTTATATGTGACAGCGGGATGCATTACAATTCTTATTACACATATAGAGCACAATTTTTCATATCTCTGGTTGTATACAAAGTATGTTCACACCAATTTGTGTCTTCATACCTGTACTTTGGATAATGATGTTCATCACATTCCACCATCATTAATAACTCCCGGCCCCTCCCTTCCCCTCCCACCCCTCTGCCCTATCTAGAGTTCATCTATTCCTCCCATGCTCCCCCTCCCTATCCCACTATGAATCAGCCTCCTTACATCATAGAAAACATTTGGCATCTGGTTTGGGGGGATTGGCTAACTTCACTTAGCATTATCTTCTCTAACTCCGTCCATTTACCTGCAAATGCCATGATTGGGGATTTCCTTGTACCTTCTGGGTTCAAGGTTGGAGGGTGGTGTCAAATGCATACTTGTGGAGAGGTCAGGAAGCAGGGGCGAACGGCTGCTTCTTCTGTTACTTAAACAGCTCCAAACCCCACTCAGGGCTTCCCACATGAAATCTGGGAATCCCCTGCCTCTGGGCCCCTCACAAACTGGCTGCAAGTGACCTTTGCCAGTTCCTCTCTTATTTCTCCCCTGCAGGGACGGTCAACTCCAGCCAGAGTGATCCACAACTCCCCCCACCTCTCCAACGCCTTTCTTCCTAGAAGACCACCCCCACCCCTGCTCGCGTCACCCTCCACTCCCAGACTGGAATGCTCCCCCCGGCCCTCCCCCCTGCAACCCTGAACGGTTTTCCAAGGCTCAGTTCCAACCCCAAATCCCACTTCTTGGATGACTCATTTCCTGTCTGTCCAGATCTCCAGCATCCATCCTTGAACCCAATTTAACCTCATTCCTGCTAGTGGTAAATAAAGAGGGGGTGAACAGGCCCCACTAGCTCTACCCTCAGCACAGGGCTGGACACTCCTCTGCATCACCTTATTTCATCCTCCTGATTATCCTCTAAAGGGGGCCACTGTCCCCCACTTTGCAGATGAGGAAAACTGAGGCTTAGAAAAGGAAAGTAACTTGCCCCAGGGACACACAGGCAGCAGATGGACACACAGGCAGCAGATGGCCACGCTGGGACTCCGTGGCTCCAAAGTGCACTCGGGGCTTCCCGTGGGAAGCTATCTCGGCTCTAGGTGTGGTTTCTATCCCTAAATCCCCTTCTAGGTTCATTATCTCACTTTTATTGCCTTCATCCTCTGAGAAACATCCTTCGCTCATTCACCCAATGAGCACTTACTAGGTGTTTCCCACCGTGCAGCCAAGTCGTGGAAGTCCTCGGCCAGTGTGGTCCCTCGTGTTTAGCACACAGCGTGCAGGGGAGATGGTGGCGGCGGGAGGAGGGAATTACAGGAAGGAGTAGCACCGTGGCCTGCCAGGATCAGGAGCAGATCACGAGGCCACCATCACCAACAGGGCTCAGGGCTTCCCAGGCACTACTTTTCTTGGTTTTCTCGGGACCTTGCAGAGGGACGTGGACAAGCGCCACCGCGAAGCCCCTGGGGACGCGAATCACCACTACCGACAGTTCACTCTTGGCCACCTGGGGTCACCCGCCACAGGCCTCCAGAAGAGGAGGGTCAGGCTGTGCTTCCGACGTGGCGGGAGGGAGTCACGTGCCCCGAGTCGCTTCCCTCCGAGTCCGCCCGCGTCCCTGACCCGGGGTTGCTAGGCAACCGGTAAACTCGGCTGCTGCGGAGCCGTTTGAGCAGCTGGACCCGGAGCTTCCCCGTTGGCGGAACCCAGCGGCAGGAGGAGCCCACCCAGGATAAGGGCTGTGGCCGGAGAGGAGCGTGGAGGGTGAAGGAGAGCGCCCCCGAGGGTAAAGATCCCCGGAGTGCGAGGTGTTCCTTCTGGGACTGCTCTGCCCGCGGTGGACCCAGGACCAGTGCTCCAGTGTCCTCCGCCACAGTAGCCCTGCCCCCGGGGGTAGCCCCCCAGGCCACAGTATCCTGTAACTTAGGAACACCTTGCATCCTGCACCCCGGCGCCATCTGGTCCTGAAGGCAGTCTGCCCTGGAGCGGGTGGGAGGCTCCTAAAGGATTTACAGGTGACGGTGGGAAAGACCACCTGGGAGGGTGGACGTTAGGAGGGGACCTTTCTGGCCTGGCCAGTGGAGCCGCCTGTAATCCCAGCTCCTCTGGAGTGGCCCAGCTTGGACAACGTAGGGAGACCCTGTCTCAAAATTTAAAAATAAATAAAAAGATCTGGGGATGTAGCTCAGTGGTAGAGCACCCCTGGGTTCCATCCCCTGTATAATTAAAAAAAAAAAAAAAGAAAGAAAAGAAAAGGAAAAAAGGAGTATTTTCTGGTAACAATAGAGGAAAGGAAGTCAATCATATATATGGCACACCTTCTAGGTGTCAGGATTTTTGTTGTTACTGTTGCTGAGAGTGAACCCCCCCGGGATGGGAGGGGGTCTTAGCCACTGAGCCACATCCCCAATTTTATTTTGTTTTGAGACAGAGTCTCGCTAAATTGTTGAACCTGGCTTTGAACTTGCAATCTTGCTGCCTCTGCCTCCTGAGCCACTGGGATTACAGGCATGTGCCACTGCACCCAGCAAGGTGACAGGAATTTTAAATGCATCCCTTCATCTGACCCTCAGCCCAGGAGATGGCATTATATGCCCATTACGTGTCTCGATCAGTGTCACACTGTTGGTTACTTTTTCCAAAGGCTGGGCAGTTTGTCTTTGCAACAAGTTCAAGTTCTCTTGTTTGCACACCCGGGATGAAGCCTAGGACCTCATACACACTGGGCAAGCCCCCTGCCACTGAACTTTAATCCCAAGCCCCTCTTCTCCTGGCTTTCAGACCCTGCATTTCCTCCGTGCAAATCCTTTGTTTCTTTTGTATTTATTTAGTTTTTGTACTTGGAATTGAACCCAGGGACACTTAACCACTGAACCACATCCCCAGCCCTTTTTATTTGTTTTTTTATTTAAGACAGGGTCTCGCTAAGTTGATTAGAAGAGGAGGAATCGGGGGTGGGGGGGCAGAGCTCTGATGGAGGGTTGGTGTCACGGTCACACACTCAGCAGGTAACTGAGTGGGTGTTGGGCCCCTTCTCTATTTGGGCCCAGGAAGTCCACTGTTGTAGTGGGGGGAGCAGATGCTCAGACCTGGTCACTCCCCAGTTCTGGGACCTCCTCCCACCCTTCCCTGCTCTCATTCTCCATGCTCCTGCTGGGGACCTTAGTGTTTTCCTGGAGGGAGGGAGAGGTGATGAAGGGAGATGGCCAGGGAGATCTGCCTTTTTGAGGGGCATGGGTACTTGGGATTGAACCAGGGGCATTTAACCACTGAACTATTCCCAGCCTTTTTTATTTTTGGTTTTGTTTGTTTGTTTTTTGCGTGGTGCTGGGGAGTGAACCCAGGGCCTGTGCATGCGAGTCAAGCCCTCTGCCAACTGAGCTATACCCTCATCCCTCCCAGCCTTTTTTATTTTTAATCTTATTTAGAGACAGGGTCTCCCTGAGTTGCTCAGGGACTCTCTAAGTTGCTGAGGCTGGCTTTGAACTTATAATCCTCCGGCCTCAGCCTTTTGAGCCACTGGGATTACAGGCCTGCGCCACTGTGCCTGGCCAAGCTCCGCCCTTTGGAAGGTCCAGCAAAACCCTTAGGTCCCAGAACTACAGAAGTTGCACAAGGACATGAGAAACCCCCCTCCTGCATCCCTCTGCCATGCAGGGACCCTCAGTCTCAGGGAACAGGAAGAGGAAGATGTTTTCATGTCCTTATTGCACCCGCCACCTCTCCTTCCCACTTCTTGGTCCCGGCCGGCTTGGGTAGCGCTTTCTCTTCAGCGAGGCAGGTTCTCTTCAGGAAAGGCTTTGCTCATTCTCCCTGCTCAGGGGAGTTTCGTTTGCATGGTCTGTGAAGGTTCCAGTCCAACTCCTTCCTCCAGGACGTGGGGGACTTGCACTTCTGGTCCCACCCAAGCATCCAGGTCTGTGCGTCCTGTGTCTGGGTGGCCCTGTAGTGGTGTCCCGCAAGCTTCTGCGTCTCTTAGTTCCCACGGGGGAGGGGAGGGCAATCTCCCCCCAACGTCCAGGCGGCAGCAACACTGCTCCTGCCCCTTCTGGGCCCTCTTGGAGACAGCCCTGCTCAGCCCTACTTGGGGGAAGCCCCCTGTAGCACTTGTCTCCCAAGGGAGGGGGACTTCGGAGACCCCCCGGGCTGGCCCTGCTATTCATCTCCATGCCCTGCTTGCTGGTGAGAAAAGAGCCTGGGCTGCTGAGTCCTTGAATGAGCTGTCCGTCACTGTCACGGGGCCAGCCTTTAAATGTCCCCTCTGTCTCCTTCCAGACACAAGACAATGCCTCTGTTTTCGCTCAGGGCTGGGCCTTGGGAAGCACCAAGAAGGAGAGCAAAGCCGTTAAAAACCTGATCTGGGCTCAAGAGTCCATTTGTGTCTTCCTGGAGCTTCCTCCTCCTCTGAGGCCTCCTGTGTCCCCTAGGAGCTGGCCGGCTCCCAACAATTGTCTTTCGAGGAAAGAGAGAGAGGCAGCCCCTAATTGCCTGGGGCCAGTGGCTCTGTCTAGCAGGAACAGGTGCTTCTCCATGTGGTGGCAGAGGGGAGAATTTAATTGGATTCACATTCTTTTTCCAAGGCTCCCTCTTTGTTGGTCCCTGTAGAATAAATCCAGTCAGGCGTCCTGCAGCAACTGGGCCTCTCTCCCGCCCCCTGCCCTCCAGGCCATCCCTTCTACCCCAGAGAGTCTCCAAATGCCTTTCTGCTGTTGATTCAAGTTGGGCTGTTCTGGGGTGGGAGCGGCTAGGGAGGAGCTGCCTTTAAGGAGCAAGTTATGTGGCTACAAAGAGACTGGGTGATTAACTCTCTTGCCCTCTTGCTCTCACACCCTGTCTCCGCTGCTCCTGGCCAAGTCCACCCCTGGCATCTGCTTCTAGATCATCTCTCAGCTCTTGGTCATGCATCTCAGGGGACATCAGCCAGGCTGCACTGGATGGGTTTCTAGTAGCCCTTGTCTAGTTATTATCTTCATCTGGGGTGATTGTAGAAAACAGGAATTGCCAGATCCCACCCCAGGGGGGGCAGGTCAGCATTTGCAGGAGGGGGCTTGGGACTCCCCTCTTATTAATGAGCATCCTGACTGAGAAATTCTGGCTGAAAATGAAGAAGAGTCTTTATTTTAAATCCGTGGTTTTTAAAGTTGGTTGTACATTGGAATTACCTGGAGAATTTTTTTTTTAATATCATTGAGAGATTCTGATTTAGTTGGGCAGGGGTTTGACCTCAGCATGTAACTTTATAAAGCCTTCTAGATATTTCTAAATGTGTAGCCAAGATGAAGTACCAGTGCTTCAGAGCCAGATGTGCTCTGATCTTGGTTGTGACTGGTCCAGGTATGGATGCCCACGCCTGTAATCCCAGCAGCTCGGGAGGCTGAGGCAGGAGGATTGCTAGTTCAAAGTCAGCCTCAGCATGTGAGCGAGGCCCTAAGCAACTCAGTGAGACCCTGTCTCTTAATAAAATACAAAAAAGGTCTGGGATCATGGCTCAGTGGTTAAGTGCCCCTGGGTTAAAAAAAAAAAAAAAAAACTGGGACCTTGGACAAGGCACTACATGTCTCTGAGCACCACTCTCTGTTCCTGTCGAGGGGAAATCATGATGCCTATTTCATAGTCTTAGTGGACATGAGGTTGCCCAGACCTGGTAGGTCTTCTTACATTCTGGATTCAAGTCCTTAATCAGATATATGATTTGGAAATATTTTTTTCCAAGTCTGTGGCTTGTGCTTCCAAATTTCTTTCTTTTTTTCTCTTCTTTCTTTCGTGTGTGTGTGTGTGTGTGTGTGTGTGTGTGTGTGTGTTATACGGGGATCAAAGTCAGGGTCCTGCACATGTTAGGCGAACACTCTACCTCTGAGCTACGTCCCCAGCTCCTCTTTGGTTTTCGTGATGTTGTCCTTTGCAGAAGTTTTAAATTTTAATGAGGTCCAATCTATCATTTGTTTTTCTCTTAGAGACCATACTTTTTATACCATCTGTATGAAGTCTTTCCCCCCTGTGTTCTAAGTTTTATGGTTTTAGCTGTTACATTCAGTCCTGCAGCCCATTTTGAATTAATTTGAGGTAAGATAGGGATCTATGGGGCTGGGGATGTGGCTCAAGCGGTAGCGTGCTCGCCTGGCATACGTGCGGCCCGGTTCGATCCTCAGCACCACATACCAACAAAGATGTTGTGTCCGCCGAGAACTAAAAAATAAATATTAAAAATTCTCTCTCTTTCGCTCTCTCTCCTCTCTCTCTCTCTCTCTCTCTAAAAAAAAAAAAAAAGGGATCTATGGTCACTCTTTTTTTTTTCCTTTGTTCCTGGGGATTGAACCCAGGAGTGCTTTGCCACTGAGCCACATCCCTAGTCCTTTTTATTTTATTTTGAGACAGGCTTCACTAAATCGCCCAGGCTGCCTTGTAATTTGCAATCCTCCTGCCTCAGCCTCCCAAGTCTCTGGGATTATAGGCATACACCACTGTGTCCAGCGGTGGTCCCTCTTTCGCTTTGGAATGTCCAGTTGTCCCAGAGCCATTTGCCAAAAAGACAGTCCTTCCCACCTCCACTGTGCTGCCTTGGCACCTTTGCCAGAGATCAGTCAACTCTAACTGTAAAGGTTCATTTCTGAACTTTGAGTCCCTTCAATTCATCTGCATGTCTACCCTGTGCCAGAGCCGCACCGTCCTGATCACACATAGTAGGATCTAATAAGTGTTTGTTGCAAAATTGGATGAGATAATGAAAACTATAATTAGAATGAAGATAAAGCATACAGTTTGGCAGTCATAAAAACTGTACTTTCTAGAAAAGTCTACATAATTAGATTTTTTTTTAAAAGAGTCATTTTGAGTGTTGTTGAGCAGTCTTGGACTGCTTTCCTGATGGCGTTGCTAGGTAAAGGGCTCACTACTCCAGCAGTTCTGCTGGATCCCTCTAGTTCCTGAGTTTGGCTATGGAGGCAATATGCCCTCCAGCCATTTTCCCACCAGGTCCCTACTTCATTCAAAGGCAGCAACACCCACTCAGGGGCCAAAGCCTGATTTGTTGAGTCTCAAAAGGCCTTGGGTTGTGAGTGCTGCCACAGCTAATTTGCACAATGGGCCTTTCCCAAACCACGTGGCCACTCATTCAACAGCTCCCCACCGGCACCCCCAGGGCTCTCGAAGTCCAGGGGCTGTCTAAGCCCTCTTAGGAATGAGACACCAAAGGCACAATTCCTGAGAGTTGGGGTGGCCCCCTAATGATCAGTACTGCTAAAGTCCACAGCATAACGTTGCAGACTGGCCTACCTGATGGCCAGCACTGAGCCCCAGAGAATCCATGGATGTGATGGAGGCAGGAGGGTCTCTTTGGGGTGAGCGAAGGGCAGCTTGTGGGAGCCGTGTGTGTAACTTTAAGCCCTGGGTCAGCACTGGTGAAGAACTCTTCCTTACCTTCTTCCTTACATCAAGGATTTGAACACCAGCTTCCTGAGTTTGGCAAGGTCATGCAGCTGTGAAGAGCAAGGCCTGGACCTGAGGTCAGGGCCCTGCCCAGCTGCTTTCCAGTTCCCACTCTTTATGGCCAGTGCAAATTAGAGGGGCTCCTGAGGGCTGACCATCCCTCCTGCTCAGGAAGCCATCTGGCTCTGTGCTCTCAGGTGACCGCTCAGCTCTGGCTGGCTGGCCTGGTGCAGAGGGAAGAGATTCCCAGGGGGGTCCAGAGAGCGGTGGGTGTGGGGGGGTGGAGCCTGGCAACGGAGGACTCTGGTGTCAATGAACCTTTTCCACAATTAGGTGGAGAAGTGGACCGTTGGGTGGAGGCTTCCAGAAGGGGCCCAGGGATCTCCGATTCATGTGCTGCATGGCTCAGATCCAGAGTGCAGCAGGCAGTTTAGCCCAACAGAACCACCATCAACATTTCTTCCTGCCTCCCAATAATACTGATCAGGAGAAGCCGTTCAGTGGATGCTCAGAGCTTTGGAGTCAGGCAGACCAGCGCCACCACTCAGTGGCTATGTGATGCTGGGCCAGTGGCTCAGGGTACTTCTGAGTATCACATTCCTTCGAATCAAATGGTGATTTTCTTCCCCACCTCAGAGGGTATTTGCAAGAACTGAACAAGATAATTTATGCTTATCATATGCTGAACCCTCAGATGCAAGCCAGGTGCCGTGGACACACCTATAATCCCAGCTGGTGGGGAGGCTGAGGCAGGAGAATCTTAAATTTGAGGGCAGCCAGGGAAGCTTAGTGAGATTCTCTCAAAACATTAAGGGCTGGGGACGTGGCTCGGTGATAGACAGCTTGCCTATCTTGGGTGGGACCCTGGGGTTCAATCCCCAGTGCAGCAACAGCAACCCAGTGCAGCTCTGGACACCTGACAAACCCCTTGGATTCCACTCCCACCTTCACCCATGAGCCAGATGGGAACCTGAAGCAGCCCCTTGGGACCCAGGCAGAGGGGTGGCCAGGTGGCCCCTCACCCCTTCCCTTCCCCCCCACCCCCCCGCAGCCCCCGTCACCATGGAGATTGTCTACGTGTACGTGAAGAAGCGCAGCGAGTTTGGCAAGCAGTGCAACTTCTCAGACCGCCAGGCCGAGCTGAACATCGACATCCCCCCCAACCCGGAGCTGGCCACGCAATTCGTGGAGCGGAACCCAGTGGACACGGGCGTCCAGTGCTCCGCCAGCATGTCGGAGCATGAGGTGGGTCCCTGCCCCAAGAATCCAGGTCAGTGAAGGTGTGGTCGGGCAAGGTGTCCAGAAAGAGCAGGTCAGGGTCCTGGGTGTCCTGTCCACCTGGAATCCAGGTAGAATGGACCAGCGTGGGTGCTGGAAGTGTGGGGGGGAGTCACCCCAAGAGCCACCAGAGTGCTGGGCTCAGGAGAAGACACAGCAGCACTGTCCCCTGGACCAGGCGAGTGTCAATCAAGATGTTCTCTCTCCCTGGCGGCCTTGCCTCCGAGGGGCTGAGACTTTCTAGAGCTACTTTGGGCCTTTGGTGCTTCTGGAAGAGGTATTCTCAGGAGCATGGATTCATATCTACAGGCAAAGCCCATCTTGGAAAAAGAAAAGCGTCCCACAGGAAGTTCTGGCCGGGGAGGGCGGGGCTCTGAGATAAGAGCACCGAGGGCCATGGTCATGCCTTTTGCCCTGTGGAGGCCCGTAGAGCTTCCGGTTCCTGTGAACCTGGTGATCAGCACTAGATTGGGTCAAGATAACCCAGGTCAGGCCCCAAACCAAATGAGTCACTGGACTTGACTGGAACACATTCACAGCCACGTGAGTGGTCTGGTGACTCCTGGTTTAGATGAATTAACTTCTCAGCCTGAAGGCCGTCTCGGGGACCAGGACAACTGTGCCCATGGCACAGCCTCCGGCAAGGTGGCAGCCATGCTGGCCTCAGTGCCCAGGCTCCTGCCAGAGCCCTGCCCTGGCAAGGCATCTCACTCTTGGGAGAGCCAGCTTAGCATCGGGAAGGAGCTGGGAGTGACTGCCCAAGGGCACAGGGCTTCCTTCTGGGGCGATGACTGCGTGGCTGTGAGTGGCCACGGACCTGCACACTGTGAAATGATTCAGATGGCAAATGTCATGTCATGTGTACGTCAGCAAAGTTTTTAAAATGGGGGAAAGTGGGCTGGAGCCAAGAAGCTAGTCCAACAGGTTAAAGTCCCCCGGCTCCAGAGGGGCGCAGATCCAGCCTCTGAGTCCCTGTTGATGCTTCGACGTCCGACTCCGTTGCCCGCTGGGTGGAAAAGAAGAATCCCCTTCTCTTTTCTTCTGAATCTTGCAGAACAGGTGGGGAGGCTCCTGGGCCCACTAGACTCAGGGGATCTGGGCACTGGGTCTTCCATGACGAGTGCTATCAAGGGCCAAGAAGCTGCCAGGTCACCAGTGACTGCCTGAGGACCTGGAGGTTCCTGACCTTGTGGCTTTAGCCGGGGCAGCTCATAGGTCTGTCCGAGAGCTGAGGGTCCTGGGAGGCTCCTGGATTGCAGGAGCAGAGGTTGGACGTGTCCGGGTGGTGGACGTCTCACGGGTGGCCCTCTGTTCAGGCGAACACGGAGCGGTTTGAGATGGAGACCCGAGGGGTCAACCACGTCGAGGGGGGCTGGCCCAAGGATGTGAACCCCCTGGAGCTGGAGCAGACGATTCGCTTCCGGAAAAAAGTAGAGAAGGACGAGAACTACATCAATGCCATCATGCAGCTTGGCTCGGTAAGGCTCGGCGCCACTGAGGACCTCCCCTCCCCACTCCAGCTCCCCGGGGTGCCAGAGCTGTGCCAGCCATGAGTCCACATGGCTACTCTGGGGAGAGACTGACTGCTGACCACACAGGGCCATAGCTGAGCAGGTTTTACAAAGAGCCTAAAACAGTGGGAAATTCCCGGGGCAGAGAGGACCACCCTCCCCAAAAACAGTTTTGGTCCTTTACTACTTTTTTTTTATTAATTTTTTGGGGGAGGTTGTTGATGGACCTTTTTTTAAATTTATCTACATGAAGTGCTGAGAATCAAACGCAGTGCCTCACACATGCTAGGCAAGCACTCTACCACTGAGCCACAACCCCAGCCCCACATCCAATAAATCTGGAATAAGCTTTAAGTCTCAGCCTGGCTCAGTGTCGATTGCAAAAATGGGTCTCACTTACATCCTTCACGGAAGAGTTAGATAGAGATCACTGTAGGTCCAGACAAATATATGGGTGCCATATATACATAGGCCTGATGAAACTGTTTGGCTAGAGCAACATTTCTCAACATTTTTTGCATTATCATCCCTCCCCAAGAGTATTTTTAGACATTTTTTTTTAATCTCCTTCTCCCTCCATGAAATTTTAATGCCACAGATATCTCGTTTATCTGTTGATGTGCTGTGTGTGCATCAGGGCTTTGTACACAGAAAGCAATTAATTCACCTTCAAAAGCCAATTGAAAATGCATAAGCTGTGGGCCGGGGTGGAGCTTAGTGGTCACACACTTCCTGGCCAGTGCAGGGCCCTGGGTGCCGTCCCCAGCACTGCAGAAAAGAAAAAAGAAAGAAAATGCATTGGCTAAAGAACAGGAAAAGGCCCCTGGTCCCCCTGTCCCTCCTAGACTCCAGCCAGCCCCTGGGCCTGCAGGCCCTCTCCTTCCTGCTGAGCACCCCTGCTCTGTCCCCTCAGATCATGGAGCATTGCATCAAGCAGAACAACGCCATTGACATCTACCAGGAGTATTTTGACGATGAGGAAGAGGTGGAGGTGACGGAAGAGGCCCCTTCAGCTAAGACCATTAATGTCTTCAGGTAGCCCCTAGCGAGGCTGGCCTCTGGTCAACCTGTCACCTCCAAGAGGGACTCCTTGCTCATCACTCCAGACCGCGGTCACTGCACTCTCTGTGCCCAAGCTCGACGAGGGTCAGAGCAAGCCGGTGCCCAGCAGGACGTGGTCCCTGCCCTGTGGGGATGCATGCGCTGACCAGGCTTGGGCTGTGTGTGAGCTGGGCGCAGGGGGGATCTCCCACAGGGCAGAGCAGGACAAGGCGCGCACCTCAGGGGTCCAGTGGGTCTTGGGCCCACAGGTTGCTGGCCCACATTTGCAGGAGTGGAGCTGGGAATAGCCTCAAAGGACAGGGGGATTTGTGGGTGTTGTGTGTTCTCTGTGTGAGGATCTTCGCTGCAGCAGGGTGTGCCGACCAGAGCTCCAACAAGCTAGATCCATCAGTCGGGGCTGGTTCCCACAGTTCTGGCAGAGCCCACAAAGGGGTATCAGGGTGGGGAGGGGGCGCTGGAAGTATAGGGCAGCTCCTTCTGTGACAAGAGGGACCCATTTCCAAGACTGGTTACGTGAAAACCAAACCCAAACAAGCGGCGGAAGAGTAAAGGGGAGAGTGTGCTGCTTTTTTTTTTTTTGGCACTGGGAATTGAACCCGGGCTCCACACATGATAGACAAGTGCTCCACCACTGAGCTACCTCCCCAGCTGTTTTTATTTTTTTATTTTGAGATGATGGAGTGCGCTAAGTTGCTGAGGCTGGTCTTGAACTTGCAATCCTCTGTCTCAGTCCCCTAGTTGCTGGGATCATAGGAGTGGCCACTGCTCCTGGCTGAGAGTGCTAATTTTTGTTTAGAAATACTTATGTACACGTGCACGGGTCTATTCCTATGTACACGTGTGTCCTGCATCTGTGGACAGGTATGTGCATATACTTCACCTGCAGAGATCGCCTGCGATTTTGGACTTCTGGCCTCCTTAAGTGGGAGGGAATGAATTTCTGTTGTCAAGAACACCTAAGGCCCCGGCTGCAGCTCAGGGGTAGAGAGCTTGCCTGGCATGTGCAAGGCCCTGGGTTCCGTCCCCAGCACCGCAAAACAAAACAAACCTAACAAAAACTAACAAACAAGAACAAAAAACAATACCACCGAGTTGTGGTCCCTGGCTCCAGCAGCCCTAGAAGGAATGACACTGACTTCCCACGGGGACTCTGAGCACATGGGTAGAGTAAGGAAGGAGAGTTTGGGGACAGGAATGGGGAGAGGACCAGGGCAAAGGGACAGCTCATCCTGAAGACTTGGTGAGAGGAGTTGCAGGTGGGGCCACATTCATGGCGGTGGAGGGGGCAGGAGGGAGATGGCTGTCCATTTAGAAGTAGAGGTAGTGGAAGGGGGAAGTGTGGGAGGGTCCCAGCCGGTGCAGGCCAAGGCGTCTCTGAGGACCCTGGGCGGGGTCAGGTGTGGTCTGGGTCAGGTGTGGTCTGGGTGATGCAGATTCCAGAGATGGCAGGCATTTGGAGGTGACCGGCCTCTGGTGGCAACTTGGGGGATTCGTTTTGCCACCACAGCTGACCAAGCATCCTAGGAAGGACCTGGCCCTGTCCCAGCACAACCTGTTCTGATCCAGTGGTGACCTGTGGGGTGCAGAGTAGGGCCAATGGCTGTATCCAGGGATGTGCAACAGGCACATGCTGCCCCCAGCCCTGCTGGGCTCTGACCCCACATAGGGACCCCTCAAACCACATGATGCGTTCGACCTGACAAGGATGCTCAGGCATGCACAGCAAGTGCTCTACCAGGGGCGCCAGCCCCAGCCCCGACTCCCAGACTTCAATTTTAGGCTCATAACAAAATTGAGCAGAAGGTACCGAGAGTTCCCACATGCCCCTCCCACCTTCTGCCCTGGGCACACAGCCCCGATTGCCAGCATGCCCACCAGTTGGACCTGCATGGATAGACACACCACTGTCACTCCCTAGTTTCCATCAGGGTTGTTCCCGAGGCTTGCACACCCCATGGGTTGGTGTCCACCATTGCAGTAGGGTACAGCGTAGTTCCCTGCCCTCAGAATGCCCTGTGGTCGCCTCTTCGTCCCTCCCAAGTCCCGAGCCCCTGGCAACCACTCATCTTCCTGTCCGTGTAGTTGGCCCTTCCCAGAGTGTCTTCTCAGGTCTTCATAGCTCATCTCCTTTCTCGTGCTGAATGGTATCCCATTGTCTGGGTTCACTACCGTTTATCCACACAGCCATCGAAGGACAATTTGGTTGCTTCCCTGCCTTGGCAATTTGAATAAAGAGGCCATAAACATTCGTATGGAGGGTTTTGTGTGGATGGAAGTTTTCAGCTCATCTGAGTCAACACGGAGGCGTGAGATGGCTAGACTTCCTGATCCCTTTTGATTCGAATCGCAACGGAAGATCAGGCTCTGGCTCGACTTCCAGCGAGCGGAGGGTTAAACTGGAGTTTCATGTTTTGCCTGTTCCCATTGTCTTGGTTTTTATTATTACCTTCTATTTATAGTTGGTGGGACTGGTATTCCATTTACGGGAGTCTTGTCAACTTGGTCTGGATTTATTTTTTTTTCCACTTTTTATTGGTGCAGGATAATTAATACATCATGGTGGGATTCATTGTTAGGCATTTGTACAAACACAACATGACCATATCGTTAAAATAACAATGTAATGTGGCCAATATCCTTCCCTAGTGTTCCCCCTTCCCCTCCCCCTCCCTCTCCCTGCACTTTGTTTTTAAAATAGATTTTCTGAAGTGAAGGTGGTTCCTTAGATATACTTGAGTATTTTTTAAAGAAAAAAAAAAGAATCTAGTTGTGCTAGAATTACTAGAAACCGGGGGAACCCCACCCTCCAGCCTTCTGACTCCCTTGCTCTCCCCAAAGGGATCCGCAGGACATCAAGAGGGCAGCCACACACGTCTCCTGGCACCCCGATGGCAACCGGAAGTTGGCAGTGGCCTATTCTTGCTTGAATTTTCAGCGGGCACCTGCGGGCATGAGCCACGAGTCATACATCTGGGAACTGGGTAAGGGGCAGCAGCGTCTTGCTGGCCAGGCAGGGCTGAGGCCAGGGCCAGCCGGGGAGTGGAAGGGGCCAGGAGGAAATCCCTGCTGTCCCTTCGCTGCCTGGGTCTAAGCAAACTCCAAGGCGAGAAACTCCAGATTGACTTTTCCCCCTGACGTGCTGGGGATTGAGCCCAGGACCCACACCCGCTGGGCTGACCTCCAGCTCCAATTCCAGATTCCTCATCTGGGGCATGAAGACCACACCCCAGCCAGGGCACCATGATGGACGCCTGTGATCCCCTGACTCAGGAGGCTGAGGCCAGTTCAGTGCCAACCTGGGCAACTTAGTAAGACCCTGCCTCAGATACAATTCTAAAAAGGGCCAAGACTGTATCTCAGGGGTAGAGCTCCCCAAATTCAATCCCTAGTATTGCAAAATGAATAAATAAATACCAAACCCAAGGGGACTCCCACTGTGGGTCCCTGGAGAGCCTGACAGAGAGAGGCTCAGCAGGCTGAAGGGAGCCCAAAGGGAAGGGGAGGGGAGGGGAGGGGACTGTGCCTGGACCCAACTTTGCTGGGAGCAGGACCCTTTCTCCACTGCAGGGACAAGAGCCTGGCCCGAGCAACACACCCGGCTTCCCGTTCTCCCCCTCCTTACAACAACTGTGCAGGCGCTGCATCGGGAGCTGACCTGAACAGCTCGCCCAGTTCTCACAGCAACCCCCGGGGTGGACCCCGCATCCCCATAAAAGCTGGTTTCACACCAAATATGAGAAACAGACTAGAACTGGAACTGAACACCCACGCCAACACCCCAGTCCCCCCAAATCAAGCCAGTAGCTAAGATTTAGGCCTTAGGGGTCAAAGGAAGCAGGCCAGAGAAAGATGGGGGGGTCTCAATGGCTGCCTTCTAACCACCCTCCTCTGGAAAAGGGGGTAAACTGGCTGACCCTGTCCTCTTCTGTGCAGGCCTGAGGAGATCTTTTTCTTTTTCCTGCTTTATAGAAAACCCAAATAGGCCTGAAATTGTCCTGAAGCCACCTTCTCCGCTGGTCACCTTGGAGTACAACCCCAAAGATTCCCACGTGCTCCTGGGGGGCTGCTACAATGGGCAGATAGGTAAGGAGGGACCCGGCTCTCAGCCAGCGCCTGCCCGGGCGGGTCCTGGAAGACCCTGTAGGCGGGCACTTCTGCAGCTGGCCACCCCAGATGCTGGCCAGTCAGCCTGTTCTGTTGGCGCTGCCTCTAGTCCACTTGAGTAAGCCTGAGGTTGGCTTAAAATAAAAAGATCTAAAAGGGCCGGGGCCGGCACTCAGGGCAGAGGGCTTCCCTGGCATGTGTGCGGCACGGGGTTCGATTCTCAGCACCACATATAAATAAATAAAGTCCATTGACAACTAAAAAATATTAAAATAGAACAGACCGCACTGCTATAAGAAAATTTAAAAAAAAAAAAGATCTAAAAAGCCGAAGTTTGAGTCCAGTCAGGAAACACGTGACTAGGGGCCACTCTTAGAGGGACGGGGAGACCTTATGGAGCCCACCTTGGGGGAGCAGACCTCTGGGTGATGGGCCTGGCGGTTCTGGCGCTGGGAAGCCAGCCCCCGTCTGTGTTGGAAGAGCTGGGGAAGGGCTGGCACCGACTCCGCTGACGTCTGGTAGGATTCACCGGGGGAGCTGGCCCGGGTTCTCCTGTATTTGGAAGTTTTAGAATTCCTAGGCCAATCCCATCCGTTACGGGTCTCTTCCCATTTTCCGTTTCCCCTTGAATCCGTCTTTTTTCATAGTCTGTCTTTCTAGGGACTTTTCCACTTCGCCCCTCGCCCCTCGATCTACTTTGTAGACTCCCAATCCTTCACGGCCATCATCCTTCACGGCCATCACCCTTCACGGCCATCACGCAGTCATTGTCATCTCCGCGAGGCTGGCGGTCATGTCCTTCCTGCTTTTAGTCATCCGCACCCTCCTTTCCCCCCTGGTCTAGCTACAGATTTGTCAGTTTCATTTTCTTTTCAAGAACCAGTTTTTGGCTGAGGGCAGTGGCACGCGCCTGTCATCCCAGAGGCTCAGGAGGCTGGGGCAGGAGGACAGTGAGTTCAAAGCCAGCCTCAGCAACCGAGCGAGGCCCTAAGCAACTCAGTGAGATCCCGCCTCTAAATAAAATATAAAAAGGGGCTGGTGAAGTCTCCAAGGTTATTGCTTCCTTCTGTCAGCTTTGGGTTTAATTTATGGTTCCTCTAATTTCTTAAGGCAGGTTAGGGTACGGATCTGAGGGCACTCTGGCTCTGTTTGGGTTGGGATGTTGTTTTGGCCGTGCTGGGGACAGAGCCCAGGGCCTTGCCCATGCCAGGCGGGAACGCCGTACCCCTGAGTTACCCCCCAGACCTTGTTTCCGTGTTTGTTGGCCTTGGTCTTAACATAATGCCCTCCTCAGCTGGGAGCGTCCCTCTCCTCCGACTCTTGGTCTTAGTGTCCTGGTGCTCGGCTCGCCCGTCCCAATTTCTCTCTTCATTCCCTGTCTGTCGCTGTGGTGTTCAGGATGTGGTGTGTGTGTGTGTGTGTGTGTGTGTGTGTGTGTGTGTGTGTGTGTGTTTTACCACCTGCTTGTGAACTTTCTAGTTTTCCTCCCGCTATTGATCTCCACTCCGTTCCATTTTGGTCAGAAAGGCTGGGCCTGATCTCAGTCTCTTCAGCCTTGATGGAGATTGTTTCTGGGCTGTTCTGCTGCCTCTCCTGGAGGACACTCGGTGTGTGCTTGAGTAGACTATGTTCTGTGGGTGCTCCTTCCTCAGGGTGGCCTGGCCGCAGGCCAGCACACAGCCAGCCGTGCCGGGGGCCCTAGATGTCCAGGAAGAGTCCAAACTTGGGGCAGCTCCTGACCTGGCATCTCCTCTAAAGCCTGCTGTTGGGCGCACCTGTTACCCACTGCCTCAGGAAGCCACCTGCAGTTGTGCCTCAAGGAAAAGACTTTCCTGCCCTATGCAAACTCTGAGCCAAGTCCAATGCGGACACCACAGGAGGGATCCCCCGGAACCACCAGGAGTTTTTGCTTCCCTGAAGCATAGCTCTCCAGAATGCGGCCAGGAATCAAATGATTCCAGAGTTCTGAAAAAGTTGGTGTTGACCATTTTGGTCAGTTGTCACCTTGCTACTTTGCAAGAATTTTGGAAGTCCTTACTCTGCTGCTTTTGCTGATGGCACACCTGGAAAAAAGATTGAGGGGGAAATAAATCCCCAGTAAGATCCCAAGAAACCGGCCACCTTCAGCTCTGAAAGTCCCTGCTGCCCTCTGCCCCCACAACACCCTGGGCCAGTCTTGACCTCGGGCATTGAGGGGTTCCCCATCCTCCCACCCCACAAGCTGCTTTACTTTCTCTCCTTCAGGAGCAGGAGGAGGGAGGCTAAGAACCCCCCGGCCATAGCCAGGCTCCCTGGGCCTCCTGAGGCCCATCTCCCTCTCAGACCTGCCCCTGGGAAGCTCTCAGGCTGTGGCCTAGGCTCCCATACATCTCCCTGCCAAATTATTCCGGGTGCCAGAGCTCCAAAGACTGAAGCAGGGATGCCCCCCACCCCATGACTTACTCAGGAGCCTGCCTCACTCATTGTTCACAACCCCAGGGGTTTTCTTGCCAGCTCAGAGTAGCCGGGGCTCTGCAGCCCTGTTGCTGTAAGAGGGGGGCCATGTGGGGCCCATGGGACCCGCCCTTGAGCACTGCTTTGCCCAAGCAGAGCAAACTTAGCCAAGAAAGTGCACCGCAGCACACAGCTGTGATCCTGGTGACTCTGAGGCAGGAGATCACAAGTTCAAGGCCAGCCTGGGCAACACACACACACACAGACACACAGAGACACACACACACACTCTCTCACACACACACAGACACACACACTCACACTCTCACACACAGACACACACACTCACACTCTCTCACACACACACACACACATACAGAGACACACACACACTCACACTCACACAGACACAGAGAGACACACACAGACACACACACTCACACACACATACACACTCACACACAGAGACACACACACTCACACACACTCTCTCACACACACACACTCTCACACACACACTCACACACTACCCACTTCTGGTCCAGGCCAGTCCAGGGACAAATGCCTTGGAATTGGGAGGACACTAAGTCAAAACTCAGGAACCGAGTTCTGTGGTTGTTTTATAAACCAGTTTCCTGGAAAGGCTCTGAGCAAGAGCAGGGGCCCTCGCGCTCGCCCCTCGGAAAATGAACACAGAATCCGTCAGGAGGAAATGCTCCTCGGCTCCCGCGTTTCTTGGCAGAGCAGGAAGAGCAGATGGTGGTCAAGCTCCTCCTCCGGGAGTTCACTAGGAGGCATGGAGGAGGACAGGAGGAGGACAGGAGGAGGAGGACGGGAGGAGGAGGACGGGAGGAGGATGGGAGGAGGACAGGAGGAGCTGGAGCAGCAGGAGGATCTTCCTGACGGGGCCTCTTAGGGGCTCTTCCCTGAGGGGAGCCGGGATTCTACCCCCGGCCCCTCCATCCCCAGGTTCCCCCCACTACTCCCAGGAGCCTTCCCTGACCCCCCGCCCTCCCTGGGGACCCAGCCTGGCCCATTCCCAGCCGCTTCCTCAGGACCCGGGTGGTGCTCAGCGCCCGGCAGAGGCACAGCGGGGGAATGAAGCTTGCACTCTGGGGGTCTCGGGGAGGTTTTTGCAGGCCGATAAGAAGCTCAGGCCGGTCTGAGCCTGCTCCTAATTCCCGAGTCTACACATGGTCAAGCCAGAGTCTAAGCAGCCTCCCTCCTTCCCTGCTCCTGGCACCAGGAAGAGCGAGCTGAGGCCTCCTGTGACCCGTGTCTCTCCTCCCCTGCCCTGCCAGCCTGCTGGGACACACGGAAGGGCAGCCTGGTGGCCGAGCTGTCCACCATTGAGTTCAGCCACCGAGACCCCGTGTACAGCACCATCTGGCTGCAGTCGAAGACCGGCACTGAGTGCTTCTCAGCATCCACGGATGGGCAGGTAGCACCCGGGCAGCCCCGGGAGGAGAGGAGGCCCGGCATGGCGCCCCGCGTCCCCCCACGGCGCCTGGAGAAACCTCCCTTTTACATTTGATGTGTCAGTTGCACAGTGGGTAACGCATGCACATGGAGCAAGACCTAAAGACGTGAAGTCAGACAGTGACCTCCACCCTGCCCACCACCGCCAGCCCTCCCGGGGGCCTGGTTTCAAGCGCCCTCCTCAGACCCTCTGAGCTTCCATTTAGTGGATCTCAAAGACGTTTCTTATTTCCTAAAGCACTGCCCAAGCTGCTAGGGACTGCTTGGTAGGAGGGTGTCATCACTTCTCTGTTGGTCTGTTGGGTTTGGGTACTGTGGATTGAACTCGGGGTGCTTAGACACTGAGCCATACCCACCAGCCCCTTTTATTTTTGAGACAAGGTCTTGCTAGGTTGCTGAGGCTGGCTTGGACCTGTAGTCCTCCTACCTCAGCCTCCCAACCCCCTGGGATATTTAAGTGGATTTTATATTTTGTTTTTTTACCAGGAAAAGTACAGCAAAGCTGGGCGCAGCGGCACACGCCCGTAATCCCAGGGGCTGGGGAGGCTGAGGCAGGAGGATTTCGAGTTCAAAACCAGCCTCAGTAACAGTGAGGCCCTAAGCGACTCCGTGAGACCCTGTCTCTAAATGAATACAAAAAAGGGCTGGGGATGTGGCTCAGGGGTCGAGTGCCCTGAGTTCAATCCCTGGTTCCTTCCCCAAAAAAAGTACAGCCAGGAGAGTGTTTGGACCTAGGTTCCTGCACACACGTGCGGGAACAGCTGCCACCTTCCCTCCTGGCGGTGGCTGGGAGCACTCTGGGTTCTCGTCCTGCTGGATCTTGCTGTGCCGTGGGGAGCCTTGGAGAATGCAGATTCTTAGGCCTCCGCCCTGCAATCTGAATCCAGTCCGGCTGGGGCCAGGCCCTGGGTCCTGGCTTCAGGCAGCTGCTGGTGACCTGGATGCTCAGCCACTGTCCAGGGCACTTGCTCTCATGGGCCCTGCACCCTTTATGCCCCGGATGAGGGAGGGGAAAGCCCAGGGACCTCAGGGTCTCCAAGTTGCCCTCTCTCGCGGCCAGGTCATGTGGTGGGACATCCGCAAGATCAGCGAGCCCACGGAGGTGGTGATCATGGACATCACCAGAAAGGAGCTGCTGGAGAACGCCCTGGGCGCCATCTCCCTGGAGTTCGAGTCCACTTTGGTGAGTCTCTGGCCCTCCCTTCCCTGAGCCCCTAAGGACAGGCCAGCCCTGGGCCCGGGGCCTGGCAGACGCCTTCCACCTGCCTGGTTTTTACAATGACCTCCAGCAGGGGGCAGCAGAGTCCACGGGGAAGGGAAGGTGCTCGTTCCCATGCCCGCTGAGCCACCCATTGCTTGGTGGCCCTGGGGACCAGAACAGAACAAGATCCAGAAAAGCCCATTCTACGGGAAGGGGTCTGACCAGGACCAAAACTCAGAATGGCCCTGCCTCCCCTGGCGTGGTCACTTTCCTTCTTCTGGGGCAGAAAGCGAAGCGGTGGAGAGGGAAATGAGATGAGAGGAAGAACCTTGAAACACAGGGCACAGGCCCGGCTAAGAGCTGAGGGGTGGGCTGGCCTCCTATGGTCCTGGGCTTCCCCAGCTCAGAGGAGGCCCTGGGCTCCATCCTCAGTACTGGGGGGCCGGGGGAAGCCAAGAAGAAACCCTGAAGAAATGTCAAGCTGGGAGTGGTGGTGGACCCCTGTCATCCCAGCGACCAGGGAGGCTGAGGCAGGAGGATTGTAAATTCAAGGGCAGCCTCCACAATTTAGCAATACCCTCTCTCTCAAAAAAAAAAAAAAAAAAAAAAGGGGGGAAGGCTGGAGTGTAGCCCAGTGGTACAGCGCCCTGGGTTCAATCCCCAGAACTGGCGGGGGGAGGCAGAATTCAGCTGTGTTTTGGCTGTGTCAGAAGAGGGAAGTTTCTGGAAGCAGCAAATGAGGACGCTCTAGACAAGGCCACGCTGTTCACGTGGCTCTCGGCTGGGGCTGGTTTCTGACCCCAGCCCTGGCATAAGAGGATGAAGCACAGGAGGCCGGGCAGGTGAGGGGGCTCAGAAAACATTCGGCCCTGCGCGCGGGGGTTTCTAGGTTCGCGCTGGCGGCTGTGAGCACCCTCAGGCCTGGTCCTGGCTCCGTCCTTACCAAGTGCGCATGTGCGGGACACCCGCTGTCCTACCTGTGAGCTGAGGTCCCCGTCCTTCCATGCCGCCGCGTTGTGCACTCATGTACCTCTCAGGACCTCTCAGCTCCGTCTCAAGTTGCCTGTGTGGGTTTTTTCTTCTTCTTCTTTCTTTTCCTTTTTTTTTCTCCTTTATTTGCTGGGAATGGAACCCAAGCACTTTGTGCAAGCCAGGCAGGCGCTCTGTCCCTGAGCTACCTCCCCAGCTGTGTATGTATTTTTAATTATGGTTTTTTAAAAATGCATAAAATGTACCGTCTTTACCACTTTAAGGTGTAAGGTAGCGAGAGGCGCATTCACACTGTGGTGCCACCGTCCCCACCGCCACCTCTGCAGCTGCTTTCCTCTTGCAACACTGAAACTCCTGCTGGGCGCCCTGGTGCCCACCTGTGATCCCAGGCTGAGGCAGGAGGATCGAAGGTTCAAGGCCAGCCTCAGCAACTTAGGGAGGCCCTGTCTCAAAAAATAAAAAGGGCTGGGGGTGTGGCTCAGTGGTAGAATGTCCCTGGGTTCTGTCCCCAGTACCAAAAAAAAAAAAAAAACAAACAAACAAAAAATAGACACAAACCCTCAAAACTGCTCACAAACCCTCCTTGAATGAGCGCACCCCACCTCCCTGCTGACCAGCCTACTCTCTGTCTCTGTGGATCTGACTGTGCTAGGAATGTCCTGTGAGTGGGACCATAAAACTTGTCATTTTCCCTTTGGACAATGATCTCAAGGTCCATCCAAACTGTAGCAGGTGCCAGAATCCCCCTCCTTTTTAAGGCTGAATAATATTTTGTCATGTGGGTAGATCCCATTTTTTAATCCACTCATTTGTCCGAGGCCCTCAGGTCGCTCCCATCTCCTGGCTAGTGTGTCTCATTCCGCTGGGAACACAGATGTGTATTGTCACCGGTTTTGCAAGGGCTTTTGGACGGACTGTGGCACCTCCTGAGCTGCTGGCCACAAGGCCCTGCTGATGACGTTCTCTGCCAGGGGGAACGGCCCGGGGGAGCCCATTCACATTATTCTCTCAGTTGTTCAACAAATACCTTTCCAGTCCCTGCTCACACCAGGCACCCTTCCAAAATGTCTGTCCTCAAGGAGCATGACTTTGGGACGTGGGACAGATGGCAGATGAAGAAATCAAGTACATACCTGGAAGGGGCTGGGGGCAGACGCAGAGAGCGGGGCAGGGTGGTGTGGCCGTCGTGGGTTAGACCACAGTCAGGGTGAGCGTGAAGCAGAGCCTGCCGGGTCCTCCAGGCCAAGGTGAGAGCCCAGCGAGGTTCTGAGGGACGCAGAACTGGCCAAGCGGATAACGGGATGAGAGTGCCCAGGCCACGGAGCAGCTCTGCAAAGGCCCTGAGGTGGCAGCACCCCGTGTTTGCAGATGATGTGTCACTGCCGGGTGCTAGGGGCTCCGGTGGCCCGGGACCCACTGGGACAACACCTCTAATCCCCCACCCAGGGCCCCACGTGGACCAGCTCTTCCGCCTGGCTTCCTCTGTCCGGCTCCATGCCTGGCCAACCTGTCACTGCACTGTAGCGGCTGCACACACAGATGTGCAGCCTTTGGGTGGCCCAGTCCACATAGGGAGAGGGACAGCAGGGAGAAGTGAGGGTCTGTCTCCACATCCACCTGAGGACGTTGGGCACAGCCTTTTTGCTCCCCAGCGTCCCCACCCCCACCCTAGCACAGGGCTCTGTGTTCAGCCCTGATGGGGACCTGGCAGGACCGGGCTCCCTACACACACAGGGACGCACCTGTGAATGTCACGGTCCCCGCGAGGCACTCACAGACCAGAGAGGACAGGCACATCATTGGCTGCCAGGTGACTTTCCCAGTATGGGGGCCACCTGCTCCAAGTCCTCAGGGACATCTAACCGGGGTGATGCTAGGGCCCATGTCACCGTCTGGTCAGATGAGGCTCCGCCTGCCTCCCGAGGGATGGCCTGGCCCTGTGTCCTGCTCTGGGCCTTGTTGATCTTAAACATTCAGGATCCCTGTGGCAAATGCCTGAAGGACAAAGCCATGCTCCTTAAAGAGGGCTGGTGCTGACCTCCAGGAACTGAAGGTCAGGGAGGGACTCATAAGCCTGGGTCCTCCAGCAGGTGCCCAAGACTGGGAAGAGAGGGACAGAAGAGCTGGGTGGGTCCCAGCCTGCCCAGAGCTTCACCCAGGGGTCTGCGAGCACCTGCAGCCCCCCTGGGCAGCCTGCTGGCCATGCCACCCTGTCCCACAGTCCCTTCCCCTCTGTCACCCCTCCACAGCCAACCAAGTTCATGGTGGGCACGGAGCAGGGTATCGTCGTCTCCTGCAACCGCAAGGCCAAGACCTCAGCGGAGAAGATCGTGTGCACCTTCTCAGGCCACCACGGCCCCATCTACGCCCTCCAGAGAAACCCCTTCTACCCGAAGAACTTCCTGACCGTAGGGGACTGGACAGCCCGCATCTGGTCGGAGGACAGCCGGGAGTCGTCCATCATGTGGACCAAGTAAGCCCCCAGCAGGCTGGGGCAGGGGCCAGCGCAGAGAAGGGGAGGGGACAGACGGAGGAAGCTCAGCTCAGAGCCTCTGTGGCCGTCGGTAAAATTCAGCAAATAAAACTGGAGGATTCCCGGGAGGCTGAGGCAGGAGGCCACACGTTCAGGGCTGGACTCGGCAACTGGCAAGACCCTGTCCCAAAATAAAAAAATTAAAAGGACGGGGGCTGTATCAGTGGTAGAGCGCCCCTGGTTCAATCCCTATCCCACACACAGGAAGTTCAGGATCCCCAGGTAAAGTTGAATTCCAGGGAAAAAAGCAATGACTGATGTTTTCAATATTAATATTTGAGATGTGTTTATACTAAAAAACTATGCATTTGTCCAACATGTCCAGAGGCCCTTTTTATCTAGACCATTTCCCCCACGGTGGCTTCCCTGGCCACCCACTTAGTTGCAAAGGAGGCTGGGAAATGTAGTCCCCGGTGTGGTCACAGTGGGCCCAGCTGCAAAGGTACCACCACGGAGGAAGGGAGAGGAGTTGATGGAAAATTCCAAGTCTCTGCCATGAGCGCGTGCGTGTGTGTGTGTGTGTGTGTGTGTGTGTGTGTGATTTTTAAAAAGGTTCCATGTTCACTGAACAAACTTTAGAAAATCCAGATTAAGCCCAGTAGGAAGTAGAACTCTGCCGGCACCAGATCAGGAAGTTTCCCAGGTATGCCCTTCCTCCTGCTGCCTCTGAGTGCCCTGGCCTGGCCCCAGCCCAGCAGCATGTGCCTGCTGTCTGGTTTGCTGTGGAGAGACACCAGTGCCCAGCCCACAGGAAGGACTATGCCTGGAGCCCTGTAAAGAGCAATCTCTGTGCCAGGGGTGGGTGGGACAGGCATGGCTACAAGTCAGACACAAGAAAGAACTTCCTGCCCAGCAAGACTCGAAGACCCTGGAGCATCTGGGAGGGCAGAGCTGTGGCTCAGTGGGCGCTCTGCCCCTTCCTACCACGGTCCCTGACACTCGGCGCTGGCTCCCCAGGTACCACATGGCTTACCTCACTGATGGCGCCTGGAGCCCCGTGAGGCCGGCAGTGTTCTTCACCACCAAGATGGACGGAACCCTGGACATCTGGGACTTTGTGTTCAAGCAGTGTGACCCGGCCCTGAGCCTGAAGGTCAGGTGCACTCCCTCCCTGTGCGTACAGGCCCCCATGAGCAGGGCCCTTCTGGGTGGGAGTGGGTGTGGGGGGGCAGCGTGCTGAGTGGGGTGGGGTGTGTGGTGGGGCCTCTCCGTGAGTCCCATTCTGGCCGCCTACGACTCTTGCCTTGGGGGCATGTGCTCCTACCCAGTTAAGGACCTGGGGGACATTGAACCTGGTGGTATGGCAGAGTCACCCAGGGGAAATTAAAACAGAGAAGAGAGCAGATGCCTGGCCTCCCCTCCCCCAGGAGGACCCCTCAGACCCTGGACACGGGCTCCTGGCAGCAGCCACTTCAGGCCCGAGCTCCTGTAGCAAGGCTGAAGCTGAGACCTGCTGGCCGGGCCAGAGGGCCACGGTGTCCCATGGGACGAGTGGGGCTGGGCTGGCGGGTGAGGAAGCTGGCGGCCAGGGGTCTTTTTTTGGTACTGGAGATGGGACACAGGGGCGCCTTGCCACTGAGCCACACCCCAGCCCTTTCTGTTTTATATTTTGGGACAGGGACTGGCTGAGTTCTGAGGCTGGCCTTAGCTTGCGCTCCTCCTGTCTCAGCCTCCCGAGTTGCTGGGATTACAGGTGCACACCACGGTCCCCGGTTAGGCTGAGGGTCTTGACGGCCGGGTCTCTGGGTTTGACGTCACTCTGTGGAGTGGGGGTGTCAGCGAGGGTATTTGAACAGGGCTGAGGGGCTAGGTCTCCCCAGGGGTCAGTTGGTCAGACAAATGTGACTTTGCCCCCCACCCCCATCGGCTCTCCCACAGGTGTGTGACGAGGCCCTCTTCTGCCTCCGGGTGCAGGACACTGGATGTCTCATTGCCTGTGGCTCCCAGCTGGGGACCACCACCCTGCTAGAAGTCTCCAGCGGGCTCTCCACCCTCCAGAGGAACGAGAGGAACATAGCGTCTTCTGTAAGTACCGGGCGCCTGGGCCATACACGTCCCCTCCCTCCGACCCCAAGATACGGTGGACACGTCTGTGGGTGGCAGTGTGATGTCCTGAAGTGAGTTCTGTGAATGGTGTCAATTCTGCCCACCCGCCTGTGCTCGGCCATCAGGCAGCTCACCCTGTGGGAAAGTTTCTCTACCTCCCACCTTGGGTTAGCCAGAAACCAAAGTGACTTGACAGGGTCCATTTGTCCAGTTTCAAACAAACAAACAAACAAAACGTACCAGGGATTGAACTCAGGAGCACTTAACCACTGAGCCACATCCCAGCCCTATTTTGTATTTCATTTAGAGGCAGGTCTCACTGAGTTGCTTAGGGCTTCACTGAGTTGCTGAGGCTGGCTTGGAACTCATGATCCTCCTGCCTCAGCCTCCCGAGCCGCTGGGATTACAGGAGTGCACCACCACGCCCGGCTCAAACAATATTTTTTTAAAAATCATTTTTTGGCATCAGATCAGTTCTAATGAAGGCTTAGCTGATGTCAATAGAGGTGACAGATGGAAGGGACCTGCCTCGGGGAGGGGCAGAGAGCCCCTCCCTGGGCAGCCCTGGGAGCAGCAGGGGGCTCACTGTGGGGTTGAAAGCCCCCAGTTCGAGGCCTGGGAGAGCCTCCGGGCTCTGGCTGAGACTGGAGACTCTCCACTGAGCTGGTCCTACACTGGACCCGGGGCCTCCATGTTGCACAGCCCCAAGGGCCCCCTGACCTGTGGCCCGGGTGCTTGGTGCTCCTGGGCATTGAACACTGGTTTCCCTGCGCCAGCCTCTGCCCAGTATTGAGCTGTCCTTCCTGGTCGCTGGCCCTGCGTTGAGTAGAGTGAGGACAGCTCCGTAGAAGCCCAGCCTGGCCCACCCTCCCCTCTGGCCTCTGTCCCCTGTGCCTCAGATGTTTGAGCGCGAGACCCGGCGGGAGAAGATCCTGGAGGCCAGGCACCGAGAGATGCGGCTGAAGGAGAAGGGCAGGGCTGAGGGCAAGGACGATGACCAGCGGGCCGACGAGCTGGCCGTGGACCTGCAGGACCTGGTCGCCAAGGCCGAGGAGGAGTTCTTCAGTGTCATCTTCCAAGAGCTGAAGAAGAAGGAGACAGAGGCCATGGAGAAGAAGTCCAAGCTCGTAGGCGCCTCGGCAGGGACCCGGGTGGGGGCTGGGAGGGGCCGGGCCTGCTCTGCCCGCTTGCAGACTCCCTGGGTGACCTCAGGCCAGTGGCCTCTGGGCCGGACCTTTATTTGTCCATCTGGCAACTGGGAGGGATGGCTGGCTCCTTCCTGGGGTTCTGCCTCCCAATGGACTTCAGGCTCCTTGAGGGCAGGGTGTCCCCCAGCCTCCCGTGTCACGGCAGGCGCATCTGAGCAGTGAATGAGGGCCCCCGGGCACGGCCAGCTGTCAGAGAGGTGAGTCCTGGAGGCCGTGGAGGGAAGGGCTACGGCATTGGCCCTGGGCCCCCTTCTGGCTCTCGCAGCCGAGTGTCGGGAGCGACCTTGTGGTCACTCTCCGGCCCTGGGGCTGGCTCTGAAGACCTCCTGGCTGTATCTCCGGGGCTGGTGGCCACACTTCCATCTGGAGAAGGAGGAGCATGAGCTGTGAAGTGAGCGGGGTGCAGTGGCACACGCCTGTGACCCCAGCCACTCGAGAAGCTGAGACAGGAGAATCTCAAGTTCAAGGCCAGCCTTGGCAACTTAGCAGGACTTTGTCTCAAAATAAATAAATAAACAGAAAGGGCTGGGGATGTGGCTCTGAGGCAGAGCACTTGCCTGGCTGGTGTAAGAGAGTATAGTCACCTTCCAGTCCCTCTTCAGGGGACAGAGGGAGAACAAGACCTAGTCTGCCTGTGTCATGGTCCTGAGGGGCCCCCGGAGAAGATGCTGAGGTGGGGAGGAGCCAGAGCTCATCATGGTGGAGAAAAGGCCAAGTGAGGGTTGCTAGGATCTAGACTGGCTGCTCTATGGTGTCGGCCTGCATCCCTGCACACACCCAAAGTGAAAATATGGGGCCCTTGTTGAAAAAGCACTTAGCATTTGAAAAAGTGTCACCAGGGCAATAATCAAGTGCGGGCCCTGCGTGACTTCCAAGTTCAGGCCCTGTGTGACTACAGGCCCCTTGACATTGTCCCCTACCCCCACCCCCCATGAAGCTGGATGGTTGGCGTGGGCAGTTCTTGGTGGCTGGTGGAGTGGGTGGGGGGAGAACACCCCTCCTGGCCCCCCTCCCACTAGCGCTAAGGAGCTGGTGCTTGTGGGGGGCGTTTGGCATTTGGAAGCACTTGGAGAGGGGCCCCTTTGTTCTCGCACTGAATGGGGCAGGAGCGGCAGAGGCGAGGCGGGGATCCTGCTCTCTGCCAGCAGCTCCTCCCACCCACCCCCTGGCCCGTCCAGCCCTTCAGGAGGCGAAGGCGACCTTGGGCCACCTTTTACAGTGTGATATGGCCATCAGGCTCTGTGCTTGGTGCCTTCATCCCCAAATGTATTCCTCCCGTCAGCTTAAACACTCCGGGTGAGGCTGAGCCTCGGAAGGCCTGAGGTCCACGGCCCTGGCCCCGATTCGGCCTGGCACGCCCTTCCTCCCCCTTTCCTAGTCTCTGCAGTTGTCTCCAATCTCCAGTGGACAGAAAGCATCCCCGGGGCCTGCGGCTGTCTCTGATGGCACCCTGCACCCCTTATTTCCAGCCCTAGGTCAGCCCTGCAAGGTGTCATGTCCACACTGCAGGTGAAACCCCAGGAGGAACAGCAGGCGCAGGACCGTCAATTTCACCCCGCCAGCCCTGAGCACCCACAGGCCCTCGCCCGGGCAGAGCTGGCAGGCTTCAGGCAGGGCTGCCTCTGGCCTCGTGGGGCCCATGTCGGAGAAGCGGGGAGGGCCTGCCCTGCACCCACATTCTGTTTTCTTCTTTAACAGAAAAGAGGTTCAGACATGGAAGACGAGGAGGAGGAGAGAGAGCTAGGCTCCCAGGAGGAGGTGGATGAGGAGGAGCTGCCAACCTAGGTCAGCCCTCCTGCAGCGCTGTCCCCGCGCCCTGCCTGGCCCACCCTGAGGCACGGCATTGCCTTGGTCTTTCAAGGGAGGAACGGAGCTCCCTGAAAGCACCACTGGCGGGGCACGTTGGCCCCCCACCACAAACCCTTGGCCTGCATTGGAGCTGAGCCCTGGGCAACGCCTGCGAGGGACGGCGGGGCTCCTGCCTGCACCGGCACCCACCCCAGGGCCCCTCCACCCTGGAGCACGCGCAGCCAGCCTTCAGGCCTGGCCCTCGCTGCTTCCTCCGGGTCTGCTTCTCGAAGGTTACCCCCAGTCGTCCTCCTCTGGCAGCTGCAAGCCCAGCCGTGGCAGGGCCCGGGGATTCCCCCTTCTCCCTTCCCACCCTCCTCAGTCTCTAGCAAATTGGGGACAGGACACCCGTCTTTCCCAGCAGCTCGCGGGGCGTGGTTACACCAGCCAGACACACCAGAGGCCCCAAGAGGAGGGATGCAGGGGACTTGGTTACGGTCCCGTTGTCACCTGCTTTCTGTTTTCTGAATTCTTGTAAAATTAAATTACTAATAACAGGGTCAACGGCTGGCATTTGGGCGCATCCTGCACACTGGCCCTGGAGGGTCTATGCCCTGACTACCCTCATTCCACAGAGGGGGAAGCAGGTCTCAGGAGGGGACAGAGCAGGAATGGGAACCCTGGAGGTCCCCTGGCCTGAGTGTCAGGTGACTGTGGGCAGCTGCTGCGTGGGGCCCACGGGGAGTCCAGGGTGGGCAGCGAGCTGGGCTGCTGCAGGGGTGGCCTGAAGCTGTAGCTTCAGCAATTGGTAGGGGAGAGGGCACCCCAGAACCAACTTTGTACCCACGGAAGTGCGGGACCGTCACTGGTTCCTTGGCTGCCAGCTGATCTTGGCAAGGAATCCAAGGTGCCCTTTGAAAATGCCCGCGTCAGGCATTTTCTTGAGACAAGGCCCAGGCCATCGATCCTTTGTGTTCAGAGGTGGGGGGCGGACATGGACTCGGGCTAGACTTTGACAAACGCAGTGATCACCGGTCACGTTTTTAGAGTGGTTGATCTTCACCAGAGTCCGGGAATGAGCTCACCGTCTTCAATCTGCCCATCATGGATGTGGTGGTGACAGAGAGAAGGAGGGACTTGCTGAGTCTAACGAGAGCGGTGACAGAGCTGAGAGTTCAGTCCAGGGTCCTGGTCCCAGAGCTCACACCACACACTGCACTCCCGGCCCCCCAGGACCAGGAGGGGGGGTGTCCACTCCCTGCCTGGGGCTGCCGTCCAGGTGGCCGGCAGAGGGCCCAGGGGCAGCGGGCTCCTCACCACCAGACACAGGGAGCCCGTAGTGCTCTCAGGGACTCTTCTTTTAGCAGTGGTTCTGTACTGGGTGTGATTTTGCCTCCAGTGGGACTTGGATGACATCTGGGGACATTTTGGACAGACAGCTGGTTAGGGGAATCTCCTGCCATCCAGTGCCTGGAGACCAGGGCTGCTGCTCAACATCCTGTGATCCCCCAACACACACACAAAGACTGGCCGTGTCCAAAATGTCAGGAGGGTCACCACACAGAGACCCGACTTGGAGAGGAAATCAGTCCCGATGGAGCACTCGAGAGACCGCCCCGCCCCATGTTGACCTGGGCCCAGTCATGCCCCCGCAGGGCTGGCCTTCCGTTTCTGGCCCTTTGCCTTGTGCTTGCTAGTGGAGTGTGGGGGGCACCTGCTAAGTCCTGAAAATCTGTGGCACAGAGAGTGCCACGTGCTGGGATGGACCTGAGGAGGGGCCGGGAGAGGACAGCTGCAGACACGTGGACTGAAGGCAGTCACTTAGTGAGACACACGTGACGCCTGTCACTGCCGACCTCACGGTGGTGAGCGGGCCACGTGGACCTGTGCTTTACTCCTGTCCAAAAGGGAGCAAAACCAACCCCCCAGGGGTTGGAAAGAACAACATGGGGGAGGGCGCGCCAAGCTGGGTGCAGAGTGGCAGAAGGGACAGCACAGTCGCACAGTGGTGCCCCGTCTGTGCGTCCAGGGGCGGGCGGGCCCTTCCTGGGACCCTTTCTACCCAGCCTCTTAACTGAGGTGCTTTGGCCGCACCCCAGCTCCCTGTCCACCAGGACCTGCAGCATGGCCACTGGCACTCTCCGGGATCAGACCCCCACGGTGGCCCTGATGCCCACGCAGGAGGCAAAGAACTGCTCGTGACCCCTCAGGGGCAGCGAGACCTCCTGGGGCCCAAAAGCAGGCACCCTGGGTGCCAAAGCCTGAGGGCCAGCCTGCAGGGACCCGCGGAGAGCAGCGGTGTCCACAGAGCCCCAAGGCGGAACCCGGATGGGCACAGCTTGAGCACTTGCTTGTCTACACTCGGCCTGTGCCAGGTGCTGCCCACGGAGCAGCAAAGGAACCCCACGCAAGCCCAACCTCCCAGGGCTTTCACGCAGGGGGATAAACAGAGGCTGAACACACAGATAGCTGCAGAATGACTGTGGAGCAGAGGACCCTCCCAGGAACAGTATAGACTTCATCAGAGGGATAACAGGAGGAACTAACTAGACTCTGGAGGGGAAGGAGCTGTCAGGGGGCCTGTGTGAGAAAGTGACCATGAAGCTGAGACCCTGAGAATGCGCAGGAGGCGGCCAGGGTCTGCGTGTGCACACCTGTGTCACGTGGAGAGAAACAGCTGCACTAAAGGGTGGCAAGACCTTGAGACGGACACAGCCGTCGGCGGTCAGGGCCTCCACCTTAAGGACTCCAGCTTTCCTCCTGAGGTCACTGAGAAGCAGGGGACTGTGCCCACGGAGGACGGCCCAGAGGGAGGCCGCTGGGCCACGTGGGAGGACAGTGTGGTGTCAGGGGACAGAGGTGGCAGCATGGAGCGGGGTGGTGGCCACAGGACCGCTCGGTTCTCCATCTCTGTCCCCTCCTTTGGGAATCTTAGGGCCAGTAAGCAAAGTCACGGGTTCTAAGCAAATGCTCCAGAGGCATCCGACCCAGGCCTGGGAGGGATGTCGGGCTTCTTAAGAGAAGCTCCTCAGTAAATGCTTTGCTTTCTCCACAGCCCTCTGCCGTCCCCCTGCCGTCCCCCTGCCGTGCTCCCCTGGGCATCCAGGCCCCACCCTTGAGCAAAAGGGACTTTGGTCCCCTGAGACCCAGAGGGTCCCAGAGAACACGCTCGGGGCTCCCGGAAGCCAGTGGTTTCCAAATGCAGGAGGGCTGGGGAGCCCACGGACCCTGGGTGAGAGCCACGGCCTCATCAGCACAGGGTGTGGGGCAGAAAGTTGAGCCCAGGTGGGTCTCCAGTGGCCTGGGACGGAGGCCGTTTGACCACCACCTGCCATTCTTCACCTCCCTGAGTCTGAGGACCCTGGTTGTTAAAAGGGGGGGGGGTCCTCGTGAAGACCAAAGGTAATAACAGGCTGGGCATCCAGCGTGGCCTCTGGCAGGTGCAGGTGCCCACTAAACCTTGATCTCCAGGGCAAAAGGGGGCGGTGTGGGGAAGTGGGAGCCTGTGGATCCCACCATGGGGACGAGCCAGCGGCTGGCAGGGGTCTTAAATGTCTGCTGTGGGGATGATGGGCTTTGCCCCCACTGATTCCTCACCCATTCAATGAAGAAACTCTCACTGTATTAGAAACTCAGAAAGAAACCGCCCTCACCTGACACACGGACAGGTAATTCTACTCTTCAGGGGTGAGTGCTGTTAGAAAGCAGCACAGAGGGAAAGGCCTAATCCTGTGGGACTCAGGCTGGCCCTTGTATCTGTTGGGACCCTTTTAGTTAAATAGTAAAGAAACTTACACAAACTAAAATCAACAAAGAATATTTATTGGCTGGAGAAACTAGGAAGACTGAGTCCTCCTGGCTTCAGGGGTAGCTGGATCCAGCAACTTACCGAATATTCAGTTTCTCTCTCTGCACAGCTTCCTTCATTGCCGTGGCCCCACGTTCTCCGGACACAGTGCAGCTCCATCCACTGGTTGGGGGAGGGACTGGGCATGACTATAGGCCTCCCCGGGGGCCTGGGTCACCTCAGCCAGTAACACCAAAGGTGGAAGAGAGCTCCTCTTTCTCAGTGTGACAGAATCTCAGGGAAAGTTCCTGATTGGCCCAGTTTGGGTCACATGCCACCCTCGGGAGCCAATCCCTGGGGTGCGGGTCTTCGGCCATGGCTGGGTGGGGCAGGATGCTGGGATGAGCTTTAGGAGCCAGACAAATAAGCAGAAGAGGGCCCAGGCAGAGCAGCCGGATGGGAGAAGAGGCCGCTCCTCAGAGCGCTGCACACCTGCAGGGGCGAGAGGAGGGGACGGTGGCCACGAGGCAGGGCGGGCCCTGACTCCAAGGGAAGCCTGGCTCCATGGGGGAGGCCATGGGACCTTGGGGGATCGAGGCAGGGACAGGCTTCCCTTTGAGACCAGTGAGGGCGTGGACAGTGGGCTGCCAAAGAGCGAGGGTAGGAGAGCCGTCATGTTCCAGAAGGAGCCAGCAGTGCAGAGCTTCTCGGTGGCCCTGTGGGGGCAGAAGCAAGTCCTGGGGGTGGAGGAGAGCCTGAAATGGGGGAAAAAGGGGGATCTGACATAGGAAAGTTGGAGGGGGTAGGCCAGGCAGAAGGTGGGCATGAGCCAAGGTTCACAAGTAGGGCCCAGCACGCAGGCAAGGTGAGTGGGAGCGTAAGTCCACAGAGCAGAACCCAGTGAGGGGAGGCTGGCAGGAGGCTGAAAAGGAGGCCCAGTGAGTGCGGAGTCCGCCTCTGCCTCTGTGTTAGAGCTCTCTTCAGGAAGCAGGGAAGGGATCAGGCAGGCAGAGCCCCCCACAGGGGGCACGGGTGAGAAAAGGCAAGCCGGGGGCCTGGGGGTGGAGGAAGAGGAGTCATCCAGGGGGTCAAGTCTGCAGGACCCTGGGTAGAGGATGAGGGGGAAGAGGAAGTGAGAAATGGTGGCTGGTCTGAGACGGGCCAGCCACAGAAAGACAAGCCCCACGTGTTCTCCCTCCTGTGGAAACTGAAAAAGATGACCCCGAAGGAAAAGAGGAACTCTTAGGGATGAGAGAAGGGGTCTGGGGAGGGGAGAAAGGAGAGGGCCAGAGAGAGCAGGGTGGGGGGTACCACGAAGCAGGACAGATGCCCGTAGGAAATGTCACAGCACCGCTGATGTGTACAATTAGCACGGTTAATATTCATAGCTCAAAAATGTGTGAGCCTAAGGGGATAATGGTTTTGTTGACAAAAACACCAAAGTCAGGCGGAGGAAAAGAGAATGGAGTCTATCGGTCTCCACAGAAGACGGGCTGGATCCTCTTAGCTTAGAAGCTTCTCCTTTTCTTTTTTTTTTTTTTAACCAGGGCACTTTACCACTTTACCACAGAGCTACATCCCCAACCCTTTTTATTTTTTGTTTTTCTTTGGTACTGGGGATTGATGCCAGGGGTGCTTCACCACTGAACTATATACCCAGCCCTTTATTTATTTATTTATTTATTTATTTTAGACAGGGTCTCGCTAAGTTGCCTAGGTCCTCACTAAGTTGCTGAGGCTGGCCTTGAACTTGCAATCCTCCTGCCTTAGCCTCCCAAGCCACTGGGATTACAGGTATGTACCATCACGCCTGGATGCCTTTTATTTTTTTAATTTTGAGACAGGGTCTCACTAAGTTGCTGAGGCTGTATTTTTACCCATCAATCATCATGGGTCCTCCCGGGTGTCATTTATGCATGTGGAGGAATAGAGAAGAAAAAGAAAGACAGCCATAGCCCAATTGACTAGGGGCCTCCTTGGATGATTCGAGTCAACTCAGGGGTTTAAAAGGCAAGCATGACGCATCCCCAAGCATGTGCTGATTCTATGGCAGGAGCAAGCCCTTTTGCAAACCAGCCAGCTCGCGCAGCAGCCTGAGCCAGAGAACAGCGCAAACCTGGGACCCCTGCAGAAAGGTCTGGTTTCCACCAATTTTTTTACTCAAATTATTATATTTGTCAAAACCAAGACGGCGGGCTGCTTCCTGCCACTGTTTATTAATAACTATCCTCAACACAAGCTCCTTGGGGAAGCCGGGGAAGCCAGCCCCAGGGCCCAGGCTGGCATCATGCCAGGCGTCTGAGACAGCCCCACGGGATGAAAGCGCTACTTTTCCCAGCTCCTTCCATGGAAAGTGAACCCCACTGTGGCGCCCTCTCCAGGTCTTTACAGGAGTCCAGGGCTCGGCTTCAGTGGGGGCAGATGACACAAAAGATGGGCCATCAGCATTAGGGACAGTTGCAAGATCATCCAGGAAACGTAGGACCCGAGGGGACAGGAAAACCTGCTCCAGGTGGCTGGGAACTGGGAGGCAGAGCTGGCACTAGAGTCCTGTTTTACCCGGGCCTCCTGAGGCCAGGAATCTTTCCACTGCGCTCCCTGTGTATTTGTTGTTATTGTCACCAAGAATGGAGCCGGCGTTCGACATCGACTTCTTGCACTGTATGGTGACTCCTGCAGCAGGCAGGAAGAGTACGATTAACACGAGTTAAGGAGATGCGGGTATCTTCTTGACCTGCAGTCTAGGTTTGGGCACTCGGCCTTCTTTGCTGTGGGGTAACTGTGGGGGCCTTCTGGGACACGACCCAGCTGGTCCAGGCGCTCCCTCTGCTCCCACTCTCCTAACCCCCTCTGACACTAGACAGTGTGTGTAGACACCTGCCTGCCGTCCTGGAGGCACCGAAGGGACCGGGCAGGCAGGCAGCAGATGACGGTGGCTGCAGGGACAGGCAGCGCGCAGCTGGCGCGCAGGCACCGGGGCGCATGGGACTGGCCGGGCCTCGAGCCGGGGGCGCGGGCAAGCGCCAAGAGCTACCAAACGGACGTGGCGTCGCTGGGCGGTCTCACAGACGCGCCGAGGGCCGCAGGGACGCCAGGCAGGCACTCGCACGGAGGGCAGCGGCTCGGGTTCCCGGAGGAGGCGCAGCTCTCTCCGGGCGCGGGAGGGGCGGGCGCAGGGGCGGGGCGTCTCCGGCCCCGCCCTCCAGGCCCCGCCTCCGGGTCGGCGCTGGGCGGTCCGCGCGTTGTTGGTTTCGGGTTGTCAGGCAGCAGCGGCTGGACTGCGGGGAGCCACCCGACAGACGGTGGTGGGGGTGCGGATCGGCCATGCCCGGAGTCGCGGCCTGAGCCCCCCCTCCGCCGCAAGCATGAAGGACAGCGGGGACTGCAAGGACCAGCAACTCATGGTGAGACTCTTCACGCTCCTCCTCGCCCCCCTCCACGACCCCAGAACCAAACCTCCTCAGTCCGCGTCTTACAGATAGTGTCCACTAAGAGGATACGCAAGGGACAGGACCTGGGACTGTCCAGAGCAACTTCGCCTAAGTCCCAGAGAACAGGTGTCCAGAAGGTATGGTGGCCGTCCACCTGAGGCTGGAAAGTTAACCCAGCTCCAGCGCACAGCCCCCAAGCATCGCCATCCCCCAAACCAGAGCAGCCTCGGGGGCAAAAATGCGCTCTGATCCCGAACAGGATGGACCTTCTGTCCTGAGAAGGAAAGTGGAGGTTTCCTCGTGAGCCAGTGGGGATGCCCCAGCAGGGGGTTGGAGTAAAGATAGCTGAGGACCACAATAGGAAGACAAGACCCCCCTCAGCCACCTGGTGCCAGGAGAGACTCCCGGGCTGGGTAATAGCTGTCCCATGGACTGCAATGCAGATGCCGTCCAAGTCGGGACTCTGAATCCAGGGAGAAGTTCTGGAAGTGGCCAGCATGGGGTTTGGGCCAGATGAGGAAGTGGGAGTAAGGGTGGTGGCGTGCAGGGACTGAAGGTAGATATTCTTGATTATCAGCAGTCCTGGGTGGAATGAGGAAGAGGGGATGCGGTGGCTCCAAGGCCTCCGCCAGTCTTGGGTAGGGTGTTTCTCTCCAGCCCTCTTTCCAGCTACCACCTTCTGAGGCCTGGGAATGGGCTTCAACACCAGCAGGTGCGATGATGTGGCTGGAGGGTAAAGTCACCACCCCTGTACCCTCCGTAAGGGACCCTGCCTCCTGAAAATGCCCCAACTCCAAGAAGCCCCAGGGTCTGGAACAGCCTCTCCAGAGGACAGCCCCCACCCCCGTGGAGTTCAGCCAGAAGGGCAGGGCAGGGGCCTCGGAAGGTGGAGTGAGGCCCTTAGTTTCACCCACACAACCGGCAGGTGTGTCCCTTTGATTAGCAAAAGAAACCCTCCCCCTTTCCCCACTGAGTTCTTTGGGGAGATTCATTCCTCAGTGACATTCTTCTGGGGCAGGAATGTGATCACAGGTGGCTAGGATGACCAGGAGAAGAGAGACAAGGGTATGAGAGTTGCCAGTGGCCTCTTGCCCAGCTGCATCCCGACTGCCAGACCCCATCCCACAGCCCCCGTGCCTGCACCTGCAGGCGTAGTGCGTCATCCACAGACACAGGGTGCCGCCGGTGCCCAGGGAGCCATGGATGTTTAATTTGGGCGAGTGACTGATGCAGCCTGAGCAGACTGTTCCCTCCCCTGGGGTTGTCCCCGAGGCGTGGGCCCCTGGAGAGACGGGTAGACTCACACACAGCCTGACATGCTCTGGACCTGTTGCCCTCTGACCTAGGCAGTGACCTTGACTCACTGAGTTTTCCTTAGAACAAAGGAGCCTGGGTAGCTGGACTCTGGAGAAGCCATGGCTCTGCTTGCAGGACGAATTCCAAGGCCCTCTCCTCCTCCTGTCTATGGCCTACATGGCCCTCTCCTTCTCACTCTGAGGTCTGGTCTTCTCTCCCAGGTGGCGCTCAGGGTCCGGCCCATCAGCGTGGCAGAGCTGGAGGAAGGAGCCACCCTCATCGCCCATAAGGTGGACGAGCAGGTATGTGGGACTGCAGCCAGGAGCTGCAGGCAGAGGCTGCTCAGACGGCCCAGGGGCACCTGGTGGGGACAGGAAGGGCCCTCTGGCTCCCAGGGTCTTCCTCCTCTACTCCCTGAACTCTTGACTATACCGTTGACAACATCATCAAGGAAGCCAGGGCCTCCCTTTTGGAAGTCTTTCCGGACTGATCCTGGAAAGCTGAGCGCTTATGTAGCCCAGGCCCTGGACACTCATCTCTCAGGTGCTGTGGCTTGACTCCATGTTAACACATCTGCACGCATTTACAGGGTCAGAGCTGGAGCTCACCTCCAGGGTGTTCCTGTTTTGTAAAGTCCTTGGTTGTAAAGTCCCTCATGATGACAAGAGCAGAACGCAGGACATAGAAGTCCTTGTCCAGTACCCACAACATGCTGGGGACCATACTAGGAGCTGGGAAACTTAAGTCAATAGAAAAGATCCTGTCCTCCCCCATGACCTACAGTCCGGTGCAGGAGATGAGGCATTAATGAATTGAAACAAACAGGAGTTTGAAGCTAATGCAGGCTGTGAAAATTGCATAGTGGGCTGGAGTTGTGGCTCAGAGGTAGAGCCCTCACCTCACACATGCGAGGCCCTGGGTTCGTTCCTCAGCACCACATAAAAATAAATAAATAAAATAAAGATCTTGTATTCAACTACAACTAAAAAAAAAATGTTTAAAAAAAATTGCATAGTGCCAGAGAATAGGGGGAGCATGGGCTAGTCCTGGAGGTGAGGGAGGACTCCCTTAAGAGACGTGCTTGAGTTCAAACAAGTAGGAAAGGAGATAAATAGGAGTGTGCACAAGAGGGGAAGTTTTGACCAGAGGGACTTGTGTGTGCAAAGGGCCTGTGGTGAGAGGGATGGTGATGCAATGGGATAGCAGAAAAGGCTGGCTCAAGCTGGAGAGAGGGGCAAGAGGTGTGAGATGGGGCTGGAGACATGGGCGGGGCTGGACCAAACACTCTGTGGATGCAGCCTGGATGTTTGTCTGAGGAGGCAGGTGAAGACTCGGGTCCTGGGGTGTTCAGGGTAATGGTGGGAGCAGGTTTGGTGCCCAGGTAGAGCGTCACGGTGGTACAGCGGTATGAGAGTTCCAGTGGCCTCTTGCCCTGCTCCGGGGCTGTGCTGCTGGCTTCTCCTGCTGTCTTGTCGGGGTGGTATGGGGGGCTGGGCCAGGGAAGTCAGAAGGGCACCCTGCAGTGCAGAGCAAGGCACCCTGGGCCCCGGTCCCTGCACCCAGGCTTGGTCCCTGAGGCCAGATGCAAGAGCGAGAATCAACAGACCAGGGTGGGCACAGCCTCCAAGGCCTGCCCGCCCATGGGCTCCCAGGCAGGTGCCCACTGAGCTGCCTCCTTTGGCTGCGATAGAGCAGGGGCCCAGCAGAGCCACCGACCAGCCGCCCGGTTCACTTCCCTGGCTTCTCAAAGGCCTCTGGGAAAGCAAGGGGACAGAGAAGGCCCCGCCTGCAGGGGTCGAAGCCACTGCACAGGGCGAGTGCACAGAAGGGCCGTGTAGGTCCCGCCTCTGCCGGCTGCGTGGCCCTCGGTGCCGCCTCTGTGCGTGGGGACAACGGTCGTAATGACTTCTTTAGAGGGCCTCTGAGGGGCCGATGTACAGGGCTATTTAGGGCCCGGCCCAGCGGGAGCGATTCACAGGAGCTGGTCACCCTCACCGGCTGGGCCCGAGGTCCCCAGGGCTGCTGGACCAGCTCATGAAGGGGCATCCCTGAAGAGCCAGAGAGCTCAGAGCAGAAACCCTGCAGCTGAGGCCACTCCCTGTTTGTCCAGTTTTCCCCCAAGGATATCAGGTCCTTGTCTGGGGACAATGGTGTCTCTCTTGGCTGCTCCTGGCTCCCAGCTGGCCCGGGGGCTGATAAGTACTAACTGATGGGAACACTCCCGTGGAGGGCTCGGCCCATTGTGCAGCCGCACTCAGGGAACACTGGCTCCATTCTGTCTCGGGGCCGGGGAGGGGCTGCCTGCAGATCCAGCCCAACCCTGTGAACGGCACCTCCACACGGCAGAAGGCCACCAGCCGGGCAGTCCACCAGAGCTGCCCCTCTGTGGGTGGAGAGGTGCAGAGAGCTCTGTCCTGAGCTCCTTCTGTCAAAGACAGCCTTGTCCTGGGGGCCTGGCCCAGACCTGAAGCCGGCAGTTTGGGAACGGCCACAGCAAGGGCTAAGCTGGGAACCTCCTAAAGCAGGCTGTCCCCCTGACAAATGAGGCCCTGGTGGCACGGACGTAGGACTTATTATGGGCCCAAGAGCCACACGGACAGCAGGCTTCTGTTGCCCCCTGCTCTGACCAGCCCCTCCACGTGCCTCTCTCCAGTGGCCCTGAGATTTTCCTGGCTCTGGCCCAGAGGGAGGCTTGGGGGTCCAGTCTTGTTCAGCCTCCCAGATGAGGCCAGTCAGCCAGGTGACTGTCTCCTCCCTCCTCTAGGGCCTGGGGCCCAGTGGTCACCAGGGTGAGCCTGGGAGCTTGCCCAGGACCGCCTGGCAGTGGTGTCTCTGTCCAGCCAAAGTGTCCCTGGGCCCAAGTGGCCCGCATGGTGCCCTACCTCCTGTAAAGAAGGTGTTGGGTGGGACTGTCCCCTGCTTTGCGTTGCTCCCTGGGTTGTGGCTGTCATGGCTGGTGTGGCCCAGCCCCTGTGGCCTTGGGCTCTGGGCCCTGCCTCTTGCTTCCTGCTTCCTGCCTGCCATGGGGACCGGTGGATTCCTCTCCTCTGCTGGTGTCATCTGGGGCCCATGGGTGGGGAAGCCCTGAGTGGCATAGCTTAGAGGTCCCCACCCAGGGCTCAGCCCCTGGGTGGTCAGCAGGGAGGGGCAGTGTGGCAGCCCAGCCCGGTGAGTCCTGAGAGGGAGAGGTACCGTGGTGTCTCCCACTGGCTCCGGCCTCCTTCATGGGGTCCCAGAACAACTCTCCCTAGGGACAGACGTCACCGTTCTCCTGGGGACACCTGGAACTCAGGAGATGATATCCAGTCTTGCAGAGGTGGGCCCCCCAAGCAAAGTGACCTTGGGGACAAGAGGTTGGTGTTCCTGGATTCTGGGGAAGCTGGAGTTAGGATTTGGATTTGTAAAAGGGCCAGAGTGGGTGCCTTTTGGGCCTGGGGTCCCAGGGTTCCAGTTCAGCTCAAGACAATAATCAAAAGGCTTCCTTGAGGGTCCTTAGAGGACCCTGTGTTAGAGGGCTCGTGTATTCGCCTGCTGCATGGCAGGAGTAATATATGTTCATCCATCTCAGGGGCCAAATTATGGGAAGGTTTCAGGCCCCTGAGTTAAAATCCTCCTGCCTCCCCCTCTCTATGTCAGAGTGCTCCATATGGCCCCCCAGTGGCCACCTCCCTATGGACATGTTCCTGGGAGAGTGTGCTAGGAGCTCTGTGCTTCGGTAGCGTCTGGGGTGGGTGTGGATCCTGAAGCCAGGCCCCGAGGGAGGACCCAGGGAGGGAGGGAGGGCCCTGAGGGGGTTCCAGACGGGAGGAGAAGCCACCTCTCCCTCCCACGGCCCCCCCCACAGCCTGCCGACCCTCCCCCTTGAGTCCCGGGCTGTTCCTCTGCAAGACTTAAGTCAACAGACAGTTGTATAATCCTATAATTAGCATTTATCTGCTTGCAGCCCGGCTGCCACCCTTGGTTCCTGGGGTCCTGTGGAGCCCAGGAGGGACCCTGTAGGGGGTCCAGCAGCAGGACCAAGGTGGGAGGGCAGGACCAAGGGGGAGGGAAAGGAGGAGCAGAGGGGTTGAAGGGTGTGGCGGGCGATGCGGGTGCAGAAAGGAGGGAGCAGTGGAGGAGAGCCCCGCTCCTGACAGAACAGAGACCCGCCACACTGCACCTGGGCTCCAGGGGACCCAGCCCTGCCACGTCTGGCTGGGTGTCCATGGGCAAGCCAAGACCTCCCTGGGCCTCTGTGGCCTCCTCAGAAGACGGAAGGACAAGAACCTGCTCCGCGCACCCCAGGGGTAAAGGGAGATGGCGTAGGGGGCGTGTGGCCTCGCAATGTGGGGCTGTTGTGAAGGGAGAAGAAAGCATTAGGTGACAGATGCTAAGAGCCAGAGACAGTGACTCCTGTTGGGCAGCTGCCTTGGGCTCCCTTGTCTGCCTGGGGGACAGCAGAGCTACACGCCATCTAGGCTTCTTGGCCCTGTTGCCCCCAAGAGCTGAGCACAGTGGCAAACGACCAGGGAAGGTACAGGACTCTTTGCCTTACCCCCTCGGCCATCCCCACAAGGTCCCCAGCCCCTCCCACACCCTTTGTCTCTGAACTGTTCATTCTGGACATTTAATGAAATGGGTCATACAATAGGTGCTCCCTGATGGCTGGCTTCTTCCCCTTCGTGTAACGGGTTTGAGGTTCACCCGCATGACAGCTGACTTCAGAACTTCATTCCTTTTCCTGACTAGACACTATTCCATGGCATGGATGGATCCATCGGTCTCTGGGCATTTGGGTTGTGCCCACTTGGACTGTTGTGTATAATGCTGTGAGGACACAGGACTCTTACCCTTATTGCCTGGATAGGTATAGGAAAGGATTCTTGTTAAAAATGCAGATTTGGGGAACTGGGGCTGTGGTTCAGTGGTAAAGCGCTTGCCTCGCATGTGTGAGGCACTGGGTTCGATACTCAGCACCACATAAAAATATATATAGATACTGTGCGCTCATCTACAACTAAATAAATATTTTTAAAAATGCAGATTTGGGGCTGGGGATGTAGCTCAGTTGGTAGAGTGCCTTCCTTGTATGCACAAGGCCCTGGATGCATTCCCCAGCATCACCAAAAAAATGAAATGCAGATTTGTGGGCCCCCCTTTTCCAGAGATTATTATTGTGTAAATCTGGAGGTACCTGGGAATATGCATCTTACAAGCACCACTCCTGGGAGACTCTGATAAAGGCAGCTGCGGACCCACTGATAGACCCACACTAGATCCCCTATCATTCTGAGTCTAGGGGTCCTCAGAGTCCTGTAGCCAGTGGAGATGTGACCAGGACATCAGTCTGATGGGACTCTGTCCTAAGCATCCTGCTGGGCCTTGGTGGCTTTACGAGCTCAGCAGACTCTGTTCTGGGCTTCTCTGTGCAGCCTGGAGACTGACAGGGCCCAGGGACCCTTTCCTAGGATCAAAGTCTCCTTTATTGACAACTCATAAGTTGGTACAATCTAAATAGAAATATGACCAGCATCAAATGCTCCTTCTTAAAGAAAAAAAAAAAAAAAAAAAAAAAGGAAAACCAGAAATAGCTACACAGGGCTGAAATCCACCCAGCCAGGACCAGTTTTGTTTTGCTGTGCTCTGTTTTACCGTGTGGGTAAAGGGGACATGAGCCTGGCTGGGGATGACCAGAGCCAGCCAGAGGCTTCTGGGAAGGATGGAGGCTACAGGTTACAGGAGGCTCCAGGAGGACCCTGTTGGTCCTCCCTGACCTCAAACTGGGCCAAACTGGAGGCCCAGAGAATAGATGCCACGGGCTCAGGGTCACACAGCACTGGGCCACATTTGTGGCATCCCCACCCTCAGGGACCTTCACTGCCAGCTGTGGAGGCTGGAGAATAGCCTAGGCCATCATTTTTCATCAGGGGACATTTTGCCCTGAAGGGACACTTGGCAATGTCATAACTGGGGGCAGGGTGCTCCAGGCATGGAGTGGGCAGAGGCCAGGGATGCTGCCAGACATTCCACATGCAGGGCCACCCCCGCCACCAGGAATGACCAGAGCGGGATTGAAAAGCCCTGGTCTAGGCGCAGCTGGAAGGCCAGGAGGAGTCCTGGGAAAACCGCCAAGCCATCGAAGCCCCGGCAGCTGAGTAGGTGCAGCGGGAAGAGCCCCTGGTGTGCTTTGTGCAAAGGATTTCTCACCTAGGAGTGCTAGGAAAGAGCCTGTCCCTGGGCCCAGGACCCCCCTCCCCAGCAGGATCTCACGGGCTCCCAGTGGGCGGGAATTCCAGGCGGGAATTCCACTTTGTACCTGCACAGAACTAAAAGTAGGGCTGTGGAGTGGAGGCTGTGGAGTGGAGGACCAAGCTGAGTTGGGAGGCCTGGGGCTGCTGGGCCAGCTGGGCTTGCAAGGCAGAGCCCTCTGGACACGTCCACCTTCCCTCTCCTGGCCTGTCTCCTGCCCCCTGCACCACTGACAGGCCCCTGGCCATGGACATTCCCTGGGGGTTGGGAGAGAGGGTGCTGGAGCAGAGGCCAACCCCTGGGGCTGAGGGAGGGCTGGGCTGACGTGCCATCTCAGGTCCTGGCTGCACCCACATCCCCAGGGCAGGGAGCCACCTCGGGAGGTGCACTGGTTTGCAAAGCTGCTGTAATAAAGTGACTTTCTGCTGGGTGGCTTGAAGAACAAGTTTATTACCCCACAGCCCTGGTGGCCAGAGTCTGAAATCAGTGTCAGGGAAGGGTCTGGTCCGGGTCTCTCTCCTTGGCTTGTTGGTGACTCTCCTCACATCACCTTGCCTGTGTGTATCTGTGACTCCTCTTTTATAAATGGTCTTGTTGAGGGAAGGGAAGGGCCCGCCCTTCTCCCGTCAAGCCCTTGTCCTCACTCAACTGATTACAGCTGCAGCGACTGTATTTCCAAATAAGGTCACTGTCTAAGGTACGGGGCTGGGGACTTCATGTGAACTTGGGGCAGGAGAGAGGAACACACAACTCAAGTCCTGACAGGTGGGCTTTGCCTCATGGGGCAGCCGCTGTCCACTGTTCACACCGAGAGTCAGGGGTGCGAGGCTGGGGTGAGGAACCTCGATTCTGGAACCAGCTTTGGACCTGACTGACTGCACTCTGCAGCAGTGGCTTTGGGTGGATGATTGATCCAGGCTCAGTCTTTACGGTCCAGCCATAGCAGGAGTGCCCACTCCTACGGCCGCTGAGCGCGCTGCCTGGCATGCTCAAAAGGCAGCTTTCTTCAGCAGTCATCCCCTGGGTGCGTGCTGTGTGCCAGCCAGCGTGACATTTAGAGGGAGGCTCCCAGGGTGAGGGCTTGAGTGTGCATAGGGCACACAGCATGCTTGCCTGGGTAGATGCCTGCAAGAAGCCTTGGATCTGTCTGCGGGGATTCCTGGCAGAAGGGGCAGGAGGTGAACCCCCAGCTCTTTCCAACTCTGCGTCTCTCCCAAGAAACCTCAGCAGTCCGAGCAGAGGACCACCACCCACAGCCTGCCCTCACCTATTTGCCTTGCTCATGCTTTTCTCTAGAACATTCTCCCCCAACTCTGTCAGTTCTCATCCGTAGGACCCAGTGCCAGCACCACGTCTTCCAGGAAGCCCTCCCGTCCTGACAGGATTAGGCGTCTCCTGCTAGGTGCCACCCTCACCTGTTTATTAAAATGACCAAGGAGTATCAGAAGGCAGGACACCGGCCTCACTTTGTAGCCTCCTGGGCTGGCCTGGCCCGGGGCTCTGCCTCCCTGATGTCCCAGGCTGGTCTCCTTAGCAGCTCAAGCCCCCTTCTCCAGCTCACCTGGCACAAGGGCTCCATTGTGTGGCAGTGGACAGGAGGGAGGGGCAGGGGCTGGGCGCAGACAGATGGAAGCAGGCGGAGCCTCTTTAAGTGGGGACCGAGGCAGCTGTGCCGCAGCGCAGCGACACAGGAGCGTTCCCTGTCAGAGGAACCAGATGCCCGAGGTGCCGTGACCCTGGCAGTGCTGGAGGTCTTGGGAAGGTCATGGGTGGGGATGGGCAGTGCATGCTGCTCACCCTCCTCAGCACTGAAGCAGGTCTGGCACCTGAGGCAGGGAGCACTGAAGGCAGGAGCCCTGGCACCCGAGGTGGGAGCCGGTACAGTGGGTCGGGCTCCAGTTGCATCCCACAGGGCCCCGCGCCAGGGGACTCGAGCCAGGTTTTGTCTTTAGTTGAGTCTGAAACTTGATCAGGGCTCCTGCTGCTGGCAGCCGAGGACAGGGACCAGATCCTGGAAGAGGCTTGAGGAGGTGACCAGTGGCCGGGCCAGGTGGGTCCCCCAGGTAACAGTACAGGCCCAGACGCCTTGTGCTTAGCTCTCTGTGGCCACCAGCCTTTGGCCGGCTGGGAGGTGGCCTTCTTTCCCCTACCCAGCCTGTCTGGAGCCCTCATCTTTAACTGGTTTACCTGGGATCCCATCTGATTGGATAGGACCTCTGCCTCCTATCCGCCTCCTATCCAATCAGATGGGATTCCAGGGTCCCCTGGCCCCTCCCTCCTGGAGAATCTCAGAAGGGCCTGGGCAGGTTAGGGTGTAGTGAGCACAGGTGTGTGCCCACCCCAGGGTCCAGGAGAGAAGGCAAGGGGCTTCCATCCCAGGACATAGACAGAATGCAGAGGGGAGTCTTCTGGGAGTGCCCAGGTCCTTGACCTCCTGGGACTGGGCCTCCCAAATCCTCAAGCTTGACAGCTAGAACCAGAGGGACCCACCGCAGATCTCCTAGGTCCACGAGCTCTGCTGTGCGCCCGGGTCGGGCTCCTGCCACCTCACGCCAGCCTCTGCTGCCCCCTCTGAGTGGCCACTCCCTATGCCTTGTCTTTTTGGAAGCTGTTTGGGACGTCACTGGCCCTGGTCCTGCTGCTGACCAGCGAGGGAGCGCAGTCACGGTCTCTGCCTCTGTGGGGCGACGCTGACAGCCTGTCCCTTCCCCTGTTAGGACTTGGCCCGCCTCTGTGTCCAGGGCAGAATGAGCACCAGGCCCTGGGTGAGAGCAGGGAGTGAGAAGAAGGTCCAGAGGATGGGCAGGTGCCTGCCGGGGCCCCAACCCTGGCTCTGCCGATTCCTAGCAATGTGACTTTGTGCCTCAGCCCACCATCTGAGAAGAATAATCATGAATTCACATTAAAGGCTCAGTGAGGATCAGCTGCAGAGAGTGCGCGAGGGGCGTGAGGCTGCTCTGCCCCTCCGGCTCGTGGTGAAGGGGCCACCATCTGGCACTCTGTTGAGCTCCCCGCCCCGGGGAACAGGCCCTGCTCATTAGGAGCCAGCGCTGCGGTGGCTTATTTCCCCTGGCTGTCTGCAAAGCCAGGGCCCCAGGGAGCCCGGGTGTTCCCAGTCCCCGAGCAGCACTTAGAGGTGCCAGTCACCTGGGATGGTGGAGGGGCAAGGGGACAGCGCCTGCATTGTGGGGGCCCAAAGGGACAGATGACCTCTGTGCGAAGGTGGGGTGTCACCCAACTGCTTTGCTTTTTGTCTTTTATTTATTTATTTATGTTTGTGGTTCTGGGATTGAACCCAGGCCTTGTGTGTGCAAGGCAAGCTCTCTACCGACTGAGCTATGTCCCCAGCCCTCGTTTTTTTGTCGTTTAAAAAGTTTTCTGGATTGTTTTGGTTTTGTTTTTGCTTTTTTAGCTGTTTTTCTATTTCATTTTGGTTTTTGTTTCATTTTTTTACCCCTCTGGATTTGATGGCTGTCCTTCCCGTCCCCTGCCTCCATCTCTGCTCTCCTCTTAACATCCCCTTGAAGGACCGCTGGGCACTTAGCATATGCTCACCCTTGTCTCTTGGGATCTTCACAGCCCTGCGGGGAGGTAACACAGAGGAGGAGACCGATGCTCCAGCAGGTCCCAGTGCTTGTTTGAGGCCACTCTGCTTCTGAGAGGCAGGGCTTGGATTCAGAGGCTGTCCGGATAGTCTCTCCAGCCCCGCTTCCCTCATCCTGCACCCCCCAAACCAAGCCTTCCAGGACTCTTTGAACACCTTCTGTGGCTTCCGTGGGCCTCCACTGACTCCCCCACCCCACCCTAGGTCAGGACTCCAGCAAGGAACCAGGCCCTTCCTCTGCCTCTTCAAACAGAGCCCAGAGCAAGTCCCAGCCCACTGAGGACGTGGGCAGAGTGGAGTGGCTTTAGAGATTGTTCTGGAAGAGGGGTCCCTCAGTCACCTCAGAGCAGGGGGAAAACCTAGCCAGTGGGGGAGCCTCAGCAGGCACTGGGCAGCTGTGCCCCCAGCCCAGCTCCAGTCAGGGTCCCCCCAGGCAGACCCCCAGCTCAGGCTCGAAGCTGTCAATCGCCCAACTTCCCCTCAGACACAAGTGAGCAGCCCCCAAGCCCAGCTGCTTTCTTCATGCCTGTCCCCTGCTGCCCGCCGCTATCTGCCCTGCCCTGCCCTGCCCTGCCCTGCCTGTGGGTTGCCTGTGGGCTGCCTGCCAAGTGTGGAGGGGCGAGGCAGCCCAAGCAGGGTCCCAGCTGCCACGCAGCTGCAGGGAGGTGGTTGAGTCTGGGCTTCAAACCCTGATCTGGGTGTTGAGCCCCGGTCCCCACCAGCTAGCATGTGGCCAGGGCAGGTACCTCTGCAGACCCTGAGCCCCTGTCTGTCCAGCGGGAGTGACGACTGTTTCCCTGAGGGACTCTGTTGGGCAGCAAGGCTGGGTGGGTAGGGTGGCCCAGCCCTGTGGTCGATCCTCCTGCGGTACAGGCGGCACCGTGGGCAGCGTGGCAGGTGGGAAGGAGCCAGGATCTGAGCTCTGCCAGGGGCTGGGGCACCCCACAGAGCTCTCTCTCCCTGTGGCTGTGCCCGTCTCACAGGAGCTGCTGTTTGCCATCAGGGAGGCTTCTCCTCCGGGCATCCTAGGCCAAGTCCGGACCTGACACCCAGAGAGTGGACAGGGGCAGGAATGGGCCCTGGGCTCTGAGGACCTTGGGTGACTCTGGTCTGCCTTTGGCAACCTTTGCAGATGGTGGTTCTCATGGACCCAATGGAGGACCCCGATGACATCCTGCGGGCACATCGCTCCCGGGAGAAGTCCTACCTGTTCGACGTGGCCTTTGACTTCACTGCCACCCAGGTGAGGGGGGCCAGGGCCTGGAGACACTCATGAGCCTTCTCAAACCTTTGTCCCACTCAGGGGCCCTGCCACTGACCCCTACCTTCCCTCCACCATTGGCTCAGTGATCAGATTTCCAGTGTCCCCATTTAGGAAGTCTGTGTGTGCCTGCCTGGCTTGCACACTGTGTACACCTGCCTGGCGCGCACACCTGTGTACACCTGCCTGGCGCGCACACCTGTGTACACCAGCCTGGCACGCCACACACCTGTGTACACCTGCCCGGCATGCACACTGTGTACACCTGCCTGGCACGCCACACACCTGTGTACACCTGCCTGGCTTGCACACTGTGTACACCTGCCTGGCGCGCACACCTGTGTACACCTGCCTGGCACACACACCTGTGTACACTTGCCTGGCTTGCACACTGTGTACACTTGCCTGGCATGCACACCTGTGTACACCTGCCTGGCGCGCACACCTGTGTACACCAGCCTGGCACACCGCACACCTGTGTACACCAGCCTGGCACGCCGCACACCTGTGTACACCTGCCCGGCATGCACACCTGTGTACACCTGCCTGGCACGCCACACACCTGTGTACACCTGCCCGGCGCACACACCTGTGTACACCTGCCCGGCGCACACACCTGTGTACACTTGCCTGGCATGCACACCTGTGTACACCTGCCTGGCGCGCACACCTGTGTACACCAGCCTGGCACGCCGCACACCTGTGTACACCTGCCCGGCATGCACACCTGTGTACACCTGCCTGGCTCACACACCTGTGTACCTGCATGGCACGCCGCACACCTGTGTACACCTGCCCGGCATGCACACCTGTGTACACCTGCCTGGCATGCACACCTGTGTACACCAGCCTGGCACGCCGCACACCTGTGTACACCTGCCCGGCATGCACACCTGTGTACACCTGCCCGGCATGCACACCTGTGTACACCTGCCTGGCACGCCGCACACCTGTGTACACCTGCCCGGCGCACACACCTGTGTACACCTGCCTGGCGCGCACACCTGTGTACCTGCATGGACACGCTTGGGTTAGCACTGCCTGCCACTCTGCACGACACAGTCACGTGGAACACTCCATGAGAGGAGCCAGAGGAGGAAGCCTGCAGCCCGTCTGGCGTGGGGGAACAGGTGGAGGAGAGCCTCAGGGAAGCGGACACCTTCCCAGGGACCCCTTCTCGCCCGTCTTCAGGAGGCTCCCAGGAGCAGATGGAAGGTGTCCTCAGGGGCAAGGGCCAGAAGCCGGCTGTGGGGCGGCGTCTCAGGTGTCCTGAGTGCTCCACAGCTGGCGCCCCCGGGCTGTACGGTGGGATGCGTCCACCTTCTGTTCCCCTCCTCCAGGCCTGGGCTCCTGGGACAGAAGCCTCCCCTTCTCAGGGCCAGGACATCTGTGGCACCTGTGCTCTGCCCTGTCTGCCGCAGGCCCCTGACGGTCCCCTTTTCCCTGCAGGAGATGGTGTATCAGGCCACCACCAAGAGCCTCATTGAAGGTGTCATCTCAGGCTACAATGCCACCGTCTTCGCCTACGGCCCTACGGGTGAGGGGAAGCCCAGTAGTGGGTCAGGATTGGGGTGCCCCTGCGTGCCCCGCAAGAGCCAGGCCTCTCACCCTGCATCAGAGAGCTAGTGTGGTCCCAACTGGGGTGCAATCAAAGATGGGGTGGGCCCTAACGTCCCCCAGGGTCCCAGTCCCAAAGCCCGGCCCCAGCCAAGGCCGTCACCCTTCCTGCCCCTCGCCACCTCCCTGGCCATGGGCAGTGGCCTTGAGGACAGAGCTGGGGTTACCAGGAGCACCTGCCCAGCCAGGCCTCACTTCTTCCCCCACCCGGCTCTGCCCAGGCTGCGGGAAAACCTACACCATGCTGGGCACGGACCACGAGCCCGGCATCTACGTTCGGACCCTCAATGACCTCTTCCGTGCCATTGAGGAGACCAGCAATGATATGGAGTACGAGGTGTCCATGTCCTACCTGGAGGTGAGCCCCAGGCTTGGATAAGAGGTGCCTAGGAGGGGCTGGCCCACCTGTCCGGAGCCAGTCACCAGGCAGCTTCCTGGCTGCTCTCCCACGTCCCTACCTGACAAAAAATGAGCTCAGAGAGGTTAGGCCACTGGATCGACGTCCCACAGTAGGTGAGGGAACAAGCCTTCAGACTCAGGACCCTGTGGCTCTAAAGCCGAGCCTTGCCCGTTGGACCTACCCTGAGTAGCCTTGGCAGTGAGCACAGAAGCTCCCGGACAGCTTCCCTCCCCACAGCCCAGGGCCGTTCCTCAAACACAACCTATCTGCCCATGGGAGGGGGCGGGGGAGCACACCGAGGACCCAGGAGCGGGCTGGACGCCATCTGGCTCCCGAGGGGCAGATAATCTCCCCGGTGACAGCCCAGGAAGAGCAGTGAGGCGGAGCTGCCTGCAGCTGTCCAGCCGGCAGCCAGCGAGGCCCACTTTGTGGCCCCGGGAGAAGCAGCCTCAGGTCACCTGGAAACGGCAGGGCTCCCCCACCTGCCGAGGTGTCCAGCCGTCAGGAGGCGCTCTGCCCCGGCCCACCTGTCGTCAAGGGGTCCTCTGGGTTCTGAAGCTGCGTAACTTTGGCCTGGAGCCCCCTGGTCCCCAGTGGGAGGCCTCCCACCCCCACCCTGCCGTGGAAAGGATGGGTCGCTCCCCAGGCAGGCTCCCCTCCGAGGACCTGGGGCCCCGAAAGCGTGACCTCCTGTTCCCTTTGTGTCCAGGAGGGCGGGGACCAGGTCCTGGCCTAGACCTCCTGCTCTTACCCCCGCCCCCCACTGGTCCCTCAGATCTACAATGAGATGATCCGGGACCTGCTGAACCCTGCCCTGGGGTACCTGGAGCTGCGGGAGGACTCCAAAGGGGTGGTCCAGGTGGCGGGCATCACCGAGGTCTCCACCATCAATGCCAAGGAGGCAAGTCTTGTGCGGCCAACCCAGGGCCATGCCGAGGACACGAGGGGCAGGAGGGGTGGGGGCTGAAGCAGGAGCGGCTGGCGCCCAGCTGGGGTTTGGGGGCCAAGAACCCAGAGTGGCAGCAAGAGGGACACTCTACTTGCCACATGCCCACTGTACTGGCCAGGGCAAGGGACCAGGCTACATGGCCTCTGCACTTACACCCCCCAGAGGGCTGAGGCCACCTGCCAAGCCTCTCTGCACATGGAGGCCAGCCCACCCCACCTGCCTTTCCCAACTTGCCACATCGGATGTCCAGTACCAGGGCGGGGTGCCAGACCCGACCCGCCCCCAGCCCCCAGGACCTGGCTCCTCCTCTGTGCCCCACACGTCCATGGGTCCCCAAGAGCTGCCTGCCCTCACCCCAGATCATGCAGCTGCTGATGAAGGGCAATCGGCAGAGGACCCAGGAGCCCACGGCCGCCAACCAGACGTCCTCGCGCTCCCACGCTGTGCTCCAGGTGGCCGTGCGCCAGCGCAGCCGGGTCAAGAACCTCCTGCAGGAGGTGCGGCAGGGCCGCCTGTTCATGATCGACCTGGCGGGCTCCGAGCGCGCCTCCCAGGTGAGGCCAGCCGCAGGGGGGGCTGTGGGGAACGGGGGTCAGGGAGACCTTCCCCCAGATGTTGGGGGCTGGTGAGCCGCAGGGGGCAGCTTCCAGGGGCTGGGGGAGAGGATATCCCAGGGAGGTGGGGGGATGAACAGGCCCCCAAGGTAAGGCACCAAGGATGTCCAGAGGGTAGGAAGGGACGGGGCCTCGGGCCAAGAGCCAGGGCAGCCGTGGGAGGACAGGAGAGGAGGGAGAGGACAGAGGGCCAGATGAGGAGTTTAGGGGAGAGAGAGGCTGTGGGCAGAGCGTGGAAGAGGGCTGCCAGTCACATCAAGGAGAGTAGAAGGTCCCTGTCCCTCATTTCTGGCAGCATCATTGTGCCCCACCCTAAGCCTTGCTTCCCTGACCTGTGGCCTTGGGTGGTGGCACCTCCCAGCAGACATGGGCCTTGGCCCCCTTCCATGGACAAGCTTGGGGTTCATGGTCACCTGGGCAAGGAGGCCGGTGGTGTCGCTGTTTACACGGGAACAGATGCAGGGGGAATGGCAGCCCGGGGAGTGAACGGGGGGTTTCAAGTTTGAATGTGGGTTCAAGTCCCAGAGGCCTTCCTGGAGGGGTGTGAGGAGGAGCCGGGGAGAAGGGCGTGTCCTCCCGCAGCTGGAGCCAGCTGGTCCTGCAGCACCAGATGGGCAGAGATGGCTCCCGTGGGGGGTACTATGGACAGAGCCTGGACACCGTCCTGGCAGGCCAAGAGGAGGAGAGGAACCCAACACCCTCTGCCACCCATGCCCCCTCCACACACACACACACACACACACACACACACACTCACACACACACTCACACACTCTGCAGCGCCCCCTGGAGCCCGTGCTGGAGCTGAGCAGCCCCAGAAGCCACCTTGTGGACGGCACCCTTCTGCCCAGGGGACACAAGGACCCAGCCACTCTCAGCCCTGCCCCACAGCCTTCTGTCCACCCACCTTGTTCAGAGGCTCCTGTTCTCACCTGGAGAGCCCCCAGGGACACCTGGGAGGAGGGCGGGCCAAGGCTCTCTGATGTCACGTACAGCTAGGTTTCAGGGCCCGGAGCAGAGAGCAGGGCTCACAACTGGTCACCAGGGCTTGGGAGATGGCTTCAGTGAAACCCCATCCCTGCCCCTGCCCCCCAAGGCCCCAGCTAAGCCTTTGCTCACCCCCAGACCCGGAATCGCGGGCAGCGCATGAAGGAGGGGGCCCACATCAACCGCTCCCTGCTGGCACTGGGCAACTGCATCAACGCACTGAGCGACAGGGGCAGCAACAAGTACGTCAACTACCGCGACAGCAAGCTCACCCGGCTCCTGAAGGTACCAGCGGTCCAGCCCAGGCGCGGGCACCAGGGCCGGGGCTGAACAAATAAGCAAATCCAGGAGGTGGCTCGAGCCTGAGTCCCAGCCCTCGGGAGGCCAGGGCCCAAGGATCACCTGAGCTTAGGAGTTTAAGCCCAACCCAGGCAGCAGGGTGAGATCCGACTCAGAAACAGACAACACAGAACGGAACAGCCAGCTACATCTGAATCTCAGATAAAAAATGTCGTTTCAGTGTAAGTATGTCCCATGCAATATTGGAAACATTTACACTTAAAAAAAAAGTTTCCATTCATTGTTTATCTGAAGTTCAGATGTACCTGGGTGTCCTGTATTTTATCTAGAACTCCAACCAAAGGGTGGCAGCAAGAAGGGACAGGAGCTGGACCTGACCCCCTTTCTAGGACTGTGGGTCCAAGAGAACTAAGAGCCATCTGGTTGGCAGACAGTCTATCTCACGGCTCAACTGTCCCCTCCTCTGTGCAGGGGTGCCCAGGGCCTTATGTTCTAGGGACATCACTGAGTGCCCACTCCTGTCTGGGCCCTCTGTCCAGCATTTCACCCCACGAGTCCTTTAATCTTGTCCGTGACTCTATGAGTTGGGGGGGACGTCTTATTTGCAGATGAGGAAACCGAGGCACAGAGGAGTTGAGGTGCTCTGCTAGGGCTCGCACCACGGGACAGTAGAAAAAGCACAGAGGTCTCCTGGTCAGCACGGCCACGGCTCTCTTGCACGGGCGTCACCTGCTGTGGAGACTGCATCCATGAGGCAGGGAGGTGGGGCAGAGGCAAAGGCCTGCCATCTACAAAGGCAGGCAGCTCAGGATCAGGAGTGAAGTAGCTTGCGTCTCACAGCTGGCAGTGGCCGAGCCAGGCCTTTCGTCGTCCTGGGCTGTTTACACCACATGGTGCCCAGCAGCCAGGCTCCACGGGGAGCATCCCCAGGGGCACGGGGAGCAGCCTGCAGGAGGCATTGTGACACTCCAGTGGTCACCGGGACCTCACTCCCCATCCCACCCCACCCCGCAGGATTCACTGGGGGGCAACAGCCGCACTGTGATGATCGCCCACATCAGTCCTGCGAGCACCGCCTTCGAGGAGTCCCGGAACACCCTGACCTATGCTGGCCGCGCCAAGAACATTAAGACCAGGGTGAGGGCAGGCCCGGCGGCGCACACCTGTGATCCTAGCAACTCGGGAGGCAGAGGCAGAAGGATCGAAAGTTCAAGGCCAGGCTCAGCAATCTAGTGAGGCCCTGTCACACACACAAAAAAAGTGCTGGGGATGTAGCTCAGTGGTGGAGCGCCCAGTACTGGGGGGAAAAGGAGATGAAGGTGAGGGTGAGGACCCCAGGCACAGCTTTCCTGACTCGCCCAGCCGTCACCCACTGGCCCCACCCAGTCAGTGTGACCTGCCAGCCCTTCCCAGCACCTGAGTGCCTGGAAGCCCGAACCCCACAGGCCCTCTTTCTGCCATTCCCCACCTGGGCTCTCGGCCCCAGCCCTGAGGTTCGTTTGACCTCTGCGTTTCCCCAGCACCTAGTCACAGTAGCCACGATAAGAGGTGGTGGCCCTGACAGCCCTTACTCTGGGCTCTTTAGCCTGTGATCTCTTTCAGTCCCCACATGAGGCAGGTGTCACTGCTTCCTCAGTACACATTTAGGACAACAGGGCTTGGGGACCTTAGGTGACTTGCCAGCTGGTCAGAGATAGCGTGCAGACTGGAGCTGGGCCACCTGTTGGGACCCCTTCCGCCTAGTAAGAGTCTGTCCCAGCCTGTCCAGGTGTGGAGCAGGCAGCGGGTGGCTGCAAGGCAGAGCTGTCGTGGGGGATGGAAGTTACACTCCTGTTCCAGAACTTCCTGGATAGCTCAGCAGGTGGAAGGGCAGGAGCTGAGTCAAGACAGGGGGTGGGCAGTGGGCAGGCCAAGGGAGCACTGGAGCTTCAGTGGTGCTCTGAAGACTGGAGAGAACATTCCAGAAGTGTGGAAGCAGGAAGGGCAGAGATTCCGAAGGTGGGAAGGAGATGGTGTCTGTGTGGGCGCGGGAGACCAGGATAGCTCCTTGACTAGCGCAGGAGTGGAAGCAATCAGAGGTAGTGGTGGGTGCTGAACCCAGGCCCAGGGCTCAGGCAGACCTTCACAGCAGGGAGCCCTGCAGGTTGATGAGCAGAAGCGGCATTTTCAAGTCACACATCTAGGAGAGGCAGGCAGATGTGAGAGGAGGACTGCAAGAGGCAGAGGGAGGAAAGAGAAGCCCCCGTCCCCCGGCCTTGGGGACTGCACAGAGGCAGGCTGGGTGACTGCAGCCCTCTGCTCCCATCCCCGGCTCCCCACAGGTGAAGCAGAACCTGCTCAGCGTCTCCTACCACATCGCCCAGTACACCAGCATCATCGCTGACCTGCGGGGAGAGATCCAACGGCTCAAATGCAAGATTGACCAGCAGGCTGGGCGGGGCCAGGCCCAGGGTCAGCTGGGGAGGGGTGACATCCGCCACATCCAAGGTGTGCCCCAGGCAGCAGCCCTCCACCAGGTTGTCTCTCCCTGCTCTGGGGACAAGCAGGCAGGGCTGGGTTCATCCAGACCCTGGCTCTTTCTGGCTGGGTAGGCTTGGGCTAGGCACTCAACCTCTCTGAACCATCTAGCCTTCCCCTGTAAATTAAGATCACCATCTCTGCTTCAGAGAGTCGGACATTAGGTGGGATCACACAAGTGAGAGACTCTGAGCATTTAGCTGTGCAGGATTTAACACTGGAGGTGGCCACTGTGGTGCTATGGGGACATGTCTGCCACCACTGGAAGGGGCACGTTCCCTTGTAGACTTGTGTGTTTGCTATGATGTTTTTCCAACATGGCAATGGCGTGTAGGGTCACCTGTGTGTAGCTGACACACAGGTGCTTGGTGCTAGCAAAACCCAGTTCCTATGGAGGAGCTGGGGTCACCTTTGGGCCACAGACTAACTGGCACCCTGTGGGAGTGTATCGGGGGAAGATAAGGTAATCCAGGAGGTCCTCCTGCAGGAAGTGGCTGCACAGGAAGTGGGGGCAATGTTTGGGGAAGAAAGTGTGGAGAAGGCCCTGGGTGGGCACAGACCTTCTTGGCCTGAGCCTGTCCCCTCCGCTGACCTCCCCACCCGCCACCGAGCAGCCGAGGTCCAGCTGCACAGGGGGCAGGGCGAGCAGGACGATATGGCGCCGTTGCGGGAGCAGCTCATCAGCGCTTTCCAGGAGCAGATGGATGTGCGCAGGCGCCTGCTGGAGCTGGAGAACCAAGCCATGGAGGTCCAGATCGAGACCTCCCGCCACCTGCTCACCATTGCCGGGTAAGCACCGCCCACACAGCCTCCAGGTCCCGCCCCCGGCCTGGGAGGGAGGAGCTGGGGTCGTAGGCGCACACTGTCCCCAGGCCTGACCCCTGTGTCTTCCTGGGTGTGGGGCTGTGGCAGCTGGGAGCATGAGAACTCCCGGCGGGCCCTCAAGTGGCGGGAGGAGCAGAGGAAGGAGTCCTACACTAAGGACGACAGCGAGAAGGACTCAGACACCGGCGATGACCAGCTGGACATCTTGGAACCCCCTGAGGTGGCCTCGGCCCGGGAGAGCATCGCGGCCCTGGTGGGCAAGCAGAAGCAGCTGCACAAGGAGAAGGTGTCTGGGTTGAGGGGAGGGGAGTGGGTTTAAGAGGCAGGCGAGGAGGGAGACCTCGGAGGTCAGACCACAGATGCTGGGTGACATTGCTAAACTCTTCAACCTCTCTGTGCTTCACACTTCTCATCTTTAAGTGGGAGCAGTCATGATGCAGCCCTCACTGGGCCGTTGGAGAGATTAAAATCAATGCCTGGCACACACCAGAGAGTCAAGATCAGGGCTTTCCCATAACAGGAGCCTCTGTTCTGGGGTTACCCAAACTGGGGGAGGGACTTCAGGGTATAATGAGACCTGGGGCTGGTCTAGTTATCCACCTGGCTCCAGGGTTGGGTGGGTGGTCGGGGCGCAAGAAAGTGCGCAGAGACCGTGTTGGAGCAGCCCCTGGTTGCAGGCCCAAGATACCCCTTCTGAGGGTTGGCCTCGGCCTGGTGCCCTACCCCATTCCTGGATTTCGGAGGCTGGAGGGGCGAGGACAGGTTGGGCAGGCGGCCGCTGCCTGGTGCTGATCGCCCGCTGCCCGCAGCTGGCGCTGGAGCAGCGCTGCCGGGAGCTGCGCGCGCGGGGCCGGCGCCTGGAGGAGACGCTGCCGCGGCGCATCGGCTCCGAAGAGCAACGCGAGGTGCTGAGCCTGCTGTGCCGCGTGCACGAACTCGAGGTGGAGAACACAGAGATGCAGTCGTACGCGCTGCTCCGCGACGGGGCGCTGCGCCACCGCCGCGAGGCCGTGCGCCGCCTGGAGCAGCACCGCAGCCTCTGCGACGAGATTATCCAGGGTCAGCGGCAGATCATCGAAGGTAGGGCCCGCGCCCCGCGTGTCCGCAACACTGGTGGAGGGCCCGCAGGCCCGCGCTGAGCCCTTCCCTCCCCCTGCAGACTACAACCTGGCTGTCCCCCAGCACCTGGAGGAGCTCTACGAAGTGTACCTGCGGGAGCTGGAGGAGGGCAGCCTGGAGCGGGCCACCATCATGGACCGCGTTGCCTCCAGGGCCCTACAGGTGGGCGCCTGGCACGCGCCTGGGCACGTGTGCATGTGATGAGGGAGGGGCTGCCACCCAGGGCAAGGCCTGGAGAGTGGGTGGCACCAGGCTATCTGGCACCCCAAGGAGGTGACTTCTTTCTTACTCCACCCAAACTTTGCCAAGCCTGAGTGAGGTCCCCACCCCTGGGCATTCCACGCTGCCGCCTGTCCCCACCCAGGGTCTGAGGGCCAGGATTGGCCACCTGAGATATCCTGAATGGCCCCAGATGCCCTCCAAAGAGACCAGGCCACCAGCAGCACCACTAAAAAGCTGCCTGACCGACCACAGCTTAGCCCCGAGGATCCAGAGCCCAAGGCCTCCCAGCCTAGGTTACAGGCCGTGTCCTCTGTGTGCTCTGTCACCGGGTGCCGTTGCCTGCCCCAGGACCAAGTCTCCTGACGGCTTGCCCCTGCTCTTTCCTTCCCCAGGACAGCTCCTTGCCCAAAATCGCCCCAGCAGGAGCCACACTGACCCCAGACTCTGACCTGGAGAGCGTGAAGACGCTGAGCTCTGAGGCTCAGCACCTGCCAGGCAGCACACTCCCGCCCCTGGGGACGGACAGGTGAGGCAGCCTGCTGCCAGCCACCTGCTGTGTCCTGTCTGGGATGCCAACGCTGATCTGTGCTGAGTGGAGAGACGAACTAGAATGAAAGGGAGGGAGTGGCACAGGCCTGGAGCTGGGACTCCCGGGTTCTCTGTCCCTGTGGGCCAGCAGCTTCTCCCTGGGGTGGGGTGGGATGTCATAGCCACCCCATCCTCTCTGTCAACTTCAGTGACGCCCACCACGTGTTCAAGGCCAGTTCCCGGGCCTGGCAGGTGAAGAGCTCCTCTGTGCCCACCCCGCCTCCCATCCAGGGTGGCAGCCTGGTGACCCAGGAGGTGAGTTCTGGGCACCTGTTGGCTCCAGGAGCTCTACTGCTGGGTTGGGGGCTCAGGGGTGGGTACCCAGCAAACAGTCTTTGCAAAACGGCCACCACCTCTGAGACCCTGCAGCCCTGCTGAGTGGGGCATGGGGTCCCTGTTCAAGGCCTTCCTTTTCCCAACCACTTCACCCCCAGGCCCTGCCTCCAGACAGCCTGGGTAGCCATATCACCTCTTCCCCAGACAGCAGCGAGAACCTGTCAGAGATCCTCTTGTCCCACAAAGGTGAGCTGCCCCCTGCCTGCCCTGCCTGGCACCCTCTAAATTGATCCGGCTTGGGGGTGGGAATGTGGCAGTGGAAGAGCACACAGGCCCTGGGTGCAGTCTCCAGCATGGTGACTCACACCTGTAATCCCAGCCACTCAGGAGGCTGAGGCAGGAGGATTGCAAGTTCAAGGACAGCCTCAGCAATTTAGCAAGGCTCTAAGCAACTTAGCAAGACCCTGTCTCAAAAAATAAAACGGGCTGGGGATGTGGCTCAGTGGTAAAGCACTTCTGGGTGTTTTAATCAATCACCAGTACCAAAAAAAAAAAAAAAAATTATCAGTTCACCCAACCCAAAGCCCTTTCTTCTTCTCTACCCTGCTGAATGAGCCCATGCATTGAATGTTGCCACTCTATAGAGACACCAGTGCCACCTGCTCAAGGACACATAGAGATGAGGGCACAATCAGAAACTGAAATGGGGACACCTGCACTTTGAATCATGCCCCCCCTTCCCACTCAGTAATCATTCTCTGTTATTCGTCTAAATAAGCCTGTGGGGTTAGTTTTCCCATGCCATTTACAAAGGAGTGTGTCTTAGCCACAAGCCAGGAGTCCTGTTTCCTGCTCATTTCTGCCAGGCAGAGACGGGGTGTAGAGTGGCCCTGACCCCATGTCCTGTGCTGCAGAGAGGAAAGAAATCCTGACTGGTACCAAGTGCATCTCGGTGAAAGCTGCCCGTCGGCGCTCTCGGGCCCTGGGCACGGAGGGGCGCCACCTGCTGGCGCCTGCCATGGAGCGCAGCAGCCTGTCCCTGCACTCTCTGAGCGAGGCTGATGATGCCCGGCCACCAGGCCCACTGGCATGCAAGCGGCCACCCAGCCCCACGCTGCAGCACGCTGCCAGCGAGGAGAACCTGTCCAGCAGCACAGGAGAGACCCTGTCTCAGGCGGTTGGGCATCGAGGTGGTGGCCCTGGGTTCTGGCTGCGCGGCCAGAAGAAAAGCCCAGGCAAGAAAAGGGAGGAGTCCCTGGAGGCGAAGAGGAGGAAGCGGAGGTCCCGGTCCTTCGAGGTCACAGGGCAAGGGGTGAGGTGTCTGGGTACCTTCCTTGTGGGTGGTAGCTCAGGGCTCGCTTCTTCCAGAGCCCCAGGGCACTTCCAGCCCTGCACACCCTGGGCTCCGCCCTCCACAAGGCCTCTGTCCCAGGCTGGCCCAGGAGCGGGGCAGAGCCCTGTGTCAGACCCTCAGGCAGTGCCTGGCCTCACCTCACTGTTCCCAACCACCACAGCTCTCCCGCCCCAAGACACACCTCCTGGGGCCCCGGCCCTCAGAGAGCACCTCGGACCACAAGACGCCAGTGGGTGGGCACCCAAGCCCTGGTGTCAGGCACCTGGGAAAGGTCACGCTGCCTTTGGCCAAAGTCAAACTCCCCACAGGCCAGAACACAGGTCAGTACCCTCAAGGGAGGGAATGGGGAAGGGGAGGCCTTGGCCAGCCCAGGGAGGGGCTTATTGAGGTCCCTGCCCCTAGCACTGGCCCTGACTGGAAGCATGCTTCTTGACAAACATCATGGGACTAGCAACTTGGGCTACCCTAAGGAGTCAAGGCCACTGGGCAGTGGGGATGCAGATGGCAGGGCATTTCTCTTCTGACCCTGGCCCTTCCCTCTTGTAGGCCCTGGAGACCCCTCAGCCCTTACTGTTCCCCCCAACCCAGCTGGAGTTTCCCGAAGGGTTACTCGTGGACCCCACCTGCCCCACGGGTCAAGCACGCATGGCAAAGATGGACGCTTCCGGCACAACTGAGGGCTCCTGCCTGGAACCAGCTATTCTGCCCCCAAGGCTGAATGGGGGGAGGGGGTGTAGCAGGGAAGGGGAAATGGACCCTGGGCATTGGGGGTCAGGTGGAGCAGGAGCTCAGAAGGTTGGGGCTCCTGAGACCCAAGAGTTGTGGGGGTGTCTGTGCAGCCTTCCATGCTTCCAGTGCCACAGGGAAGGGAGGCAAGCCCAGAGGCCCCCCAGCCCTGCTCAGAACACGGTTGCCAAAACCCTGCACACACCTGGGTTAGTCTTGGCCTTGGCGATGGGGGAGGGAACTGTAGTGGGATGGGCTCCTGGGCCCACACCTGGGGCCAGGGCATTTGGATGGTTGGGGAGGGGCTGATGGCTGGAGGTGGGGAGGGAATCTGGTTTTGTTACTTGGATATGGCTTTTTTTTTCTCCTTCCTTTTTTAACAATAAAATCCTGTTTGGTTTGATGGTTGAGTTGCAAACTAGACCTTATCTGAATGTCGAGTGGGCTCTGTGGTTGGGTCCAGAGGTGGGGAGGAGTCAGGTCGAGGTCACTCCAACCCCAACTGTGAGGGAGAGCTTTGTGGTCAGCTGGATGACCGTTCAGCCAGCAACACCGTCTCCTCCTGGCTGGCTGCAAAGACACTGCGGAGGAAGGGGCATTTCTCCAGATCCCATGCCCCCTCCCAGGAGAGAGAGGTGCAGGACTTGGAGTGGCCAGGCTCAGAAGGCCTCACAACTCAGATGAGGTGGCTGCTGCTGGAGGTCAGGGCTGAGAATTGCCTGGCTAAACCCCGCAGGTCAAGGTGGGCTGGCTGGTGGCTCTGAGCATTTGAATGCTCTTACCTGACCTGTTCCATGGGAGGGGGGGGGAGCTCAGAGAGAAACTCAGTGAAGGGCAGGGGAATCCCCAGGCTTGCGACTATCCCTGGGTGGCTTTTACCCAGGGGTGGGTGGTTCAATCATCCCTTCACCTCTCTGGGCATCCATTTATTCAGGACCAAGCGCTGCCTACACGTGAAACCAGCTCCTGAAGCCGGACATCTGGTCTACCACCGCTCACCTGGTCTCCATCCAGCCCAGCGTCGCCAGTGCCTGATCACCCAGGGCCCAGGCTGGCAGTCTTCTCTACACGGGCCTTGTCCCTCCCAGACCCTGGTGCCCTCTAGGCAAGACTTTTATTTCCCAATCCGAAGGCTACTTGGGGGTCCGGATGAGGGTGTGGTACACAGGCTTGACGATGAGGTGCAGATGCAGGGCGTTCTCCACCAAGTACTCGGAGTTGCGCCGCTGCAGATCGGCGTGCGCCAGGAAGTCTCCCGCCTCCTCGCTGCTCTGGTGAAAGCTGTAGGCGTGGCGCACCAGCAGGCGGCCCTGCTGGCGCGCCCCTACCAGCACCGTCTTTTGGAAGCTCACTCCCGCAGCGTCGCCGCCGCTGCTGGCCGGCGTAACCACAAGCCTTGGCCGGCCGTCCTCTGGGCGCGCCGCGGGCAGCGCGGTACCCGCAGCGTCCGCGTAGACCGGCCGCAAGCTGACGGGCAGCCAGCGCGGGGAGAAGAGCACGTTCCATGTGATCCGGCGGCCGGCGTCGTGGCCGCTCGGGCCCAGCTGTGTCTGGAAGCTGGTGCTGCGGTCGTCGCGGGCCGGGTTATTGATGACCCACGGGGCGCCCCAGGCGGGCGCGAGGTAGTTGCGGGGCAGGAAGGCGCTACCGTTGACGTCGAAGAACTTGGCGTAGTGCAGCGGCGAGGCGGCGTGGAACTGGTAGGCCTGCAGCAGGAGGTCCGCCACCGCCAGGCCGTGCCGCGCCAGGACCGCTGAGCGCGCCTGCAGCTGGAACAGCTGCGCCGGCGGGATCATGGGGTATCGGATGGCGCGCAGCGCCCGCTCTGCCACCGCGGGGGGCGGCCGCGCGCGGCCCAGCCACACCTCCAGCGCGTGGAACAGCTCCAGTTCGTCCTGCAGCACCAGGTCCGAGCGCTGCAGCAGCTGCGCCAGCAGCTCGGGGCTCACGGAGCTCCACTCAGCGCTGCCCACCACGGCAGACAGGTTCCAGGCCAGGAACTGCAGGCAGCTCTCACGCAGGGCCTCGTCCCCCGTGCTCACTGCGTAGTGGTACCAGCCCACCGCAGGGCCTGCGCCTCCTGCCAGATGTGCGCGCATGTAGTCGGCCACGCCTCGCTGTAGGGAGGCCACCCGGTACTTGGTGGCCAGCTTATGCAGTGGAATGGCCTGAGCAAGCAGTATCGTCAGCTCTCCGCAATATAGGTACCTGCCGGAGAGGTCCAGAGGTGGGGCCGAGTCAGAACGAGGTCACTCCAACCCCAACTCTGATGGAGAGCTTTGTGGTCAGGGGCGCAGTCCGAGGGGAATGGGCCCTGACACTTCCCTCTTAAGGACCTTTCCACACTGTTCCCACTTGACAGCCTCTTCTCTCGGTTTCTGGTGGTGAGGTGGAAATGCCGTGTGTTCGTTGAGCATGTACTAGGGGCCTAACTGTGGCTACAACAAATGCAGAGAGGTTCCTGCCGCTGTGGAGTTTGTAGTCTGGGTTCAGAGCCATGTCCTACCACCTCCTTGCCATGAGACTGGGCAAATCGTTTAACTTCCATGAACTTTGGAATTGTCTAGGAAAGGGGGAACAGTATGCACCCCTTAGGGTTATGGAGTCAAGGGAGGGGGTGGACTGAAGAATCTTGCTACTAAGTCGGCAGTCAACACAGCTTCCTTCCTGGCCCCCCTACCTTTTCTTCTCAGTCTGCCACTGTCCACCTGCTCATCCTTCCTGCCACTGTGCCCCTGCTCACTGGGACACACTTGGCTCTATAGGAGCCCTTCCATTTTATCCCCCTTCCTGGAACTTGGAAGTGATGTCCAGAATCCTGCAGCTGTCTTGTCTAAGCCATTAGAACTGGACTACTTCCTTAGACCATAGTGTGAATGGTTTCCCCTGTGCAGCACACTGGCAGGAAGCAGGGAGCTGGTTAAACTTTCTGCTCCCTAGCACCATGGTTCCAAACCTGAGTAGAGCCAACACTAAACAGATTGCTTGTCCCAACCAGCAGACCTGAAATTGACTGTCCAGGCTCAGGAATCTGTGGTGTTTTTGTGTTTTGATTTTGGTACTGTGGATTGAACTCAGGGGCACTCAACCACTGAGCCACATCCCAGCCCTTTTTTGTATTAGAAACAGGTCTCACTGAGTTGCTTAGCGCCTCCCTTCCCGTTGCTGAGGCTGGCTTTCAACTCCTGATGCTCCTGCTGCAACCTCCTAAGCTGCTGGGATTTTAGGTGTGTGCCACTGCGCCTGGCTAGGAATCTTTGGTTTCTAAAAGCTCTCCTGGCCAGGTTAGGAAACAGCTCCTCAGGGTTGCCAGGGGCAGGCAGTGATAGCAAACCAAGCAGAGCCACAGGGGAAGTGGGGAAGGCCGGGCACCACAGTGCTGTGTGGGAGAGGGAGGGGGAGAAGGGGCCAAAGGTGGCGACTTGCTGTCCTGATGACATCAGGCAATGGGCGTAATGACTTCTGAGGGCCTGGGCCCCCGTGGCCCTGTGGGTGGAGGAACCAGGGCTGGGAAGAGATGAAGGCCCATCCCTCCTGCCCCACCTGATGAACTTGTCAAAGACGACAGCGCAGTCCCGGGGCTCCCGCAGCACGGCCTCGCTCTGGTTGCTCAGCAGCTCCCTGAACAGCTCGCTGTGCAGCCCCAGCAGCAGGCGGTGGGCATGGAAGATGCGGACCTCATCGGTGCCCGCAGCCTGCACGCGCAGAACCACGTCGCTGGCATTGCCCTGGTGCAGCAGCTCCTGCAGGCGGTGGAGCAGCATCTGGGAGTGGTTGATGGAGGTGCCCGCTGCCTCCCCGCCCACATCGGATCTCTGGGCTGCAGCAGAAGGGACAGGGCACGACCTGAGAAGGCACCCGCACCCAGGGCCTCGAGCCAGGGGTGCAGAGGACCAGCTGGAGACACGCATGCATGGGTGTTGGAGGGCAGGAGGGCCTCGGGGGGCTGTGTGGACACACCTGAGGTGCCCATGAGAAGAGCGGGTGCATGTGGGTACGCGCAGCAGTCTAGGTGGGCAGGTCTTACGGACGCAGACCTGAGAGGATGCTCTTTTAAGTGGGGCGGGTTCTAGGCAGGGAGCAGTAGGAACCCTCTGTGATCTCCATGAGCTGGTGTCCATGATGCCAGGCCCCCCAGGAGAGGGTTGAAGAAACTTGGCTCCTACGCTTCCTGTCTCTGAGCAGTTGTCCACCCTGCCCCTCCGAGGAGTCATCAGAGGGGCACATATACTGGCAAATATTGAGCACGTATTATGTGCCAGGCACTCTCCCAAGAGCTTGGACTGCGGCAGTGGATAAAAGAAGCCGACTCCCGCGGTGCCAGGAGTGCAGGGGACGGTGAGTGGGAGGAGGGGTCAAGCAAGAGCCCCTGCAGCCAGCCAGGAGGGAAAGCATTTCGGACCTGGCCCTGCCCTGGAGTTCTGATCTGTGAGGCAGAGGGGGGACAGGAGAAAGTCCCAGGGGCCGGCTGGATCTGGGCAGGGCCCTGTGGGTCACTGGTGTCGAGGCTGGCACCCCCTCCCAGGCTGGCCCCTGGGCTCCTCCTGTCTTGCTCCCACGGACGCTGGGATGGAGACCTGCCCTCAGTTACAGAGAGCCCATTGACAGGGACGCTGCTGGCAGCCTCCCCCAGCTGAGAGCAGCACAAGGAGGCTGGCAGAAGGAGCCAGGAGGGTGACTGGCAGCAGCAGATGGCCCAGGCACACGCACACCCAGGCTGTGGCGCCCGGGCACTCGTGGGGAGAAGGCTCACCCAGACTGGAGCATCTCTGTGTGAGAGGCCCCGAGAAAGCCAGGGAGAGAAGCTGGGCGTGCATTTCCCAGCCCCGCCTCCCCAGCTGTCACTCACTCTGAGGGGCCTGAATGCTAATGGCGTCCCCATTCAGCCTCTGCCCAGGCCCAGCTGCCTGGGACAATGAACAAGGGAGGGTCTTTTTGTCCTTAAGACCCCTGCCTGCTGCCCAGCCCCTTCTCTCTAAGGCTGGCTGCCCTTCTCCCTTCTGGGAGATGTCTGCGGACCCTGTCCAGTCCATCCTGAATGGCCAGACACCCCCCACTCCTGGGCAGCTGCTAGCAGTTAGGGCCAGAAGGGCGTGCCCCTGCACCCTGGCCCACACCCACCCACCCACTGCCCCCTCACCTGCATGAGTGGCCAGGCCCACCAAGGTCAGCATGGTCCAGAAGCTGCCCCAGGACCCAGACTTGCAGTGGCCTATCCTAAACATTTCTGTGCTCCGCCCCTGGTTCCACTGGAGGGACACTGAAGTCCAAGCCACTCTGATCAATTGCATCCCTCCTCCTTATATAGGATCCAGCACGGGGGCACAACACCCCCCTTTCTGCCTGGCCTCCCTCCCCCCACCCAGCTTCTGCCATGGATTGGTGGAAACTGGCCCCTGCTGTTGCCCAGGCAACCACTTAAGCCAGAGAGTGGCAGCCACAGGGACTATTGTGCTGCCCTGGGCCCCCAAGGGGAACAGATCCGGACCCCCCTCCCCCACTTCTCCTCATGACCCGCCAGGCTGGCCCTTCTTCTCCCAGAAAGTTTTAGGCCTCCTGAAGGGCCAGCGAGGAGCTCAGAGACCACGGGCAGCCACTAGCCCCAGGGTCCCCAGCCCCTGTCCCAACCCCCAGGCCCAGCCTCCACCCTGGCACAGGGCACGCTTGGCAGCATACGCTGAGGCACCATGACCAGCGGACAGCAAAGGGAAGGCTGGAGGAGACGAGGGAAAAGGTGGCTCAGGCTCCCATCCCCTGCTCCCACCTGGGGTGGACTGGCTCTCCAGAGAGAAGGACAAGACTCTTCAGGAGGGGTCCCTGGGGTAACTGGGATCATTCTCTTGTTCTTTGTTGGAAAAAGTTGCTGGCTTGCTCTGGAGTGGGCAACGGGCCTATAGGAGAGATCCTCCCTAGGGACGGTGTCCACTCCCCCCACCAGGGTCACAGTGAGCCCTGGTGGCAGGGCTGGCATAGAGCCACACACCCTCCTCCGTGCTATAGCGCATGAGGAGCACCCCTGCCCAGCGCAGGGCTGGGCCCCTCCCAGGGCCGGCGCCCGTCCACCCCTCTTTCTTTCTTCAGTTCTCCTCCCCACGCAGCCCGCTCTCAGGATTCCTTCTTGAAGCCTTCTTCCACCAGTTTCTAGTTTCCAGCTGCAATGTCTCCCTTCCCCACATTCCAAGGAGACACGCAGCGCCCCAGGCCACCGCAGGGAAACTGAGGCGGAGAGCAAGGAAGTGCAGGGGTTGCTCTTCTAGAAAGAGGCAATGGAGAGGGGCCGTCAGAGCCAGTGAGCGAGTGCGGGCGGCGCTAGCCAGGCCTCACCTTTGCATGGAGGGAGCAGGACCTGCCCCAGCTCCTCCAGGGAGGGACTTCACTGAGGTTGATGAACAGAAGTGGGGGGCTCCCAGGAAATCCCACCGAGTTCCTCTGAGGCGAGGCCGGGTCCTGGATTAAGGACGGGCTGGAGAGTCCCTGCCCATGCTCTCTGGATCCCAGGGCTCTGCTTGATGCATTGATTTCTGCCCCCGCCGGTGCACAGAGACCCAACAGCCCACTCCCTCCCTCTCTGGAGCCACAAAGAAAGCAAGAATTGGGTCTGGCACCAGCTTCATCCGGGTTGGCAGAGGCAGAGCTGTCCTGCTCAGCGGAAACCCCTCCCAGCTGCCCCCACTCTCATGCCTGACCCCGTCCTCCAGATCCACCATCCCTTGCCCACTGGCTGCCTGCCTGCCCTTCCTGTGGGCTGCACCAGGTCCTGGCTCAACCCAGCGAGTCAGAGCCTCTGTGCATCAGGGCAGCTCAGGCCCCAGAGGCACCCCAGCTTCTGCACATAGCGCTTGCCAATGGGAGCGCAGCTGATCAGAGACCCCAACGCCCAGCAAACAGTCCCTCAGGAGACACATCTCTGAACACCAGCTGCCAGTCACTCTTGAGGAGTAGCTTACCTGCTCTGGAGTTTCTGATGCTCACCTAGAGAGAAATTCCCAGGAGCAGGCCTGGACTAAATACCCCAGATGATCACTATGCACAAGCTAAAACCTACCTAGCTACTTGAGGTAGATGGGTGGCATTTTAAGTGTGAAGGGGAACCATGCGTGGTGGCCCACATCTCTAATACCAGTGACTCAGGAGGCTGAGGCAGGAGGATTGCAAGTTCCAAAGCCAGCCTCAGCTCCTTAGGGAGACTCTCTGCAACTTAGTGGGACCCTGTCTAAAAATAAAAAATAAAAAGGGCTGGGGACGTAGCTTGGTGGTAAAGCACCCCTGGGTTCAACCCCCAGTACCAAAAAGCAGAAAAAATAAAGTTCCCTGAGACTAGTGTGTCTTCTTGTCTTGTCTAACCTAAGTGACTCCTCTGAACTCAGCAGGAGCTGGTAGATCCAGGATTCAAGTGTCACCAAGTTCTGCTTGGCTTGGCTTGGCACAAACCCATAACTTCTTTTCTGGGTGGTATTTCAGTCCTGATGAAAGGGTCCCCATTGGACAAGGTGTCTCCAGTGCCATAGAAACAAGAGGAAATGTTCATAAGCCTGGGACAGGAGGAGGCGTTCTGGGTCTGCACAGGGGGTGATGGGGCCCTGGGCTGCAGGAACATGAAGCCCTGCCCTGACCCACAGCCTCCCTTACATCTGTAATGTCCCTGTCCTGGGTTAGGGTTCCAGGAGCGAGTTGGATGCTTCACTTGGAAAGAGGGACTCCAGGCCCCATGTATCCAGGGGCGCCCTCCAGAGATCTACCGGGAGGAATCTTTCCCTGAAGTAACTCCCAAGCTGTTGGAAGCTGTTCCCCCAAGAGGGTGTCCTCCGGCTCTGAGCACTGTCCTCTGATCCATGCTGGCCTCCTCCATGAAGCTTGAGTCTACATGGCCTCTCATTTCCCAAGACGGTTGTGTGAGCAGGAAAAAGCAAATAGCCCTGGAGAAGGCAGAGGGAAGAACAAACCCGAGTTCAAATCCCGCTGCTGTGTGCCAGCTCTGTTGCTTAACTTCTCTGAGCCTCAGTCTCCTCTTGGGTAAATCCGGTAACCTCCTTGCCCTCCAACTGGGTTGGTCTTTCCCACTCCTTGAAGCAGGGTCAGTGCCTCTACTCAGTGCCTCATGGGCAGGGAGGTGGTGGACGGGAGGAGCTGTCTGTCCTACTTGTCCTTTCTGGGGCTGGGGTTCCAACACTGCCCCCTGGACCTGGCCTCAGCCAGCCAGCATGCCTGGCCCAAGCCAGCTGGGTCTCCGAGACTTGCAGGATCAGGGTGTGGCCACCAGGAGGCAGCAAGGCCTTGGCTGTGAGCACCAGGGTGGGCGTCGGGGTCAGGGTAGGTTCGCGGCAGCCCAGAGACGCGGGATCCGACTTAGGAGCTGGGGGGTGCCCCAACATTCCCTGGATGTGAAAAGGGATGCAGGCTGGGTCTCAGTTCTGCTCCCCTGGAGTTCCCTGGATGCCGTGTCCTGGTGTCCATAGTGGGCTGCCCTGATCACCCTTTCCCAGGTGAGGGAGCTTGCAGATGTAGAGTCACCAGCGCTGGCTGCTGTTTCCTGATATTCTCCATTCCACCAGGGCAGGAAGACAGTAGCCTGCAGGGCCACCGTCCCTGGTTTCCCAGCACCGCCGGCAGCCTGGCCAGGCTTCTCCCAGGGCGGCCACCCCTGCACACGGCTTCCTGTCCTCCCTCCCTCCCTCCCGGCCCCTGGGGCATCCTGCACCCCAGCCTGCTCACGTTGCCGTCTGACCCCCATGAACTTGGTCCCTGGGACTCTCAGGGGATCTGAGCTCTGCCACCCCCACCTGGCACTGCTCCCCAGCTCCTCAGCAGGAGTGCCCCCCTGGCTGCCCACAAGGGCCTTTCCGTGGCCTGGGTCCTTCACCTCCCCCACAGTCCTCACCTCCTTGGTGGGGCCGCCCACGTAAGCAGGCTGGTCTGCCCTGGAGCACGAGGCAGCCAGTCCAGGACCAGATCCTCCTTCCTGCAGATTCCTTTCCTTTCCTAGACGATCCATACCCCATTCGGGTGCCAGGCTTGCCCTCTTTACCCCCCACCCAGCGGGCTCCCTTCCCTACCTGTGCACTGCGGGAGACCCTGCCATGCTCCCGTGGGATCCACTAAGCTGCCCTGGGCTTCGCCCCACCCCTGCCTCCTCCTCCCTCCTCCCTCCTCCCTCCTCCCACCACCCCCACTCCGCAGGCTGACAGGCTCCAGCCGCTGGAAGAGCTGGAGGAACCCTGGGGCCAACACTGCTGGAGAGCTGGGCTGAAGGGGACAGCTGGTGATGCGGGCAGGGAGCTGTGGAGACTCCCCAGGAAAAGCCCCTGGTGACCTGGGGGCTGGGATCCTGGAGCATGGGACTTGAGGAACCAGAGACAGGTAAATGGTTGAGGGGTGGAAGGAGGAGGGCAGGTGAGGGACCCTGAGGCTGGGGTGGGGCAGTGGAAGCTCATATAAGTGGGCAGTGAGGGGGGGAACGAGGTTTAGCTGGGGGGTCCCCCACCATCTTCAGCAGGAAATGAGAGACTGGACGTTAAAACCTAAAGTGACTTAAAATGTGGTTTGAGGGGACGAGGGGCCAGAGCAGGTGGAGGGCCCTCATTCCATACTGACTTCAGGCCAACTTGGTCACCTTACCCCTGGGGACTCAGTTTCCCATCTGTTTACCAGAGCCGCTCTACCTTCCGTGCTGCCGACCTGGGAAGAGCGACGCTCTTTGGCTTAGGAAAGAGGGGAGTCTAGTAACAATCTCTCTTTGGAGAGGGGGCGGCTACTGAGTGAGCTGTGCAGCTGCTGGGTGCCACCAGGGCCAGCCACTCAGCCCGCTGATTAAGGTGCAGCTGCTCCACCTGCCCCAGACCCTGTGCGTCCACAGTGTGCTCAGTGATCCTGACGCTCCACCTGCCTCCCAGCTCTGGAGGATGAAGGTCCCCGACAGCACCACGCAGTCCCCGCTGCCAAGACTTCTTCCCATCAGTAGGGATCAGGGCCAGTGTGGAGGTGGGACAGGGCAGGGGTGGAACGTTCGTGGCAATAGAGACGCAGGGCTGAACAGAAAGACCTGAGTTGGGCTGGGGCTGCTGGTGGCCCAAGTTGGAACGGGAACAAATGCTCTAACCCTGCCCTTCCACCCTCCCTAGCAGGCCAGCCGAGAGCAACCCTGCTGCCCACACCCAACGGTAGTGGGCCGGGCCAGGAGTGGGAAGGCCACTGGCCAGAGATCCCAGAGAAGTCACCGTGCGTGGTTGGTGTCATTCCTGTCATCTACTACAGTGTTCTGCTGAGCTTAGGGCTGCCTGGTGAGTGGGGCCTGGGGCTGGGGTCTTAGACATGGCCAGAAATTGGGGTCCTCCTTCAGTGGGAGCCAGTCCTCTGTGCTGGCCCCTGAGACCCAGGGTCATAGACCACAGGCCTCCACTTGCCTTTGTGGGGGGTGTTCTGGGTCACCTGGGAGCAAGGCATACAAGGGAGGGAAAGTGAGGGACAGGGACTCCGCATGCGCAAAGCTAACCCTCTCCAAGGGACTGCACCCTTTCCTAGAGGCAGTGTGTGCATGGGGTGGGGGGCTGCACAGAGCACAGGGCAGGTGGTCTTGCCTGGGGGATACCCCAAGCCCGGTAAATTAACCACACCTTGTCTGGGGACGCCTCTGCCCCAGAGGACACAGAATCCCTGAAAAGGACGTGGTGGGGGGAATTCCACAGGACCACAGATGGCCACCTGCCTGGGTGTTCACTCACATGTTACCCAGGTGGTCCGTGGTCTGGGGTGTGGAAGGACAGGGAAGGGCTGACAAAGTGCGGTTTTTGTTTTGATTTTTCAGTGCTGGGGCTGGGACCTGGGACCTCGGGGGGGCATACTAGGTGAGAGCTCTTCCATGGAGCTACATCCCTGGCTGGCAAAGTGGGTTTGGGGAAGGATCTAGAAAGCCATGAGAAGCCAGAACTGGCCGCAGCCCTGGCAGGTGGGGAGGGGTGGTGAAACCCTCGGGAAAGCAGACTCTGAGCTTCCTTCCCCTCTGCCACGGCTGGCCCCTCTCTCCGTGACCTTGCCTGCCGCGAACTCGCCCGCCACGACCTCGACTGCCATCAGCCAACCTCCTGACCTCAGTGGCCCTGGCCCGCCTCGCCGCCAAGACCAGGAAGCCCTCCTACTACTACCTCCTGGCGCTCACGGGCTCCGACATCACCACGCAGGTGGTCATCGTGTTCGTGGGCTTCCTCCTGCAGGGCGCGCTCCTGGCCCGCCAGGTACCCCAGGCTGTGGTGCGCGTGGCTAACGTCCTGGAGTTTGCCGCCAACCACGCCTCAGTCTGGGTCACCGTCCTGCTGACCGTTGACCGCTACAACGCCCTGTGCCACCCCCTGCGCCATCGGGCCACCTCGTCCCCAGGCAGGACCCGCAGGGCTATTGCCGCTGTCCTCAGTGCCGCCCTGCTGACTGGCGTCCCCTTCTACTGGTGGCTGGATGTGTGGAGGGACACGGGCCCCCCCGGCACGCTGGACGAGGTCCTCAAGTGGGCCCACTGCCTCATCGTCTTCTTCATCCCCTGCAGTGTTTTCCTGGTCAGCAACTCAGCCATCGTCCTCCAGCTGCGGAAGAGGGGACGGAGCGGGCTGCAGCCCTGGGTGGGCAAGAGCACAGCCATCCTCCTGGGGGTCACCTTGCTCTTTGCCCTTCTGTGGGCACCCCGGATCTTCGTCATGCTCTACCACCTGTATGTGGTCCCCGTCCACCGGGACTGGAGGGTCCACCTGGCCCTGGATGTGGCCAACATGGTGGCCATGCTCAACACAGCAGTCAACTTTGGCCTCTACTGCTTTGTCAGCAAGACTTTCCGGGCCACTGTCCAGCAGGTCATCCATGATGCCCACCTGCCCTGCACCCTGGGGTCACAGCCAGAGGGCATGGTGGGGGAGCCTGTGCTGAGGCCCCCAGAACTCCCCAAAGGGGCGGGGTTGTAGAGGAAGGTGTGAGTCGTCTCCGGCCTGTCCCCTTCCTGGGGCTGGCCTCCCAAGTTTCCTGAACTGAGATTCTCACGCCCCCCCACCCCTTGCCAACACCGGGTTTGAGAAGGAAGACAATCTGCAGGATTCCAGGCCTTTCCAACCTGGGGGAACCAAACGTGTCTGACTGAGCAATGGAGGGGGAGCTACTCGGGAAAGAGAAGTCCCCAGCGCATGCTGGAAGGGGGTGGTCTTAAAGCATACTGGATGCCCCCAGACCATCTCAGCCATCCCTGGGGCACAAGCCTCGAGGTATCAAACACCCTGCTTTGATTCTGCATGACTCCATGCTGGGAGCCAGATCAGACTCGGGGCCCAGAATAGGCTCTGGGGCTGAGGTTTTTGTTATTGCCATTGAGGAGAGAGGAATAGCCTCTCCACCCTGGGCTCCAGGAGCTCAGGAAGGAGGCACTTAGCTGGAGGTGCCCCCTCCCCAAAGCCCACTCCTCTATGGGAAGGTCCTACCTCCAGCAAAGGCAGGAAGGAGGTGGCTGACCTCGTGGGCTGGGAGGGGCTCTGCCTGGCCCTGGCCCAGCCTCTGAGCTGCGAGCCTGGGAAGGCAGCTGGGAGAGTGGGAGAGCGTGGCAGATGGAACTCCCACCTGCCCCAAGCCTTGGGTAAACACATTAGCCGGCTCAGCTGCTCAGCTGCGCCCCTTTCTGCTTCCCCGTCAGCCTGAGCTGACCTTTCCCCTGAACGGGAGGTTCAGACCCAGCCTCAAGCCCGCCCAGCCCTCAGCGGGTGACCCGGGAGGGAAAGCTGATGTGCCCCGGGCCCACGACTGGTGCAGAATGAATGCTCAGCTCCCCGCCTCCCTGTCTGCTTCTCCCCAGAGCAGGGACATCCAGAAAGGGAGTTAGGGCCACACCCGGAAAGAAGGTGGGCAGGTGCCCAGTCCCTTAGCCACCGTACTCAGCTCCAAAAAGCTCTGAAAACCAAGATGTCATTCCCAAGAATGTGACCTGACCCCAACTGGTGAGCCCATCTCTGGTCTCTGTGTAGTCCTGGCACGTGAAGATGGGTAGGAGTAGGCAGGGTAGGCTGCTAGGGGCTGGGTAGACAGGCAAGACCGCTGGGGTGGGGGTGCCTCGGCCACAGTGCCCATGTTCCTGTCTCCACATTGACTTAGTCTATCATTATCCCTCTGTTAGCATTTAGGGATGGTCATCTGTGACATGTCTCTCAATTCTTCCCAAGCCTATCTATGATTTTTGCTGATTTTGCTTGAAGAATTATTTTCTGGACTCCATGCATGTTCATTTCCTGTGTGTGTGTGTGTGTGTGTGTGTGTGTGTGTGTGTGTGTCAGTGTGCGTGGTGCTGGGTGTCACATTCTACCACTGAGCTACACCCCCAGCCCTTTTTATTTTGAGGCAGGATCTTGGTAAGTTGCCAAGGCTGGCCTTGAACTGTGATCCTTCGGCCTTGGCCTCCCAGCAGCTGGGATTACAGGCGCGCACCAAGGCGCCCAGCTGCAAGTCAGCTTTCTCGGGCTGCTGTAACGAAGTCCTACAGACTGGGTGGCTTAAACAATACAAATGCATTTTCTCACAGGTCTGGGGGACAGAAGTCTAAGATGAAGGTATGAACAGGCCAGGTTCCTCCGTTCTCCTTGGCTTGCCTGCAGTGGGCCGCCTTGTCACTGTGTCCTCATCGGGTCTTTCCTCTGTGCACCCAGACCCCTGGTGTCTCTCCGTGTGTCCTAACCTCTTCTTATAAGGACACCAGTCAGCTGGGTTAGGTGGTGCACACCTGTAACCCCAGCAGCTTGGGAAGCTGAGGCAGGAGGATTGCAAGTTTAAGGTCAGCCTCAGCAACTTACTAAGGCCCTAAGCAACTTAGGGAGACTGTCTCCAAGTAAAAAGGGCCAGGGATATGGCTATGCGGGGATGTGGTAAAGCACCCCTGGGTTCAATCCCCAGTACGTGCTGGATTAGCTCTAACCTAATAGCTTCATTTTAACTTAACTACCTCTCAGGGGGACTATCACCTAATACTGTCACATTTTGAGATACTGTCACCGAGAGTTAGGCCTTCAACATATGAATGCCCCCCCCCCCGCTATCCATAACGCTATGGTTATTTTTGCCTGTGTATCCAGTCTTTGATGAAAGGAACCTTCCCGTAGCTTTCCATGGACTGTCCCTGGCCTTCCTCTTCTCCCTGGTTGGTGTCCAGGGATTCTAAGGCAGTCTTGGGTCTTTAAACATGATTTCTCCTTTCTTCACAAAGGCTTCAAAGCCCTCAAAGGTTTGGAAGACCTCACTGAAGCATCTGAGAGTGGTTCTTTTCTTAGTCACTTGCCAGAGGCTAATATAGATCTTAAATTCCAGTCTGAGAGTATTTTTTTTCTTCCTTTCTTCCTCCCCACCTCTCTGTCTTTCTAACAGACAGGGTCTTACTATGTTGCTGGAGCTGGCCTTGAACTCCTGGGCTCCAGCGATCCTCCTGCCTTGGACTTCCAAGTAGCTGGACTTAGTCGCGGCTGGGTTGCCAGCCCCTGTTTCCCGCTACCATTCTTACTTACTCTCAGGCTCTCCAGAACTTCTGGGTTCTCTTTGTTGCTTCCACCTCCAGAGTGTTCCTCATTCTGGGCTGGATTCCATGATGACAGAGTCCCCTGTGTCACTGTCACAGCCTTCCTCCGAGCAGACTTCTTTTGTTCCTTGGAATGAACGTCAAGATACCCAGCCTGCTTACACATGATGTTCTCACTCCCCCTGCCCCAGGTGTAGCCTCTCCCCCTCTCAACTCCAACTCAGTTTTTCCCCTGAGGGCCCCCTACTACTCTTCCCCCTTCCAAAGTTTTTATTTTTGGGCCTCTATTAGTCTGTTTTCTGCTGTTATAACAAAATACTGGAGACTGGGAAATTGATAAAGAACAGAGGTTTATTTGGCTTACAGTGCTGGAGAGCATCTGCTCGGCACCTGGTGAGGGCCACGTGCTGCATCATAACAAGGTGGAGAGCACCTGTGACAGAACAGGACAAGGGACCAGCTCAGGTCTCTCTTCCTCTTGCCTGCACACAGGCAATGGCCTACCCATGGCAGGGGCATGACCGGAACAGGGAGACAGGCTTCTGGAAAGACCTTGCAGTGTCTCTTCAGCACCCCTGGCCCAGGGAAGGAGTTCCCCAGAAAACTAGTTTCTATATGGGACATTGAGCCCCTTGGTCAGCCAGGCTGTGGATGTCCCCTGGGATAGTCTAGGAAATCTTGCCACCACCCAGCCTGCCCTGCCCTCCTCAATGAGAGAGGCTCAAGCCCCTCACTGGGTCCTGAGCCCATCTCCAGTGGCTTGGACAGCAGGGGGCGCTGCAGGACCGGCTAGCTGGACAATTGGTAGGAGCAGGAGGACCTTAAAACCAGCTGCCCTGCCAGCGGCCCCATGCACAGCGGGAGGTCACTGAGTGGGAGGGCTCAGCTGTTCCCCAGGCCATCTCCAACCTGAAGCCACGTCCCCCATTGCTGGGTTTGGCCAGCCCAGAGGGCCGCAGGTCCTGCAATTTCCCTACACCACTCTGGTGGTTTCCTGTGCAAGGCAAGTTATGAAGGGCCCTTTCATCACTGTCTCTCGGCCCCTCCATCTGCGGGGTCTTGCCAGACCCTCCTGCTGGCCTCAGATCCTGCTGGCCTGCTCTCCCCACAGGGGAGGCTCTGCCACCTGGGTTTAGTCAGCTTGCCCCTCCAGTCCAGTTCCACCAGGACCCCCCACCCCACCCCAGGCCAGTGGTCCCTGTACTGGGCAGCTGCTTGGGCATCCTGCCCTCCAAGGAGTCTGTGCCTTGGCGGTGCCCCCCCCCCACCCCGACAGGATGGAGGGAAAGGGGCCAGGAAGGTGAGGAGGGAGGGAGACTGCCAAAGCCCAGGGTGAGTCATGAGCAGAGGTGGACCAGCGGGCTCTGTCCCCTGCCTGCCACTGTTGTCCCTGGAGATGCCCCAAGAGCTGCTGAGGTCCTTACTCTTGCCACAGAGCAGGGCAGGAGGATTTTGCCCTCCCAGTCTTCAGGCCCCATCCCCAGCTAGTGGGGCCTGCCGAGCCTCTGGGCACCTTGGGCTGGCGAGCTCACCACCTTGCTGGAAGGCAGGGAGGGGGACCCAGTGCCCTGCTGCAGGACACCCGCCCCGTAGCCTGAGTCCTGCCCTGAGACCTTCAGCTCCTGTTCAAGAAGCCTGGAGGGGACCCCCCTGGGGAGAAGTGGGCCCCCTTCCTGTGAGGGTGAGCTGGGGCCTCCCTCAGCTTTCTCTGGAGAAGGCGGTCCGATGGCCGCTGCGGGCTCTGAGCCCTCTCTGAGTCCTTCTGGACCTTGGGGGTGGGGAATGAAGGAGGGGTGGTGAGGCCCAGTGTGTCTCCTTCCTCCCCAAACCCTGGCCTGGCATGAAGGGCAGGGTCCCCCCTCTCCCTCGGCTGGGCCTGGGCAGGGGCCTTCCTCTGACCTAGTGCCTTTCCCTCCTGCCCACGCTCTTCCCAGGGCTGCCGGCTGGAAGAGGCCGTCGGGTCTGCGGTGCTTCTTTCCCAGAGTCCTCGGGTACATTTAGCAGGCAGGGCGGGGCGGGGAGGCAGCCGAGGGAAGCCAGAGCCCGGCTTCACCACGCCCTCCTCAAGGGGGTGCATGCTGCAGAGCTGGTGGGTGGGAAGGAGGCCCCTGAGACGCAGGGAAGGGGCTCTCTGTCCCTCTGGACGGCCCCCGCTCTCCCTCAGGTGTGTATGCCTCGTTTCACCCAAAGACTTCTCCCTGAGAAGCCGGCGATTCTCCTTGACCGTGTGTCTGATTTCCTAAATAAATCTGTCTCTGGGGAGAAAGAGACAGAGGGAAGAGGGCAGCGGAACTGAGCTGACAGTAACTGGAGGCTGCTGTGCGGAGAGGACTTCCGGGCCCTTCATACATAGAAGGACCCTGTGACCCAGTCTCCCAGGGACCTGGGGGGACCGTGGAAAAGAGGCTGGGAACCGAGAGTTTCATGGTGCAGGCAGCTGGGCAGGGCTGGCTGCCACCCCCTGAACTGTCGGGGACCCCGGGGCAGGAACACGGTGGCAAGGAGCCCCTGGGCTGGAAGTCCTGGGTGGACCAGGTGCCCACCCTCCCGGAGCTGTGCCTCCACCTGGGCATGCACCAGCTCTGGGGAGGTCAGTGGAGACTGGGCAGTAGGTTTCCTCTGTCCTCCAGAGAGAGTCCTCCAAGGCCCTGCCTTGAGTGATGTAACGCCACGTGAGCTGCAGGCTGAGCAGGAACCTGTGAACTCCCTGCCTGCCCTCCTCTCAGGGGTCAGGGAAGTTCCCACAGGTGAAGCCAGATTTAAAGATAGGTAGTTTGTGCAGTTGGGTAAATGGGCTCTAATCTCCAGTCTGGTAAAGGAAATGGAGTCCACCTGGAAAATGGGGAATTGAAATGTTAATATCCTCAATGCCCCAGGCCATCCTAAAGGACTGTGAATAAAGCAGCTCCCAGCAAAACAGGGAGATGCTGATCAAACCACCTGGCCCTTCCTGCTCAGATCACTCCTCCCGCCCCATCCATCCTTCCACCTTCCCACCTGCATCCCCCACACAGGCAAGACAGAGGGAAATCAGGACAGGAATGTGGGGGCACAGAAGACCTTAGATAGAAAAGGGAGAAGACCTCCCCTTTTTCGAGCCCCCTTCTTCCTCGGGGGATGTCTTATCTGCTGTCCTTTAATAAAGCCTCCACTCCACACTCCTCCCGGGCTTCTCTGGTGTTACACTTCAGCATTGGGGGCAAGGACCATGGTAAATGCCTGCGGTAACCCAAGGACAATAATTTGTTTTTGTTTTTTTGGCTCTGGGTGGACAGAGAAGGCTGGGGAGATCCTAGGTGATAGGGGGCAGCCAGCAAGGAGGGACACCAGGCACCTGAGTTTGGAGGAGACCAAAGGACACAATGCTCATGCCCTCTGTGGTCCCTGGGGCACTTGTGGGGAGAAAGGGAGAGCCCTGGAGGGAGGAGAGAGTGCTCTCCACCAGTGCCAGGGTAGAAAGGCCGCCACTGCGTCTCAGCTGCCTTCCCCAAACTGCATGATGGAGGCTTCCGCTTGCCCTGCTCCGCTATCACCCTGCACCCATAGGGGTTGGCCCTGAGTCCAGGGATCCCCAGATGTCCTTCCAGGCTGCAGACATGTACCCAGAGGTGATCTGGAAGGAAGAGACGATCAGGCGTGAGTGTAGGTGACCTGGCATCCCCGCTGCCAGGACCCGCAGCCGCCCCACTGGTTCCTGCCAAGAAGCAGCGGTGGAACAGCAGAGTGGTGACCTGGGTGGGTTGTAGCCCTGGTGGCAAGCCTGGCCCGTGGCCACGTGAAGCTGCAGGGCAGTCCTGGGAGGCCCAGCAGGCGAGTGCCAAGGTGAGCTGGCGCAAGCTGTCACCCCGCGGCAGCCCAGCTAGCACAAAGTGTGGATGCCCACTGTGGAGGAGCGCTCCAGGCCAGACACCACTGAGCATGCTCCATCCATGACTCCAAAACTCCTGCCTCCCAAAACAGGGAGAAAGTGGAAGTAAGGCAAACCTGAATGCGATTCAGGGCTAACCAATAGTGTTATTGCTTTTCCAAACCCTAGTTAGTATAAACTTGGACCAATAGCATTGGTATTTCTTCCAAACCTAATTAGCATAAGTTTGGATGAATCACAGAGACCTACATGCTATAGAAACCCCTAGACTAGCACACTTGCTAGAATTCTGTTTCTGTTTCTATTCTTCAATAAATCGTTACCTCAATGATGGCTCATGGTGGCCTGTGGATTTCTTTCTCCGAGTATGGGTGACAAGAACCCTGAAGGAAGAAGTTGGTGGCCAGCTGGTGGTCTGCTGCAACGCTGGAGGGTGTGGCCCACCACCAAGAGCTCCAGCACTTCTGGGTGCAGAGGCCTGCACCTTGTGCAGAGCCCCCGACAGCAGAAGCAGTGAATCCAATTTCATCTCAAAACTCAGTCTTCACAGAGAGGCACCACCTGGATGGGCCTGGGTACCTGGCCTCACCCTCTCGTTCTCCTATTGCCTGTTCCAAGTCCATTGTCAAGGGGAGCCACAACCTGTCCTCACATGGCTGTGTGGGAGGTGGCTGCCCCAAACCACTGAGTATGTCAAAAACCAGCCCAGTGGCCAGGACCAAGCCCAGAGCATAACCTCAGAGGCCTGGACTGAAGGCCCTCTCTGAAGTCCTCCTCATGTACTGACCTTGACCTTTCCACCTTACGTCTTTAAGGTTCTGGACACATGAGCGCTGGGGAGGGAACCCAGGGCTTTGCACATGCTGGGAGCTCTAACCACTGAGCCATTTCTCCAGGTCTGGTTCTGGACTCTTGGCTACCCCACATCTCTAACTCCTGAGCTCAGTGCCGAAGTCAACAAAGCCTGCCCGAGTAAGAACACACAAAGGCTACTTATCCAGGCCTCACTGTGGCCAGGAGTCAGCTGTCACTTGCATTGGGAAGGGACTCTCAGGTGGCAAGGAGTGGGAGCCCTGTGAAGTGGAAGGAACGGATGACTTCAGGTGTGTCCCACTGGGGGCTATTGTCCTGGGGAGCAGGAGGTGCTGACGAGAAGCAAGCCCTGTCATGTGCTGGCCAGGGGAGCATGTCTGGCTTCCTGGAAGTCGGGGTGCAGATGGAAACAGGAACAAGAATTAGACAATCTGCCCATAATAAATCAAGTCCTGATGGTGTTGGGCCATTCGTTCCAGAGGTGGTTGGCTTCCTGGCCCAGCTGTCTTTTACAGCTGGTGGTCTGTGACGGTAGGTACAGGGTGGCTTCCTGGGCCAGTTACCATAGGCAACGGCTGGCTTGGTTTTCTGGGCTGGTTGCAGTAGATTGTGGTCTAAGGGGGATTTTCGTTTGGTTTGGTCCTACGCACATTTCCTTCCTTCCTTCCTTCCTTCCTTCCTTCCTTCCTTCCTTCCTTCCTTCCTCTCTTCCCTCCCTCCCTCCCTCCTTCCTTCCTTTCTTTTCCAATACTGGGAATTGAACCCAGAGCCTCTCACATGCCAGGCAAGTGCTCTGCCACTGTGCTACACTCCCGATCCTTTTGGTTCTATTTTGAGGCAGGGTCTCACTAAGTCGAACAGGCTGGCCTTGAACTTCTGATCCTCCGTGCCTGCTGCACCCAGCATGGAACATGTGTGTGTGTGTGTGTGTGTGTGTGTGTGTGTGTGTGTGTTGGTGGTTGCTGGGGATCAAACCCAGGGACTTGGGCATGCTAGGAAAGTGTTCTGCTGTGAAGCTGGGTCCCTGTAGCTGAGGTACGGGCCTCTGGAAGAGTAAGGGGCAGAGCAGTCAGAGGGGTCCTGTCTGTAACAGAGCACCTTTGAAATATTCCACCCACCCCCAGCTTCCTGGTAAAAGGGTTTTTGTTTTGTTTCGTTTTGTTGTTTTTGCTCTGTGAACTTCCTCCTGCTGAGAAGGAAAACTGAAAAGCCAGGAGTTGTGTCTTCTGGCTAGCACAGCCAAATCTACACATGTGTACCCCTGGCTTCTGCTTCTATACGTTGAAAGTGCCCCTATGGAACCAGCAAAGAGACAGACCAGCTGCTGCTCCCCAGTCCTGACCAAACTGCATTAAATCCATTATTCCTTTTTACTTCATTTGCTTATTTCTTATGCAAGTGAGCAACCAAATACAGGCCGACTCCCTGGCTGGACTACAGATCACCAGACCAGTGGTATCGGTTATCATCCACAATTAGGGTGGGGGCGGGGTCTCACTGAGTAGGGAGGGGCAATTAGAGGTTGAAAAGGACATTTCCACCTAGGAGCTGACCTGGGGGTCCAGCCAGGGCGGGGAGACACTAGAGCACCCGGTGGCAGGGAAAATTCCAAGATGGCGCCTTGGCTTTCACCCCTTTTCTGATATGACTTCCAGGATTCTGTTATCTCTGTGGTTATACAGTGAGAGGGATTTAGGGTCTAGGGAGACCTGCACCACAGGGAACCAGGAGTATCTGAGTGTCAGGTGACTTGGGGGGCCAGGTGACCTGTCTGGGTACCCTGCTATGTCCTGGACTGGCCTTATGGCCCTAGGCCACTGCCCATCTCCAAGCCCCAGTTTCTATATCTGCAAAGCAGGGCACTGGCCAAAGTAATCTAACCCGACCCATTGTGATCCAGATTCTCTGGAGCCCAGGAGAGGCCAGGATTAAGGCTGTGTCCCCTGGGTCATGCCGGTCAGGTGAATAGAGGTGGAGCCTTGGTTCTGTGAGAAAAAAAATAGCAGAAGAAATCACTTGTGAATGTGGCCACAGTGTGGGTGGGTTATAGGATTTTCTCTTTGTCGCCTCTCCCCCCCCCAGATCCCCGAAGTGCCGTGCCATCTCAGGGTGGAAGGACCACACCTAGGGAGAAAAAAGCTGCTGGGTAAGCAACAGGTGCGGCTGTTTATTTTTAAGGGCTGACTTCTGCTTCCCCAGGCCATCAGAAAGGGTGTGGTGACAACCTGATCACACCAATCCCAGAGTGTGGGACCATCCAGCCAAGCTCCCAGTACAAATGCAGCTGCTAGAGATTGTGGTGGGCAGGGTCCGCAGGCTGCCTTGGGGCATCTCAGGGCTCCTGTCCCTCATCAGCCTCCTCTGAGTCCAGCAATGGCCTTGGGTCCTGAAAAGCTAAAGAGGGAACGTGCCCTGTGTCCTGGTAGGAGGAGGAAGCCAAGATGGAGACACAGAGGCCGACGTCTGTCTAGAACCCCGAGGGCTGAGAGGGAAAAGGATGAGAAAGCGCAAAAACAGCAAGAGTTAGCAGACAGTCTGTGTTGACAGTGGCTTGCTGCCAAGTTAGAATCAGAGTGGATCTGGGTGCTCAGTGGGGGAGCCTTGCTCAGGCACCCCAGCACCCCCTGGGGTTCCACCAGCAAGTCCCTTCCTCTCGGTGGCCAGTCACTCGCCCCCAGGTAGATCCAGCCCTGTCATAGTGTAAAGCCCCCAGGGGCTTCCCAGGGCCCAGCATGAACCCTGACCTCTCAGCATGGCCTCACACTGTCTCTCCTCAAAGCCACCCTACCCCCAGCCACGCTGCTGTCAAGCCACAGCATTGACCGTGGATTCCCGACACCTAACAGCGCAGGATGCTGTGTCCTGCCTGTGGTGCGTGTGCGTGGGATGCACGGGTGATGACCGTCCCTCAGCATATTGGCTCCTCTCCTTTCGGCTCTGAAATGCAGGGAAGGGCACAGGCCCGGGCACAGGGAACTTCCTGCATGGCTGTGCCCAGACCTGCCCAGTGGGCTCTGGAGTCGCCCAGAAGCTGCTTGGGCCTTTGACCACTCCCCAGCTCTGTCCCCTGCAGAGGATCTGGCCACGGCTCTTGCTGGTCTTCACAGCATCCAGCGGAAAGACTAGACTCATGGCTTCACATGGGAGCTCTGCGCTAAGGGGACTGAATGTAAAGAGAGGGTCCCCTTCAAGCACCCCACATCTAAAACACCAACGAGGGAAGACCGAGGCTGTGCCTGAGGTAAGGCTGGGCCACTGGCTCAGCTCAGCTCAGGGGTCACTTTTCCCTGCAGCACCCAGGCCAGAGGCCCTGCCCCTGAGACATTCTCAGTGGTTTTCCCCACTTTATACCCCACTTTCTCGGGTATAACTGCAGGGGACAAGACCCCAGGTTGGGGGGGGGGCTCCACGTGGACTCGTGACAGGAGCAGGCATCAGAGGAACTAGACGTGTTTCAGGAAGCCCTGGAAACATGCTAAGGGTGGACCCTCAAGGAATCTGGGAGGTGACAGACCGGCAAGAGGCCAGGCAGAGGTGGCTGGGGAAGCCTGCCAGTGGGGTCTTTCTGCTCCTCCCTCTCCTGCCTGCCCCAGTGTGGCACCATCTATGGGGGACAAACTAGGAGATGCCACTCTGGTGCTAAGAGTTGGGCCCGGGAATGCCTGGGGAGCTGCCACGTCCTGAGGTCACTGTGCCCAGGCCTGCCATTCCCTAAGAGGTGTCAAGAGGCAGGTGGGGGCCATCAGGGGGCAGGCTCCCCAACAGCAGGGCCAGCTGTGTTTCTTTGGGGGTCCAAGTGCTCCATCCAGGCTTGAGTCTCACTAGGGAACTGAGGGGGGCATCCAGTATCCACGAGGCTTGAGAACGGAGTTTGCATGGGGAGCGGACATTGCCCCTCTGTTCCTAGATCTCCTCTGTAAGTGGCAGGAACTAGGACCCAGCCCCTTGGTCTCCCCACCATGGTTGGATGGAACCAAGTGGGCAGCCCTTTGGTCAGAAGACAAAAGTCACTTTAGCTACAAAGGATGGATGACACTCTGGCCACAGACTCAGTCTCACACTGAAAAACCAGCCTCGACCTCAGAGCAAAGCCTGTCCAAGGAAGGGACATGACCTTTGTCCTTGGAAAGACCCACAGAGCACTCTTAGGCACATTCCCACCCTGCTAAGTGGTTTATCTACAAATAACAGGAGAGGTCTGCTGCGCCAGGTGTCCCTGACTCAGTCAGGCTAGGTGAGGATCCATAGCAACCCCCTAGCAGCCACCAATCAGCATGAGACAGGGAAATACCTGGGATGCCAGATGACCCTCCCAGTAGTTTATGGTGGTTGATAACGTGTTGGGAAACCTTGTAGTTCAGCACGTAAACTCCTCTTGGCTTAAACCCAATCAGTTCAAATGAATACCCCTTTTGTAGTGACCAATCACCCCTACCCAACTTGTTCCCGCCAGTGAATGTGCTAATCATGTTTTAGAGTTGTTATTTGATTTTCCCGTGGTGTGTGATGATTTGCTAAGAGATGCTATGATGTATGTGGGGGTCCCTGCCTTCTCCAAAGAGTGTATAAAACTGCTGCAAACCCTGGGCTATGGGCCTCTCAGCATCACCAGTTGCTGTGTGCGCGCCGAGGACCGAGCTAGCTCACAATAAACACCTCTTTGTGTTTACATCGATCTTGGTCTCTGGTGGTCTTTTGGGGGTCCCGAATTCGAGCATAACATAGAATTCAAGCATAACAACACACCATCCATGGAAAGCAGAATTCTTAGGTGGCCACTGAAGGGAAAGCGAGGAACGAGAGACGGAGACCAGGCAGAGATACACACAGAGTTTATTTTTCAGAGCTGACAAATAAAGGCCCTCTCTCTATAGAGGCTTCAGTTCTGGGACTTTTATGGGAGAGGCTCAGGAATCAGAGCCAGGAGGGTCCTAATGCAGGGTGGTTAAGGGTGGGGTTGTGATGAGGGAGTGGTGAGCCGTTCTCAGAAAGGCCCTTGGGCGGGAAAGCGAGAAACTTTTCCCTTAGAATGGGGGCTGTCACTTAAGATGGCCGTCTAGATGCTAAGCAAGGACTTTAAACTTTCCCCTGGGGTTCTGCCCAGTTCTGTTGCTGTCGGATCCTCTAGTCCTGAGCAAAAGCAAAACTCTTTCTAGCAAGTTGTTTAGGGAGGACTTCCTAATTTAAGACTCAGACTGCTCTTCCACCTAAACCCTTAAGACTCAGAATGAGTTGCTCTCTCTTGGTTCCGTGATCTAAATGCCTTGATTTCATCCCGTGACTGAGATGGTTGTCTGCCAAAATCCCCACTCCTTCTAGCATAGTCACTAAGGAACAAAGACTACGTTTCCCAGCTGCCCTTGCACTGAGGTTTGGTCATGTGACAAGCCCCCACCAATAAAATATGAGCAGAAGAGAGTTCAACTCTTCTGAGTCAAGGCCCTAAGAAGCAAGTTGGCTTCTTGCACACTTGCCTTCCTCTTCTACCAGCTGGATGCAGGTGGCAGTGAGACTCTAGGGAATGAAAGAGCCCTGAGATGAGAAGAGCCTGGCACCCTGAATCACCATGTGGAGGAAAGCCACTGGCCAATCAGAGGACACTCATCTCCATCTGTTATATAAGAGAAATTCCTAAGGCATTTGAACCATGATCTATTTGGGAGCCCGCTTGGGGTGCCTGTTCGCCTACTCCTCTTCACGAGGCACATCCCTCTGCTCGGCCTTCCCCCTAAATCAAGTTGCACAAGATGCTGACAAAGCTCCCAGATGAAAAGCTGCAGCTCTCCCTGTACTCACCTCCCTTGGCTGGCTCCCACCCCTGCCTGGCTTCACACCGTCGGCTTGCTCTGAAGTCTGGCCCACTCCGCCGGGCTGGGCCACCATCCATCTGCTGCCGATGAGTGCCTGGCTCCCAGCAAAATGCACATTTATTCCCCCAAACATAGGATTCTTTTTTCAGCAAAGGTGGTGCAGTATATTTGGAGAGGCAAGCTGCTCTTCCGCACATGGCTCTCGGTGACTTGGGACGCAGCCAGCGAGTTTGTGTCTTCAGCTCCAACTCCCTGAGCAAGAGCCTCCAGAGGTTGGGGAAGAGGTGGAGGGAGCAGTGGAGAACCAGAAGGGGGTGGGGGACAATTCTCTCAGAAAGCAATTAAGCATTTCTTGGTGGCCTCAGGGACAACCTCAGCTTGTTGTACTTTCCCCCCAGGGAGGCTGAGGAGCAGAGGAGGAAGGCATCCATGATCACAGCTCTTGAAAACTTGGCTTCATACTGGGGCTTTGGGAAGACACAGAAGATTGCGCTGCAGAAAGGCAGCCGGGCCCTTCCAACCTGCCACCCAGGCTACTTCTCCCATGGGGAGCCCTAGAATGGACCACAGGGGGGCTCAGGATACAAAGGAGCTATCTATTTCTGAAGTTTGGCTCTATTCAGATGAACCTGTTGTTGTTTTGCGGTGCTGGGGATGGAACCCAGGGCCTCACATACGGCTAGGCCAGTGCATTACCACTGAACTACGGTCCCAGCCCTGAAGCGTGGCTCTGGATGGCAGGTTTCAGCCAAGGAGAGAAGAGAGGATGGTAGCTGAGCCCAGAGCAAGCCCATGCTCTCTGGGGTCTCTGCTGCAGCTCCAAGACACAGAGGCTGGCTCCTTTATGGGATCAGATACTCTGGAGGTTATAAAATGACAAGGCCCATCCTTCAAGGGGCTCCAGAAGGATTCTGCCTCAGCAACTTCCAGAACAAATCTGCTGTTTGTTTGAATCAGGAAATAACAGGCTGCAGACTCCCCAGGGGCCCAGGAATCCAGCCACTGGCTCCTCCTGTCCTTCTGTGAGCTAGATTCAGCCAGCCACACAGGGCCCTGCAAGGAAGTCAAGTTACAATAGCCTGACCTGTGCGTCTCCAAGGATGCTGAGAACCCCCACTCAGGGAGGGTCAGTGGCCAACAAGGATTCTCCAGACCTTTAACTGGTCTGGTCACATGATGGCCTGAATTCTTTATGCTCAGCAAAAGGGCATCTGTAGTTTTGACTCCAGGCTGCCCTTAGCAATAATCTTGCAGAGCTTTGGGGCCTGCCTGGCGTGGGTGCTGTGAGCTGCATCTTGTGTGTCTCTAGGGAGAACATTTCCTCTTTCCCATCCCTTCCCTGTGGCTCACTCTCCTCCACCCCCTGTCCTATCTACCAACTCATTCCCCTTCTCTACACTCAGCCTGGTTCCTGTGATTTTGTCACTTAAAGCAGCTTGGTGGCCCAAGCCTACAATCCCAGCTACTTGGGAGACTGAGGCAGGAGGATTCCAAGTTCAAGGTCAGCCCCAGCAACTTAATAAAACAATGTAAAAAGGGCTGGGGATGTGGCTCAGTGGTAGAGTGCCCCGGGTTCAACCCTCCATCAAAAATTGAGGACCTTGGTATGAATTCCTTCCAACTGTCCCCTCTCCCAATCTGTCCTGGGGTTCTCTCTCTCTCTCTCTTTCTTTCTTTCTTTCTTTCTTTCTTTCTTTCTTTTCTTTCTTTTCTTTCTTTCTTTTCTTTCTTTCTAAGAGAGAGAGGAATTTTTTAATATTTATTTTTCAGCTTTCGGTGGTTGAGGATTGAACCCAGTGCCCTGAGCATGCCAGGCGAGCAAGCTACCGCCTGAGCCACATCCCCAGCCCCCTGCCCTGGGTTCTTTCCTTGATCAGTTTGCAAACATATCAGAACTGATCCATACCTGCAAGCCCCATCCCTCCCAGGGAGAAGCCCCAGCTTGACAGGTGCAAAGTCCAGAGTGCTGGGCGATAGGAAATACCAGAGCCCAAGGTCTTCCCAGGACTGGCAGCTCGATGGCTTCAGGGGCAGAAATAACCTGAGCCCGCTGCCCTTTCCCTCTTGGGAGTGACTCAGCGAGAAGCCGAGGACAGAAACAGCGCCGCCTTGGCCGTGGGTTGTGTATGGAGAGGAACAGGGGCAATCGCAGGGGTAAGCACCGAAAAGATGCTCAGCCTCACTGAGGGTAGGAGAAGTGCACCGAAGCCACACCAGACCCCACTGTCCACCGAGCCACTTGGCAAAGAGGAAGGCTGGTGATGTGCCCAGTTGGCACGGGCGGGAAGAGGCGCTCGGCTCCGCCACAGCGCTGTAAGCTGATCCGTCCTCCGCGGAGGCCACCCGGCAGTGCCCACCAAGGACACAGACTTTGACCCAGCAAACCCACTTCTAGAAAGGCCACATCCAGCTACGTGGGTGCCTTTGTGAAATGGCCGAGCTGGGCGTGTATACCTGATGAAGGGCTGCAGGTGCCCTCCACGGGACGTGGTCCACACTTGGGCCATGCGCCTGGGTGGAGCAAAGAACCAGAGCCAGGGCGGCATGGATACGGGACCTGGCCTTAGATACGAAGTCCAGGAGCAGAACGGGTCGTGGGGGGCTCGCTGGATTCAGAGCAGACGAAGGGGCACCTACCGCTGGGCGGGCCAAGGAGCAGTGTTGCGCATGCTCCCAGCTGTGCGTGGGGAGGTGTGTCTCTGAATGCACCCCCAGGAAACTGGCCGAATTGGCCCTATGGGGGGGGTTGTTTTGGTTATTGTTTGTTTGTTTGTTTGTTTGTTTGTTTGTTTTTAATTTATTTATTTTTATGTGGCGCTGAGGATTGAAACCCAGGGCCTCCCGTGTGCTAGGCCAGCGCTCTACTGCTGAGCCACAACCCCAGACCCTAGAAGAGCGTTTTTGATACAGATTTTTGTAACTTGAAATTTTTGAGCTCTGTGAACAGGTTACCTACTGAAACAATAAATGCAATTTAAAATATGTGACCCCCAGCTCCTTAATGAAAATAATATTTCTGTTATGTTTGCTTGCATTTGTTTATTTATTCATATATTTAGGGGTCCTAGGGATTGAACCCCCCAGGCACATTACTACTCAGCTATCTCCTTGACCCTTTTCAAATTTTTATTTTGAGACAGGATCTTGGCACAATGCCCAGGCTGGCTTCAAACTTGTAACTGTCCTGCATCAGCCTCCTGAGTAGCTAGGATGACAGGTGTGAGCCAGTTTGACCCCAGTATTTGAAAATGAGCAAGTTCCAGGACAGAATGAAGTGGTGGAGGGGGGAGAGCATTCGTTCCACTTTATGTTCATACCATCTGTCATATTTTATAAATATTTCCATTTGTGCTGCCCCATTCAATCCTCAGGACAGTCTGGTGTTTTCAAATGAAGAAATGGAGGTTCAGAGAAGCAAAGTGACTTCTTGGAAATCACACAACAAGTGGCAGAGCCAGGACTCGAGTCCAGCTTTTGAGATCCCTATCATGTGCCCTTTTCTCCCTCATTCAGGAGAGTCCTGAGAGCTGCAGTCACTATGTCCCCATTTCCACCCAGAACATCATCCAGACCACGGTGTATACTGGCTTAGACCAACTGTCAGTGGGTGGCATCAAATTCTGAGTCCTCTGCATCAGGTTGCTTATTAGGCCATGCTGAGGTGTGTATGTTTGTGTCCCCCAAAATTCTTGTACTGAAATTTAATCCCCCATGTGATAGTATTGAAAGGTAGGGCTTTAAGAGGTGACTAGTGCCTTTTTAAAGAGGCCAAAGGGGAACTTGTCCACCCCTTCTGCCACATGAGGACTCAGAAAGAAGATGTCATCTTTGAAGCAGATAGTGAGCTCTCCCCCAACACCAGATCTGCTAGGATCCTGACCTTGGACTTCCTAGCCTCCAGAACTGTGGGTAATGCACTTTTGTAACCTGTAAATTCCCTGTTCTAACAGATCTTGTTATAGCAGCCTGAATGGGCTGAGACTGACTTTCAGTTGCTTCATTGATAAAATAGAACAATCATAGAACCCAGCTCTGGGGGTTAAATGACCTAAGGGCTAAGAAAACAGTAGCCCAGTGTTCAAACAGACCAAGTTTCCTGCTCTACTGTGGCTTGCTGGCTGCTTACAACTCTTGTACAAAAAAAAAAGGGGGGGCTGGGGATGTGGCTAAAGCGGTAGCGCACTCGCCTGACATGTGTGCGGCCCGGGTTCGATCCTCAGCACCACATACCAACAAAGATGTTGTGTCCGCAGAAAACTAAAAAATAAATATTAAAAACTCTCTATCTCTCTCTCTCCTCTCTCACTCTCTCTTTAAAAAAAAAATTGCATTTACTCCAGCACTTGTTTTGCATCGCCCACCTGCCCAGGTTCTTCTCTCCTTCCCTTCTCGGATTCCTTCTCTAGCTTTTCCTTCCTGCCCCAGAGCTGGCTCTCAGCTACCTGGGAACCTGGCCAGCCCAGCCAGCAGGGGAGGGTGGTGAATGTGGGAACCCCATTCTGAATTTTCTCACCCTCCTTCCACTTACATATTCAAATGTTTGTTTCCTCTGGAGGTTACAATCACCCAGAAATGGGCAAAGGAGGGGGAAAGGCTAGTGAATGACAGGACTTCTCCCTCTTCTCCACCTCTTCTAAGGGCTGAACACTGAGCCCTTAGCCAGACGTCACCCTTTAAAGAAGGAAAAGGAAGGAAAAGATTGGCAGGAAAAACACGTGTTCTTCTTAGTCCAGCCTCCCCTTCCTTGTTCTTATTTTAGTTTTAGAATTAACACATAGTGCTATCATTGGAATCTTGAATGTCCCCAAAGCCCCTGTGTTGATGGTGTGGTCACAGTCCGTGGGCTCCTGGGAGGTGTAGACCTTTGGAGGTGGAGCCTAGCAGAAGAAAGATAGGTCATTGGAAGCATTCCCTTTAGGGAAAAATCGAGATGCTGGTCCTTCTTCTTCTTTTTCTCTTTGCTTTCTGGCCACCATGAGGTGAGTGCCTTCCTCTGCCAAGTGTTCCCACCCTGGTATATGGCCTCAACACAGGCCCCTAGGCGATAGGGCCAGATCTCAGACTTAAATCTCATACTGTGAGCCAAAACAAATATTTTCTCTTTTTAGTTCATTTTCTCAGGTACTTTGTGATAGTAACAGAACTCTGAATAACATAATAATAAAACTGTGTGTGTGTGTGTGTGTGTGTGTGTGTGTGTGTTTAAATTCACAGAACCACCACCCCAGTCAGGATACAGAACAGTTCCACTGCCAACTCCTCTCTCAAGCAGCTCCGTTGGGGAGCCACCCTTAGCCCCTGCTGCACCCCTGGATGTGTTATTACTGTAGTTTTTGTTTGTTTGTTTGTTTGAGAATGTCACAGAAACAAAATTATGCAGCATTAACCTTTTGACAGGTTCCCCCTTGGGAATCCCGCCTGTAAGAGTCGTCCCAGCGTCTGCATGTCTGAAGTTCATTGCTCTGTTACTGCGTGGTGTCCGCCGTCTGGGCCTGCCAGGGTTTGTGTATTCGTTCATTCTCTGAAGGACATTGGGGTTTTTCCCAGGTTTGGGTGACTGTGAATAGAGCTGCTCTAGATATTTGTGCAAAGGCTTTTATGAGAACCAAAGTTTTCATTTTTCCAGGGCAATGTTCTCAATAGGAGGCAGTTGGCCCCCCCGGAAGCAGCTGGCAAAGTATTTTAGACTGTCACAAGGTGGGGGTGCTGCTGGCTCTAGTGAGTAGAGGTCAGGGAGGCAGCTCAACACCTTAGACCCAGAGGACAGCCCCAGGGCCATCAAGGATCTGGCCCCAAGTATCAGTGTTGCTCAGGCTGAGGATCCCTGCTGGGGGCGGGGGGGCGGGCACCTGGGGCTGAGCCCGCTGGTGTGTTGAGCTCTACAGGGAATCTACAAACCATCTTCCAGATGCCTTTACCCCCCACCACACACACACACACACACACACACACACACACACACTTTTCTTTTTCTCCCAGGACTCAGGGATTGGACGCAGCATGCTGGGCAAGAGCTCTACCACTGAGCTTCACCCAGCCCGAGTTAACCATGTCGCATCCCCCACAACCAAGCCTCTGGTTTCTGGGAAACTCACATCTCTGCCGGGGCCTGCTACCGTGGGTCTTCTTATTTGAGTCATTACAATGGGCGTGTAGTGATAGCTTATCACAGTTTTAATTTGCATTTCCTTAGTGGCTAATGATGTTGAATATATTTTTATGTGCTTATTTGCCATCTGTGTGTCTTCTTTGGTGAAGTATCTGTTCAAGTCTTTTGCCCATTTTTAAAATTAGGTTGTTCCTTGCTGTCAAATTTCGAGAAGTCTTTCTATATTATGGATAGAGGGTTTCCGTGTGTGAAATATGTGATTTGTATTTTCCGCTGTCTTTTCATTCTCTTAAGGGTCATGTGTGTGTTTGGAGGGGTGCTGGGGATTCAACCCAGGGGCCCTCCAGCACTGAGCCACACCCCTAGCCCTTTTTATTTTGAGACAGCATCTCATGAGGTGGACCACGCTGACTTCAAACTTGCAATCCTCCTGCTTCAGCCTCCTGAATCTCTGGAATTCAAGGCATGCCCCATCACACCCAGCAAAAGGCAAAAATTGTTCATTTTGGCTGGGGATGTTGCCCAGGGTATGGCACTTGCCACTCGGGCCTGGGTTCATTACTTAGCACTGCAAAAGGAGAAAAGCAAAGACAGGACTGGCTCTGTGATACCAAGAGCTTCCTACTAACCCTTAAAATAGGGTGGTGTGATGGTTATTTTTAAACTGTATTTATTTATTCATCCACTAATCACCCATCCATTCATTCATCCATCCAGGGGCCTGAACCCAGGGCCCATCCATCTCCAAGCTACATGCTCAATCCTTTTTATTTTTTATTTTGAGAGACGTTCTCGATAAGCTGCGGAAGCTGGCCTCCCGAGACATTGGGGTCACAGGTGAGCACCACGGTACCCAGCTGGTCTTGGTTATCCCAGTTCCTTTGCCCTTCCACAGAAATGATAGAATCGTTTTGTCTCCCTCTACCACCTTGCTTTTTAAAAAAATTTGTTTTCACGGGGTACAGATGTCTGAGACCCCAGCTGTGTTTCTTTGTTCTAGGTAGGACTTTACACCCACCTGTCTGGATAGAACCTTTGGGTAAGTTCTGGGAATAGAGGAGAAATGCCAATTTTATAGAAAACTCAAGAGCAGCCATTCACCTGTTTCCTGGGAGAACAGATGGTCTTTTGCCTGAGGAAAATAGCAGGATGCAAATTGGCTTCTCACTCACTACAGAGGGTTTATGAAAAGACTCAGACTAATAAATGCTCTCTCCACCACTTTGCAAGGCCAACTTCATTCCCTTTTTGACAGTAAAACCGTAACAATACTTCTGACTTGTCTGCAAGATATCACTGATCTGCTTGAAACATGTTTGTCACCTGGTCAAATAACTTACCAGAAACCGCACACACAACCTCTACAGTAGGAGAGTGGGACTTCATCTTGCTCTGTGATTGGCAGCTCTGAATACATTGCCCTCCAGTCACCAAAGCCGAGAGCTCAGCTGAGGGAGTGGGAACTGCTAGTTCTGCTGTTATTGGGACTGGCAGGGCTGAGCCTGCTGTCCCCCAGCCCCTGGCTCCTAGATCCCCAGACTCTGCCTCTGAGAAGACTGCAGGCTCCAGACCTCCTTACCAGAGAGCAAAGTCCTCTCTGATCTGGTCACTCTGTGCCAATATTGCTTTGTTTACTACCTGAAAGGAGGCCTCCGAGTTTTCTGCTTGTGCAATGAGGTGATCCGCTTGGGGAAAAGAAAGCCTGGGCCACTCATTGGGGCAGCCAATCCCAGGGGCAAGAGTAGTGGGCGTGGCCTGGCATGCCCTGATTGCTCCTCCCAGTCTGCACCTGGCTGGCAGCTGGACCTGGGCAGGGAGTTTGACTTCCTTGGGCCTCTTGGCTCACCTGTAAACTGGCCACTCTGCAATCTGATCTGCCCATCTCGTAGAATTATTGCAAGATGCAAATGGTCAATCACAAAGAATATTCCGGAAAGACACGGCCCCAACTGTTCTGAGTTGCTTCTCTGGAGAATGAGTGGATCCTGGGGATTTCTACTTTCCTCTTCCATCAGTTCTGATCTCGTTTCCAAATTCTCAACATGTATGAATTCTTTTTATGGTTAAACAGTGTGTAGGGCTGGGGGCATAACTCAGTGGTCGAGAGTGTGTTTTGCATGTGCAAGGCCCTGGGTTCAACCCCCAGCACTAAAAACCAAAGCAAACCAAAAACAGGGTGAAGTGCCTAAATATGGTCATGCAACAACACAGTGCCTAAATATGGTCATGCAACAACACACTCTGGTCTGCAAAATCTCCACCCTTAAGCACCAGTCACTCTTCGAAGCCTGTGTACTGGGTCACGGAGCCCTGCGTGTATCACATGGACATCACAGCATAACCGCCGAGTCCCTGCATACTTGAAATCTGAGGTGCTGGTGAAGTCAGCTGGGGTGGGAGATGAGATGGCAGGGCTCCTCCCCGCTCCCCGGGCCTCCCAGGTAAGGCACGTATGTTCCTCCCTGGCAATCTGCAGAGCAGCCTGGGGCAGGCCAAGCAGTGCCAGAGCGAGGGACACTGCAGGGCAGCACAGAGTCAACACAGAACACACTTTGTGAAAAATCAGTCGCTGGGGCTGCAGCCCGCTGGAGTAAAGGGGCCGGACGCCGAGGCCGCCCTCCCCAGGAGCTGGCTGCCCTCGGGGTTCTGGGCATGTCAATGGCTCCAGCAGGCACTGTGGTCAGCCTCGGCCAGCAGGACACAGTGCCCAAAGGCACAGCCGGGGCTGGCACACTGCACCAAGCAGTCAGGAGGAATGGGGTCGTGTGCATCTATATTTGTTTATTTGCTGTTTGAAGCCCCTGGCAGGAGCGGGAAGGTGCTCTGTTTGCCTTATGTGGCTGCAGTCCCCTCAGGACAGGCCCTCCTTTCCTAGATCCCCTGCCAGATCTGGAAAGTGGCAGGGTCACAGCCCATGAAGAACCCAGGACACCCCAGGAGTAAGAAAAGAGACCAAGTCAGGAGATGACTGCTTAGGCAGCTATCATCAGTCAGTCCCAAATGACTGTCCCTCTGACCAATGACAGGAGGGCAGGGACGGCCAGGCCCTCCAGCCAGCCGCACAACCCAGGTGACAAGTTGTTCAGCTGAGATCAAGTTGCAGCTATTCTCAGTCCAGGGGCTTGGAGGGAAGTCACCTCCTACCCCTGGGCTCCAGGCAGTGGGGGGCACGGGTGCAGGGAATTCCTTGGGTGCTGGAAACAAGACCTGCCCTGTCCTGGGCTGCGGGGACCAGTTGTCCTATGCTAGTGGCTGCCCAAAGCCTGAGAGGGCTGTAGCTGCCCAGCTGCCAGTGGCAGTCTCAGGGCTGGGATGAAGGAGGACACAGACCTTGGGTCAACATCACCTAAGCACCCCACCCTGCTGGGTCCTGAACAAGTCCACGCCATCAGGTTGAGACAAACACTAACACACCCTCGCCAACCCAAATCTCTGGCCTCCTCTATCTGCCCCAACAGAAGCCCAGACAGGAACCCTGGGATGCAGAAGCCAGAGGATATGATACTTCCCTAAGACAGGGGGGTGCGAATTATTTCTGGAAAGGGCCAAATAGCAAAGATATTTGACTTAGTGACCGTGTGGTCTCCATCCAACTATACAACTCTGTCATTGCACAGTGAAAGAAAGCAGATGCAGTCAATGTGTCAGCAAGTCAGCATGGCTGTGTTCCAATAAAACTTTATTTAAAAGAACAAATGGTGGTCCAGAGGTGTCCTGTGACACGCAGTTTGCTGATCCCTGCTCTACTTTACCAGACCCCTCCCCAAGGGCAGGTCCGTGTACCTTTAGGGCCAGCTGTTCCTCCTGGATTCTGGAACTGCAGGTGCCCCAACGCCCGGCTGTCCGTCAAGGTTGAGAGCAAGAGGGTTTGGCACGCATGCAAGGAGAAGGGGAAGCAGCTGTTTGCTGGAGAGCCCTCTAGGAAAGCACCCCTCATCCACCCACTGTAATTAACCTTTGATAAATGCCTCCCCTGTGAACAGGTTTGCAGACCCATAAGTCAACAAGGTCGGCCACAGAGGGTTCGTGCAGATAAAACAAGGGATGGTCCACCTTGCAGGCATGCAGGATGCTTGGGGAGGGGGCCATGGGGCCTCCTGGCACTAGGGATTGAACCAGGGCTTCAGGCTTGCTACAAGTGCTCCACCACTGACCTACATCCTCAGTCCTTTTTATTTTTTACCTTGAGGCAGGGTCTCGCCAAGTTTCCCAGGCCAGTCTTGAACTTGTGATCCTCCTGAGTCAGCCTCCCAAGTAGCTGGGATCACAGGTAAGTGCCTAGCCAGATACACACACACACACACACACACACATATATATATTCTTATCATATGGCCTTGGGCTTAGGATCCATCAGTAGCTGGCACAAGGGGGTTTAAACTTCAGATCTGCTGCCCTTTACCAAGTGGCCCTGGGCAAGTTACTTAATCTCACTAAGCTTTGGTCTCCTTGTTTGAAAACAGGGAGATAAAAATCGTACTTGGCTCCTGGTGCTCTGGAGTTTAGATCAGATAACCCCATGAAACACTTAACACAATACCTGGCAAACACAGGCAGAACCAGACCTGTGGCCATGACGGGTGACTGCTGGGTTGCTCATTGGGCACCTCCCATGGGCTTGGAGATGCTAAGTGACCTCTTATTCATTACAAAACTCTGAAGCAGCTCATTTTACCAGTGAGGAAATCAAGGTTCAGAGAAGCAATGAGTGGCCCAAGGGCACACAGACGTAGCTATTCTCAAAAGGGACCATGAAGGCCATTGTACCAGAAAAGAACGGGCATGAGCAAGGGACCTGGGCCTTCTGAAGACGACAGGAAAACTGGTTCCCAGTGCAATAACTTGCTTCCATTTATGCAGAGGAAGGACGTGGTTGCTTCTGAGACACCGTGAGCTCAGCTGGGGGGCCCTATCTCTGGTACACCTGCCAGTCTTTTCTGGGAACACTGAGACTGTCCTGAACAGAAAGACCTTTGGCACAAACATCCAGAGGCCATTTGTAAAAGGTTGGCTGGTGTCCCTTGAAATTTTATATGTCCACTGGGAACCTCAGAATGTGACCTTTTTGGGATCTATATAGATATAATTAAGAAAAGGATTGAGATAAAATGGTACTAGATCAGGATGGGCCCTAAATCTACAGAGACTATCACTATGGGAACCAGAGGATCCTAGGAGACTTAGAGGAGGCCATGTAATGACAGAGGCATGAATTGGGGTTACATGTCTAAAAGTCAAGGAGTGCCGAGGATTAATGGCAGCCACCAGAAGTTGGGAGAAAAGCAAGGAATGGATTCTTCCTTGGGACACCCGGAAGGAACCAATTCTGCAGTACCTTGATCTTGGATTTCTGGCCTCCAGAAATATGAGAATAAAGTTGTCATTGGAAGCCACCCAGTATTCAGTAATTTGTTATAGCAGCCACAAGAGACTAATACATCATGCGCGGGCTTTGTGGTTCCTGGTATCTCTCGGGCCCAGCCCGCTCTGAGGCACACAATGATGCTTTGTGGTGAGAGAATGGACAAAGAGACAAAGGAAGGGAGAAATCAGTGGGGGGGAGGGGGTGGCTTGGAAAGCCAGAGGCACAACGCCAGGTCAAGGGAAGCCACTGCTGGGAGCCAGGAACCGGCGAGGCCAGGGAAACTCACAGGAGAGGTGAGCAAGGCCAAGCATGGCGCCATCTCCTCTAGGTCTGAAGAATGCAAGTAGGGCTGGGGATGTGGCTCAAGCGGTAGTGCGCTCGCCTGGCATGCGTGCGGCCCGGGTTCGATCCTCAGCACCACATACCAACAAAAAGATGTTGTGTCCACCAAGAACTGAAAAATAAATATTAAAATTCTCTCTCTCCCTCTCTCTCACTCTTTAAAAAAAAAAAGAATGCAAGTAAAGGAGGCTGGTGGCAAGTTCTTCACTGGGAGAGACAGCCAGGTCAACAGAGGGACTGCGCGGTCAACCCAGTGCTCAGGCCTGCGCGGCTCCTGGAGATAATTAGACGCCATCCCCACACAGCCGTCCAACTGCTTGGTCAAGCTGTGAGCAGGGCTTGGCAGAGGGACCCGGCGGCTGGCTGTGATCCTCTGGTCTTGGCCCTCCCCTTGGTGCTCCAGGGCCCTCATTCTCACTGCCCTGGGCGACCATAAGCACCTGGGGAATGGGGGAGGCTCCCCAGTGGCTTTCCTGGGCAGGGGTTTAGGCCTCTCCTGACACCCGACGCCAAAGCCAGGTCCTCAGGTCACATCAACAGCCCTTCTAGGCTGGCAGCTCAGGAGCCATAAGGATGGACATTGTCCCTTGTTTGGGGTGGTGGCCTTCATTTCCTTCCCTCCTCCTCCACCCCCTTGGCCGTGGGTTGGCTTGAGACTGCCTTAAAACAGCTGGGACACGGCTGGATCCCCACTGAGCCCCCAAGGACCGGCGCTTTCTCTCTGTTCTTAGAGTTGTCAGCTGCCACTTACTACTTCAGCATGGCCATATTGCGAAGGGAGGCCCCGGGGAGGACCCTGTGCTGCCGTCTTGAACATGCAGCCAAGCAGAGCCTTCAGATGACCACAGTCTCAGCTGCCACCTGACCGCACCTGCATGAGGACCCCCAGGAAGAACCCACCAGCTGAGCCCCACCAACCCACACAACCATGGGAGGTGAAAATAAATTATTGTTTTAAGCCACTAGGTTTCTGGGTAGTTTTTACACGGCCATCGGTCACAGGAATGCTCTGGAAGATTCACCCATCATCTCCTTTCCCGTGTCCCCCATCTCGCTGGCTACTTAGGGGCAACAAGAGCCCCCAACCTCCAAACCCACAGCCCCTCATTACTGATCTGCCCCAACCTTCTCCCTGGTGGCCAGTCTTGGTGACAGGCAGAGTTGCCTAGTGGCACTGCTCCTTCTGGGTCTGGCAAATCCTAAATTAAAATCAACAAATATTTGTATAGCAGCCAGAAGTCTGTGGCCCTCTGGAACCAAAGACAGAAAACACCTTTTATTTGAAGAGCACTGAAGAGCTTTGCAAACACTCAGCATGGCCAGGCTCGCGTCACCTGTGACAACCAGCAAAGGTAGCTCAGCAGCGACAACCTGTGCCGTCCAACAGGAAGGGGCACTAAGGCCCCAGAGCAGAGATGGCAGCGCAAGGGCCAGAGCCAGGTGGTCGGATTCCTAGGCTGGAGGAACAGAGGAGAGGCGAGAAACACCAGCTCTGCCCGACACCTGCTCGGGCGTCCCGTGTCCTGTGCGTGGCTCTGGATCTGAGGTCAACTTCCTGGATTTGCCTGTGGCTCTGCTAACAGAGTGAGCCCAGAGGGAGGGGTGGGCCTCTGTGAGGCTGCCTAGGCTGAGAGTGAAGCTGGAGCACAACACGCCATGCTGTCTTCAATCAGAAAGCCACAGCAGGAAGAGGCAGAGGAACTCGGCCGAGGTCACCCAGCTCCCTGGAAGCAGGGCCAGGGAGCCAATTGGGAAGCCATTTGGGAAGCCAACTGCCAGTTCCATGTTCTTTTGGCACACACTGCTGCATGCCCAACTGGCTAAGGGCCAGTGAGCCCCAGGAATGAGGGCCTGGATGGCGTATCTTGGAGGGCTGGGGTGAGGGATGGACAGCCCACCCCTCCAAGACAGCTGGGTGAGAAAGTGCTGAAGCAGCATCACCCATAAGGAAATAGATTATCCATGGGCAAAATTGACGGAGAAAATTTTAATGGACAGAATCCATGGAAAACCATGAGGAAGTTCCAGTGAGAACAGCCACACTTGGAAAAATGGCCTAGACATCAAGGGCTTTCAGAGAGACTTAAAGAACTGCCCACCTGTGTGGCCACGCAATGACAGTGACACCAACAGGAGGATGTCCATTCTAATCACACTTTGTGTCCCCCCCCTCCCCCGCTCCGCCCCGTACTGGGGATTGAAGCTAGGAGTGTGCCACCTTTGAACTGGATCTCACCCCTTCTTTTGAAATTTTGTTTTGAGACACGGTCTCAATAAGTTGCCCGGGCTGGCCTCAAATTTGAGATCCTCCTGCCTCAGCCTCCTTCCTGAGTCTCTGGAATTCCAGGCGTGGCCACTGTGCTGGGCTCCAACCAGCATTCTTTCTCCAGCTCCCATGATCACTGCTTCTACCATCACCACTGCAATGAGGGAGACAGCAACTCCCACCCAGACAGGACCTCACACTGCACATGCTGGAGGCCGACTGGGCACCCCACGAGGCACGCATCAGTCCTGACCCCAGGGACCTGTGAAAGTGCCCTTATTGGGAAATAGGATGTTTGCAGATGTAATCACATCAAGATGCAGTTCTCGGGCTGGGGATGTGGCTCAAGCGGTAGCGCGCTCGCCTGGCGTGTGTGCGGCCCGGGTTCGATCCTCAGCACCACATACCAACAAAGATGTTGTGTCCGCCAAGAACTAAAAAAAAATAATAATAAATATTAAAAATTCTCTCTCTCTCTCTCTCTCTCTCTCTCTCTCTCCTCTCTCACTCTCTCTTTAAAAAAAAAAAAAAAAAGATGCAGTTCTACAGGCTTAGGGTGGGTCCTAAACCCAGTAAGCCTGGTGTCCTTTAAAGAAAGCCATGTGAGCAGTTCCTACCAAGTGACCTTGAACACAGCGCTTGACACCAGGAGAGGTCGACACCAGGAGAGGTCGTACAGCAGAAGCTGAGAGTGGGGGCTGGGGATGTGGCTCAAGCGGTAGCGCGCTGGCCTGGCATGCGTGCGGCGATCCTCAGCACCACATACCAACAAAGATGTTGTGTCTGCCGAAAACTAAAAAAAAAAAAAAAAAAAAAAACTCTCTCTGTATCTCTCTCTCTTTAAAAAAAAAATAAAAGAAGAAGCTGAGACGGGGCAATGCCCGGCTAACCAAAGAACACCAAAGATCACCACAACTACACGAAGCTGGAAGAGCAAGGAAGGATTCCTCCCCTGAGCTTTCAGAGGGCACACGACCTGCAGACACCTTGGTTTTAGATTCTAGCCTCCAGGACCGTGAGAGAAGAAACCCCTGCGGGATGAAGCCCCCAGTCATGGTATTTATCACGGCGGCCCTGGCAGACTCAAATAGCACGTTACGACTACTCCTTGAATTGAGCTTCCTGGCCACCCTACTAACTGCTCTGGTGTTACTGTGTGTGATATTCAGCCTCCAAGTGGCCCCAGGGGTCCCATCTTCTGGTATTCACTTCCCTGGGTAATCAACAGGATATTGTGGAAGTGGCAGTTGACCAGCCCTGCCTTCCAGAGCTCGGCTTCAGTACTTGCTTGGCCCCTTGAATCACGTGATCGAGGAAAAGCTCATAAACAGCTGAGCACGGTGGTTTATGCCTGTAATCCCAGCAACTCAGGCTGAGGCAGGAGGATCGTGAGTTCAAAGCCAGCCTCGGCAACTTAGTGAGGTCCTAAGCCACTCAGCAAGACCCTGTCTCTAGGTAAAATATGTTTTAAAAAGAGCGGGGGATGTGGCTCGGTGGTTAGGCACCCCTGGGTTCAACCCCCAGTACCAACCAACCAACCAACCCCACACAAAAAGCCTATGAAGAGGTCTGTGGTGAGGACCTGCAGCTCCCAGCCAACACCCGGCCTCACGGGAGTGAGCCACCTTGGACACAGATCCCCCCACCTTAGGTGAGCCTTTGGGTGACCGCGGAAGCCCCAGCCAACATCTTGACTGTAACTAAATGAGATGCCCTGGGCCTGACCCTCCACTCAAGCCCCTCCAATCCCTGGCCAGACACTGCATATCACGAGTGTTTCTGTTCACACCGCCCAGTTTCACGGAGTCAGCTCATATAGTCTTCTTATCCCACCAGAAGCAGCACACATAGTGGTCAGGTCCCGGGGTGACCATCAGTTCCTACCAACTGACCGTGAACACGCTGCTTGTTTCCCTCAGTGTCCTCATTTACTCTTGGTACCGGGGACTGAAGCCACATCCCCAGCCCTTTTCATTTTGAGACAACTTCTCACTAAGTTGCCCAGGCTGGTCTCAAACTTGCCATCCTACTGCCTCAGCCTCTCCAGTAGCACAGATGACAGGTATATGCCACCACACTCGGCCAGTTTCCGTTTTACGAGTAGGTAGAGCGATTGCATCCACCTCATAAGACTGTTGGGGCCAAGGAGTTAATGTTAACTTCTAACAGTCCTATCCTGTAACCACGTTAGCTCTTGATATCATAGGGGTGAGAAAGCAGCTCAAGAAGCCGGGAGGACTTCTCCAGGGCTACCCTGGGCAGTCAAGCTGAGACCTAAACCGGGGTCCCCTGACTCCCAGGACAATGTTCCCTGTGCAACTGGAACCCAGAAGCAGATCCGCCAGGGGCGTCAGAGGCTCTGTGAGTCTAGAACTTGGAGCACCCCTGCCCGTGGTGTGCTTGTCAACAGCTGGCTGTGCACATCATGTCGGGGTGGGGAGGGCAGCCAGTGGGGTCTGTTTGTGGCTCTGGGCCTGATTCTGGGCCGAGAGCCCCTCTGCCCCACTGGGGAGCTGTTAGGAAGGTGTGCGGGAGCAGGCGGTGGGCGGGGCCCATGCAAGAGGGGCTTTTCTGGATCACATTTCATTGCCAGAGCAGGTCCAAGGACAGGGAGGGAGCCAAGCTGGGCCATTTGCAGCCCTAGTTAGGAAGTGGCTGGGAGAGCAAGACAGCTGTTTTGAAATGCAATACGGTATTAGGCGCAAGGGCTGTTGGGAGTAAATCTCTACTGTGCCGGCTGCTTCAGTTCCAGTGATCAAAATGACCTTGGACACGCAGAAGAGTCACAGGCTCTGCTAGAATAAGTGCCCACTCTCCCTTCTCTTCTACCTGTGGCTCCTGCCCCGCACTTGATAGCAGGAAACAGTCCAGGGTCCAGTGAATGAGGCCAGATTTCTGGGGGAAAAAAGAGCAGAAACAAGATAATGGCAAGTGAGATTTACCTTTGAGTGAGCAACATCCCCTATGAAAAGAGGATACAAGTCCTCCAGGTGCGCTCAAGTGCCCCCACACTCCTAGCAGGTGGAGCCCTTCAGAGAAGACAAGGAAGGCCACTGGATGTGGCTGTCCCTAGGTCGTCTCCAGGACCTATAAAGCCCCATAGCAGCATCCAAGGCCCTGGGATCCCTTCACATCTTGCTTTTTCTCTGCAACTTTACCATTTCTAGAAAGAGGAGGCTGGCAATCAGGTAGAAAATGACTTAATTCAATGATGCACGCCTTCGATACCCAGGAAGAGGATCAAAGGGGCTTCAGAAAAATGTTCATGACCTGGCGGGTGAGGGGGTGCATGCTGGTAAATCCAGTGACTCTGGAGGCTGAGGCAGGATGATCCAAGTTCAAGGCCAGCCTAGGCAACTTGGCAAGATGTTACCGCAGAATAAAATAAAAAAAGGGCTGGGGAATGTGGCTCAGTGGTAGAGTACTTGCCTAGCATGCCTGATGCCCTGGGTTCTACCCCCCAGTACCAAAAAACTAAATAGATTAAAAAAATAAAAAAAATTATTATGAACATGGGGCTGGCTCGAATTTTCTCCCCGAGTTCTGTCCCCTTCCTAGGGCCTACCACTGTGAGCCTGGCCAGAGCTTCTCACTGCAGGCCCCTTTGCTAACCACTCCAGGCTCTCACTTGCTCCCAAGACTTGTCTCTCTCTTCTCTTTTCCTAGAGGACGTGCTTTTAATGCGATCGCCCTCCTACCACCCAACCAGAGCCCACGGCACTGCTCACACACCAACCCCAGGGGAAGCACTGCTTGTATCCCAAAGGGATTCCTACTTCAGTGGCTCAAACTTTATGAGACCTAATAGTCTGTTGCACTTGGAGATTCTTATCAAACAGGTTCAGAAGCCTGTAGTCTTCATGCGCTCCCAGGGGACTGTGAAGGAGGTGAACCTTGAACTTGACAGGGATGACTTCACACAGGGCTGGAAAATATTTGGGGAAGGGTAATAAGAAGGCAAGAGAACAGAGGAGATGTCTCACAGCAACTTGCTGATCCTTAATCATCCCTTCCACCATGTGGAACGAAGATCCGCTCCTGGGGAAGAATAGGAGAAAGAGGTACGTCGCTCACCCCCTGGAGCACTTCAGCTGTGGACCCTCCGCGCTGCCCCACCTTGGCCCTGCCTCTGCTTATCCTCAAGTCCACTGTTATCTAAGAGGCGGTCAGCCTGGACTGCCTGGCCAGAATCCTTCCAGGGCATCCTGTGCTGTGGTTTGCCTGCTCCTCCTGGTGGACTCCCACAGTTCTTTCTAACCTGGCCTCATCGATTCCCAAGGCCTGCCTGCATCTCTAGGCACGTGTGGGGCGTGGATGTCAGGCAGGCTCACAGGCTCCTTGCCTAGGGAGCTGGATTCCACGATCAGAACAGGTCCAGATATCTGTTTCCTGTCCACCAGTGAGTGACCCTGGGTAGGGCTGACTCTCTTCCTGTCCTGGCTTCTAGTTCCACACCAGGATCATAAATCTCCAGGCTCCTACCCAAACCAGGTCAATCGTAAGGGCTTAATTTTGCTCTAAGTTGGGTTAATCTTTTGTCAACCAAACTCAGTGTTCATACTTGTATTGCTTACGTTGCAGAAATATCCAGTTTCAATTTAAAAAGAGAAAGAAAAAAGACCGCAGAGGAAATCTGCCCCTGGATTTGACTGGGAGGGACGGAGCCAGATCCCGTGCCTGGGCTAATGTGGCGGGGGGGGGGGGGGGGGGGGGCGTGGGGACGAGCTGAAGGAAAAGCACCCTGGGCTGTGTGAGTGACAGCGAGAGTGAGGGCTGCTGCCTCCAGAGGCTGACTCGCAGGCCGCTTCTGCCCAGGTCCCACTTTAGCACGACCACAAGGGCCATTAAGACCCTCCAACATGCCATCAGTGGTTCTGAACTTTGCATAACGACTGAAGGCTGCCTTATCATCAGAGGGGAGGAGCGCAGTCTGAAAACCAAAGGGGTTGAAGTTCTAGCCGCCGCCAGGCCTCTGAGCCCCATCACACTCCCAGAATAGCGCACCGGGTTCCCGGCAGCCCAGGCTGCACCGCAACTGGCCTTCCGGTGAGGGAGGCAGTCAAGCCCCAAACAGTGCCAGGAACAGCTGGGACTGGACAGGGCCCAGAAGCCAGCTGGTGGGCCCTGCCCTGCCCTGCCCTCCTGGAGGAACCCATCTCTGGGTCCCCTGTGGCCCCATGACTCTCCCAACATTGCTAGGGGTTTGGGCTGGATTAGAGGTTGGGGCAGCCTCAAATTCCAGGCAAGGGGTGGGGCAGTGAGTGGGTCTTTTAAAGGGTTTGTTGAGTACGCTATGTTGGTGGTGGCTGCAGAGGCTGGTGAAGGGCCAAATGGCCACATGCGCAGAGTGTGCAGGGTGGATGAGACCATCGGAGGCCACAGGCCAAGAAGGCAGGGCCCTGGATGGAGGCTGGCTTCTGAAGGTGAAGGGGTTTCTGGAAGAGGAAAGGCAGCCGCCCACGGCTGGCCACCCCAGAGCTCTCTGCATCTCCTCAGGCCTGAGCAGGTCCCCTGCAATGGGAAGTGAGGCCCCACAACCTGGAGGACAGGAAGGGAAACAGGAAGATGAAGGGGGCTTTCACCCTTCCTCCAAGCCCGTGCCTCAGCTGGGGCGGGACAGGTGCATAAATACCTATCCATCCACAGGCGGGACATTCTAAGGGCTACACAAGAGGCGAGGAAAGCACGTCAGGGCACAGACAGTGAAGACCAAGTCCAAATCCACAGCGGGTCTTGGCCTCTGTGAACCTCAGTTTTTAAGTCTATAAAACCCGAGATAATGACATCCCTTTTGGATGCTTATATGGTTGAAAGCATCAAATTATGTAAAAAACAATCTGAAATTGTACAGCACTACATGGGGGTGTCATATCATCAAATAAGCCAGCATCTCTCAACTTCTTGGCCTGGGGTTCTGGACACTGGATTCTTGCTGACCTTGTGTCATCCTCTCTCCCCTCCCACTTACAGAAGGCTGACAGCAGCCTCTCTTTTGGTCAATCAATACAATCACCAATATTTAATGCCCCCCCCTTTTTTTTTGAATGCAGAAAGCATTGTGCTGGGAAGGAGAGGGGCAAAATCTAGAATTCATTCCTACAGGGCTTCCCAGCATTAGGGAGGCAAGGTATCTCTGTATAAGATAATTAACCATGCAAAAAAAGGTAAGATTAGCAAGTGGGGGGGGGGGCAGAGTTCTGGGGGAAAGAGAACTCTGAGGTCACCAGCACTTGCTTGCAGGAGAGCCCAGGGCTCTAGGACATGGTCTCTAAGAGAAAGGCATCTTGGATTGAGTGTAGGGACAATGGGAGCAAGTCACAGGAAGGCAGTCAGGAGGCAGGCTCAGGCCAGAGTGACCATTTCCTGTGGGGAAGAGGAAGGAGCCCCTGTTGGATACAGGCTGCAGAGGCCTTGAATGCTGGGCAAGGGGGTCTGGACTTTAAGGGCATCAGGAGCCCATGAAGGTGTTATAGAGCCCTGAAGTAAAGTCAGGGAATGTCCCACATTAGATGAGGGCTCACAGGGTGACTGGAGGGAACAATGCAAGCAGGATCATCACTTTGGGGGCTAGTGCAGCTATTGGGGTGAGATGGAAGGCACGCTCACCCTTGAAATGCTCTCAGATGGCGGGCAGACTCCTGAAGGCGGGGAAGCTAAATGCTTCGTGGTTACACATTTCCTTTTTGTTTCTGGAGAGCGTGGTGGGTTGAGTGGCCTGCATGCCTGGACCCTTGCTTTAAGATCTGGCTCTTGGGCTGGGGATGTGGCTCAAGCGGTAGCGCGCTCGCCTGGCATGCGTGCGGCCCGGGTTCGATCCTCAGCACCACATACCAACAAAGATGTTGTGTCCGCCGAGAACTAAAAAATAAATATTAAAAAAAAAAAAAAAAAAGATCTGGCTCTTAGGATTCACTGAGTCTGTTGATGGAGGCTGGCCAGATCTGGGCAACTCAGAAAATCCAGTTCTCTGCTCCCAGGGAGTTGGTTAGCGGCCACTGAGCTGTGGACGCAGACGCAGGTTTGTAGAAGGGCTCCCGGTCAGGTGGCATTCTAGCAAGCTCTATCCAAAGCCTGCTTCCAGGTACATTTCCAGAGGGGTCACCCACGGGTAGCCAGTTGAGGTGAATGAGTGTTTAACCCCTCTGGCTTCCTGCTTCTTAAAGGGCCATCATGATATCGCAGTCCTCTCTATAACAAAACCCACGCAGCATCTGCTGCTCCAAGCAGGAAGTCCTGTAAGACCAGGCCCAACAACCCACAAAGCAGGGGCTGTAACCAGTTAATGCAGAGCCCGAGGGCAAGGCCAGGTGAAATGCAAACTATTAACCAGCTGCAGGTGGCGGGGCTCCTGGCCACCCAGCTCAGGAACAAGGCCCCTACCTATCAGGGAGCCTGGACCCACCCTTAGTTCAGGGGGGGCCTGTTCTCACTGCACTGAGGACCCTCCACCCGCTAAAAAGAGGAGGTTGGCCTGCCCCTCCTTGGAGGAAGAAATGCTCCCCCAGCCCAAGAGATTCTGCAAGCTGAAACCGTGACCCAGGACAGGGAGTGGGGATAAGGCACTGGGCAAGCCACGCAGTTCCTCTGAGGGACTTAGTGACCTCTAGCACTCCCTGGCTGGGCTCCTCCATGCTAAAACTGGGTTGCCAGGGGCCCTATCCTGGGCTCTGGTGCGGGGCTTGCTGGCTGGCCCAGGGGAGGTGGAATTCCCCAGCAGACAAGATGCTTGCCTGTCACGGGGAAGTTGTGGCACCATTTGCAAGGGTGCTGTATGAGAGGGGAGGTCAGCAGTGGTCTCCTCCAGACCAGTGGCTATTCCTTGCAAGTACAGCTCAGAGGTAGAGCACTTGGCAGCAGAATAATGGCTATTCCATAGGCATTTGATGGAAACATCTACCATGCTCCAGGCTGTGTGCCAGATGCTGGGGACCGATAGTAAGAAGAGTCCCTGCTCTTGAGAAAGGCTCAAAAGGTTACTCATGACACACCAGGAGAAACGATAAGCAAATGCTTAATGGACTGGGGGTAAGCGGGCAGCTCGCAGTGGGTCCTCTTGGGGAAACTGAGAACGGCCTCATTCTGAGGCAGGTAGATTTGCAAAAATTTTTGGTCAGACAGAGACAGGAGGTGGGAGGGACAGGACATCTCAGGTAGAAAGACCAGCACAGGTGAGGGCTTAGGGCATGCGTCCCAAAGAGTGATCAAGCACGGCTCTCCTGATGGTGGTGTGGAGTTGAAAGTGTCAGAAAAGCAGATTCTGCAGGAGTTTGGGTTCAAAACTGCCAGACGTCTTTAGCTAAAAGGCCTAAGGCTCAGAGAGGTTAGGCAGTCACATATAGGAGAGGCTGGACACTGACCACCTGTAAGTGCCTGCCTTGTGGGAGGAACATTCTAGGCCCACTGCATTTTAGGGATGGTGTTATTACCTACATTTTGCAGTAGAGGAAGGTGGGGTCCAGAGAGATGAGGTGACCTGCTGGTCACACAGCTGGCAGATGGCACCCTGGCCCTGCGAGTATCTCAGACTCCAGGATTGAGGGAACCCAGGTGGCTAAAAGAAGGGGCTTTCCAGCGAGTAAAGGTGGTGACATTCTACCTTCCAGTAAAAATCAGATGCTTGGGAGAGGGCAGATGGGGGGCACTGGGTGCTCTGCCTCAATCCAGGAAGGCTGGGAACAGTGGGTGTGCAGCACCTGCCTGGACCATGTCTCAAAGGGTTACTTTCTGGTGACAATGGGAGTTCACAATGGGTTCCATGCCTGCTGGGTTGTTATTAACTAAGGTTGAGGGGCACCAGGGGACACAGATGACCCTGTGATTGAAGTCTGAAAAAGCACAGTCCCTCCCGAGAACCTCCCTTTCTAGCATGGTAGGCTGCGTCGGTACAGCCCTGCCCACTAGGGTGAGGCTCAGGGTGGCATGGGGGTGGCGGCTCCCAACTCCATTCTCCCTACCCAGGTCCAGGGACTGAAGTGGAGTGCAACAGAAATCCTGGACATCCAGGGGCCCAGGCCATCTGCGCTGAGGGACTTGCTTTGTCCTTTGAAGACAGATCCTATTCCAGAAGGGAGCTGGGGTGAAGAGGGAAGAGCAAACAGTTCTCAGCGAAACTGACCTACATTTCCCCAGGGCTCAGCCCTTGAGAGTGGGGCCCCTTTGCAAAGGACTCCCTGGTGGTGATCCATGATCAGGCAACAGACAGTCCAGTCCTTCACCTGCCTGAGGCAGGGCTGCAGGGGACTAGAGCTGATGTCCAGAGAACCTAGATGGGGAGGAGAGGCTCTTGAAGAAGGCAAGCAAATCGACATGGTATCAGGGCCATAACTTAAATTGTCTTCCACTCCTTAGGGCCAACAGGTCTTGTAGTCTCAGGCTATTTCTCCTACATGATGACCCTGCCCAGTGAGCTGCCAGGTAGTGGCCTGGTTAAGCAAACGTAGTTAGAAGCCAGGACAATTTAGCTTCTCTCACTCAGGTAGATGGGGACTTTTCAGTGTGGGCATGGAGCTGCTAACCCTATTCAAGCCTTGGCCCCTGACTCTGAGGTGGGAGGTGAACGTAGGGATTGGAGAGCTCTGGAGCAGCAACACTGAAACAACTTGGTCTTAGCAGCGGTTCTCCAGATAAGCCTGCCAGCATAGGGCACAGGAAGGGATATAGTGTTCTAGAAAGCCAGGGCCCTACCGCTGCTACCCGGCTAAGCAAACATTCCCTCCTAGTCAGAAAGCTCGGTGTGCAAAGGGAGGAACAGCCTGAGGTTTATCGCTGGGGCAGCTCTGGGTGATTGATAGAGTTTAGCCTCCCGGTTGTCATAGACCTACGCACGCAAACAAACAGCCGGGGAGGTACCCCTCCCCTCTCCGCGCCCGACCCCACCTGGCTACCCCCTCACCCGTGACCAGCTGCCTCCCCTCCCCCTCGCGGGCGCTCGGGGTTGAACAAACATGCCCAGCAGTCCGCCCCGCCACCGGTTGGCTCCGACCGCGAGCTGCTGGCGATCCCCCAGGCAACTAGGCGTCACGAGAATGGGCACCCCGAGACCCGTCGCCCTGCCCTCCCCCGCGTCCCCAGGGGCCGGGCCAGGCTCAACAACCTCCTCTTTCTCGGTGCGCCTTGGCCTCTCAGGGCCTCCGGCGCAAGCCAAGCAGGCCCGCTCCCGGCCTCCAGGGGCAGCGCAGCCCACCTCCCGCGGGGCCCGCGGCCCCTGGAGGAGGAGGCCGGAAAATCTCTTGTTTACTGGGCTCTCTTCTCAGCCGGGATTCGCTTCCCCTATTCTGCGGTTCCCTTTCAGCAGATTCCTGGGGCCGGAGGGGTCGGGGCAGTCACCCGCAGATCCACCCTGGCAGGGAGCGGGGGTGTGGGGCTCAGGGGAACCCGAAATCGTGGAAAGGTCCCCCGGCCGCGGGAGGGGCTGGACTCGGAGTCAGGGTCAGCGTGACCCGGAGCGCAGAGATCGGGGCCCGGTTAAACACTGTACCTCGGGGAACAAAACCGTGAAGACTAATTAGGACAAGTCGGCACGCGGAACGGGGACGAGGGGAGGGGGGCGCGCGCTCCGAGTTGAGCCGGGTCTGGAGCGGTCTCGGGAAACCCGAGCGCTGGATAGTCAACCCAGTGCGACGTTTGCCCACGGTCTGCAGTGGTTGGGGCTCGGCCCACGGGATTAGGGGCGTGCGTGGCGGCATTCCCACGTGATCTTGGTGACTGGGGTATCAGGGAAGGAGCGCGCGTTAAAGAGGTGGACGCTGGGTGTGTGAAGTGTCCACGTGTGCAAGCTCTGGAGGGGAGGGGGCGCAGAAGGCGTGACAAAGACGGACTTTGTGTCTCAGTGTGCGCCTCGCTCCAGCCCGGGGCAGCGAACTGCGTCTGGCGTGTCTCGAAGGAAAGCCACGACGAAGGTGACAAAGGCTGGGTGTCCGCCACTGAGAGACGCGCCAAGGCAGCCCCGGCGCCAGTGGGTGCGTACGCGAGCTGGGAGATGCCGCGAGGGAGAGCCCGCCCGCGGGATGTGCTGGGCTGCACCCCAAACCGCTTTCCAGAGAAAGAGCCGAATCCAGAAAGTGAGTGCGCGTGAATGTGCGCGTGCTCGCGTGCGGGGGCGTGGCAGTAAACAGCAACAACCCACACGCCAGCTTGGCCAGAAACTCGGATCTCGCTCACCGGCCGGAAAGTGCGCCTCGGCCGAGGCTGGAGGTGAGTCGGCGGGGGCAGGGCAGGGCGGGCTTTGTTACTGGGTAAACGGATTGCACCTACCTGGAGCGCCGCGGGCGCCGGATAAGCGCCGTGAATGGAGGTGATGTCACGGTGATACCGGCCGGCCCACCCTCGCCGAGAGGAAGGAGCCGGGCACCCGGCGCGAAAGCAAGTGACCTAGCGCGCCCAGCTCTGCCTGGGTCCCGGGAAGGCAGGTCCTGCGCCCCGCGCCCCCGCCGGGGCCCCGCCACCCCAGCCAGGACTGAGGCTGGCGCTGCGCCCTGCGCGGAGTCCCTCCCACCCCCGCCCGCGCTCTGCCTGGAGCTGGAGTTGGCCCCAGACGCCGCGCCGGAGCCGGGCTGGCGGCGCGTCCCAGGTAAGGCTGCTGCCTTCCCGCTCCGCCCTCCCCTCCGCCGCCCGGAAGAGCCGGGTAGAGCTGGCAGGGAGTGGGCCAGGGCAGAGGCGCTGGGGTGGACACCCGGGAGGCGGGGGACGCCGCGCCAACTCGGTTGGGTCGCGGAAAGTTTCCAAACCCAAGCCAGCTGGGGACTGGGGGCGGAGGAAGCCAGGAGCTGCGGCTCCGGGTGGACAGCAAGAGAAAGGAGTCTGCGGCGGGAGTGTCCCTCGACCCGCCTGCCTCCAGGAGGCACAGATTCCTCTCCGCTGCCCGATGCTGTGGAAGGGAAGGGGCAGGTTTCTGTGGACAGGGGAACTTTGACGAAAAGTGACTGGCCTCCTTGCCCTTTCTGTTAAGACGTCTGAGGAAGCGCGAGTGTAGACCTTAGTAGCGGGGGCTGGAGTGGGAAGGGGAAGGCTCCGGATCTGTCTGCGGGAAAGTTTGGAATTTTAGACTATCACACCGCTGGATTCCTGGCAGCGTGGCTTGAAGACCCCACCCCCACCCTCCTGGCTTTTCCTGTGTCCTTTTCCCTCCCCCGCCCCCCACCGCAGTTTTACACCCGGGAAGACCTCATCACTTAAAGCTCCCGCTCTTGATCCTAAAGCACCAGAATGTGTACAAACAGGGTTTTGTGGCCTGGATCCCCACCTCCCACACCACCACCATCACCAACCATGTGCCTTCAAGTGTGTCTGGGACAGGGAGTGCTGATGGGGGGTGGGGCGCATTCCAGAGGGACATTCCTGAGCAGACCCTTGGTGAAGACTTCTGAGTCTCTGAATGCCCCAGGCAGTTTGGCCCAAACGCCAATTCTTGGTATAGGGTGGGGTGGGGACCGGATTGAGGTGGCTCCTTCCTGGCACAGGCATCTCCCAGACTCCTTATTGGATGGGTTAAGTGTCAGCCCTCTGGATTGAGGGCTAACACCCTAGGACCCAGTCGGCGACTGAGAGAGAAAGGAGAAGGAGATGAATGGGAGGTGAGAGGAAACTGGCAGAGTCCACCCATCTTTTCAGTCTGCTAAGTGGAGGCACCCACTCAGGGAGGAAGAAGGGTGCTCTGTGCTCTCCCTGGCTGAGCAGCCCCCTCCGGGAGGGGCTCTCAATGTTCTTGGCACCCTTGAAGGCAACCACTGGCCTCAGGTTGATATCACTGCACCCTTGAGCCTGGGAGACAGACCAGGACTGCTTCCCCAGATTCTTGGGGCTTTCTTTCCACGATGGTATTCTTCACCCTGAGGAGTTCTCCGGTTTGGGTGTGGATGGTGGAGGGGTGAGGGGGGCTGGCTGCCTCACCTGTTGCTGGGTAAAACCAGTCAGGGCTGGCTGGGCCTCCGCCCTCCAACCCTGGAGGCCTCTCTGCTCCCCCTGGAGTGAGGAGGGCAGTCGGTTCTGGAGCTGGACTAGACTGACTCAGACCAGAGCTGGGGGCTGGGTGGCTGAGCCAGGGAAAGGCAGATTTCAGAGGTGATTAAAAATATTTGTGTGACTGGTTCTGGAGAGGGGAAGCAAAAGGGCCCTTTTGTCCAGAAAAACATCTGAGGCTGGACTTCAGCTGTGGGGAGTGGGAGGCTCCTAGGGCACTGGGAGCTTGCTCCCTCTCCCATTCCTCTCTTGGTATCTCTTAAAAATCTTTATGCAGGAGATGTGACCCCAAAATGAAGGAGGCGGGACTGAGTGAGGAGAAACGGACGTTGTGTCCATTCAGGGGATGATTTTGCAATGCCTGCTTTGTCCAAGCCCTAGCATAGAAGTTTCAAGGAACACTGTCTTGTTCACTAGCCCCAGACTTAGAGCCTGGGAAGGGAGAGAGGTGTTCCTGATTTTAATGTTCAAGGCTCAGGAGGTTCAGTGTGAGTACAGGATCCACGGGAGGGAGAAGATACTTCCAGATCCCTGAGGAAGAGCCCAAGAGCAGAGCTGGGTCCATCTGGTCTCACCCTTAGCCACCATCCCCAGGGGACGTCAACTAGATGGCTGAATCTGCACTCTTGGTTGTCCGTGCGCCTCTTGAGCTTTATTCTCTTGAACTCTTCTGCTGGCTTCCAAGGGTTTCTGTCCTAAGCAGGGGACCAGAGCCAGGCTCAGCTGGCCCAATTTTTTTTCCACCTGAGTCAGTGTATTTCTGTCTCCCCACCTGCCCTTAAATTTTTGGGGGAAGCAGAGGATTAAGACATTTTAGGATGGGAATGGATTGTTTCATCTGAGGCTGGTCAGTTTCAGGGCAGCTGGATGGCATCAAGGTACCGGTTGGGGGTGGGGTGAGTAGATTCCTGGGGGGTTTGGTGGCAGAGTGAGATTTGAAGGGTAAGCTCTAGGAAGCTGTTTGGCCAATAGCAAAGTCAGGAGGAAATGGGGGAGAAGGGATCTGTAAAGCCTCCTTGACCCTGGCCCAAGTGCCCAAGGGGTGCTAGGGGCCAGCAGGGTATAGACATATTTCTTTTTTCTTTCGTGGCACTGGGCATGGAACCCAGGGCCACACACATGCTAGGCAAGCACTCTGCCGCTGAGCTACTCCCCAGCCCTGGCAAGGTTTTTTGTAATGATGTGGCTGTTATCAGATGTGAGTGGATAGTACTTTTTTTTTTTAATTTAGCATTATTTTCCCCTATACCCTACTAGTCCTTAGATTGTGTTTTGATAAATGTCTCTGAGATCTGGCCATTATGGTTTTACCTTTGGTTTTGATCTTAAAACTGGAGTGAATTTGTCCCTAAGAAATTGATTTCCTTATACTTTTTTACTCTCTCTCTCTCTCTCTCTCTCTCTGTACTGAGGACTGAGCCCAGGGCTGCTCTACCACTGAGATACACCCCCAGCCCTTTTATTTTTTTTATTTTGAGATAAGAGTCTTGCTGAGTTGCCCTCAGACGGGCCTTGAACTTGTGACCCTCCTGCCTCAGTCTCCTGATTATTGGTGTGGGCCACTGCTCATAACCCCACCCCTGATGATGCCCCCATCATGCAAAAAGCAGCCTTCAGTGATTTCCCATTTCCTCTTAGAATAAAGCTCATACTCCTTCCCAACAACTTTTCTCATGAGCCTCCCTTTACGAGTGCACTTTATACTTGGAGAACAGAGGCTGGATGTAGCTCAGTTGGCAGAGCGCTCGCTCTCCTAGCAGGCAGGCGGCCCTGGGTTCCATCCCCAGCACCACAAGAAGAAAAGAAGAAAAGCTAACATGCTTGGTGCACTTGACCTTTTCCCTCTTGGTCTGAACTTGGGTTGATCTCAGGGCTTTGACTTGTTGTCTTGCCTGTCTCCTTGCCCCCTGTGCTTGCTCAGCCCTTACCTCACATTCTTCAAGGCTTAGTCTCCTTCCATCCCTGCCTGTGGCAGTGTCTGGGATGAGGTTCATTTTGCTTTTGCTTATTTATTTAGTAGTAGTAGTAACATTCTTGGTGCATTTTTGTTTTATGCCAAATAAAATGCTTTTTTTTTTTTTTTTTTTTTTTTTTTTGGTGCTGGGGATTGAACCCAAGGCAAAGACTGTACCTCCGTATACTCCCAGCCCCCCAATAATATTGTCCTTTTTTTGAGGCACTGGAGCTCCAACCCAGGGCCTCACATGTGTCAGGCAAGCACTCTACCACTGAGCCACATCTCCCAGCCCAATAGAATGCATCTTGATAGGTCTCTGTCCTCTGCTCAGGTTCCTCAGGCCCTCTCCTCTCTGCTCTGCGACACCTCTCTCCTACAGGTAAATTCTCTGGAGAATCCCATAGCATATTCCTCCTGGAGCCATTTTTTTTTGTATACCTACCTTATTTCTCCTATTAGATTTTCTATGTACCGTTCATTGAAGGACTGTGTTCGATCACCTTTGTATTTTCCACAGCTCTTAGAGCAACAGGGCCCCCTAAATATGCAGTCAGTATTTGCTGATTTGGACTAATTGTCTCTTCTAAACTGGGACCTACCCCAGGGAGGTAGGATGAGAAGCTCTAGAAGATGCCGGTGCCCCAAGATATCCCAGCCATTCTCAGTATTCAGTTTCACATTTCCATCCTCATCCCAGTTTCTAGCTGGTTCTGTGGGCCAAAAGTCGCCAAGATGGAGCTGAACATTTAACTTCCCACACCATATTGTTATCTCTAAAGTGTTTCCCGGAGTTGCTCAATATTACCCCTTACCCATCAATTCCCTTGGACTCCCTTTCTCTTCCCAGCAGTTGTAAATAGAGTTGGTGCTTTATTGATTTATGACTACACACAGAGTCCCCCTACAAAAGCTTACATCCTGGGCTTGAGAGTCAGTGCTCAAAATTTGCCCAATTTGTGCTAAGCCCTGGGCTTAATCCCTAGCACCACCTGAAGTGCCTGGGAACCAAGCTTTTTGCATCAAAATGGAGAGAGAAATAAGCTGTTACAATAGAGGTTATTTAGAAAAACAATAGTAAATTTACATCAGAATGGATGGTGGCCTGAGAAAGGCTGGGAGAATTGACCCTGTGGTGGGGACTCAGATGACTTAAAATACCTAAAATATTTTCAAGGGCTGTGAAAATTTAAAAATTGATCACTGTTTTTATGTCAATTTTCACTTAATTTTTCAAATTTTATTTCTCCTGATTCCATAAGTGTCTTTTCATTTATCAATTATGGAGAGAATTTCTATTGATTGAGATTTGGGACTCTTGCTTGTTTATTAAGTAGCCACGGTGTCGTGGTGCATACCTGTAATCTCAGAGACTGAGGATGAGGCAGAGGATTGCAAGTTCAAGGCCAGCCTCAGTAACTTAGCAAGACACAGTCTCAGAATAAAGAATAAAAAGGATGCCCCTGGGTTCAGTCCCTAGTGTCTGTCTGTCTCTCTCTCTCTCTCTCTCTCTCTCTCTCTCTCTCTCTCTCTCTCACACACACACACACACACACACACACATATACATATACACACACTCACGGAAAGGCCTGTAATCCCAATAGTTTGGGAGGCTAAGGCAGGAGAATCACAAGTTCAAAGCCAGTTTCAGCAATTTAGCAAGGCCCTAAGCAACTTAGCAAGTCCCCGATCTAAAAATAAAAACCAAAAATGGCTGGAGATACAACTTAGTGGTAAACACCTCTTGGTTCAATCCTCAGTAAATAGAAAAAGAAAAACTAATGAAAGACCCCAGCCCCATAACCTAAGGCCCGATTATGAAAAGTAGAAAGTATGCAGTAAACAGGTGAGCTCACCACATGACCTGTTAGAAAGGGCACCCTGCCCACCTTAGAAGTCCCAGGGCAGAGAGGAAGAACTGAATGGGTCCTGCGCTTGGTTTTGAGTTGCTCAGAAGCCCTTTTGCCCCCTAGCCTTAGCTCTATGAGCTCAGGGAATATTTGAATCCACCTTATGGTTGAAAGGGCGGGAAGTGAAAATTCAGTGACATTCCTTCTTTTTTCCATGGTGAAGCAGAGGGATGACAGATGGGCTTCATCTCTGGTCAGTTGATAGGCTTCATGTGTTCTGTGTTAAGAAGATTCTGGAGCCCAGGTGGATAGTCGTATCATCAACGGGTGCTGTCTGCCATGGTCAGCACCGTGCATGCTGGAGGCTGGCCTTGGAAGACTCACGTTGCCCCTTCTTCCTCTGTCTCCAGGGACCCAGCTGGTGCCTGGCCTGGGAGCCAGGATGGCCACTCGCAAAGCCTTGCTGATTTGTCTGGGACTGCCTCTCTTCCTGTTCCCAGGGGCCCAGGCCCAGAACCATGCCCCGCCTGGCTGTAGCCCAGACCTCAACCCCCTCTACTACAACCTGTGTGACCGCTCTGGAGCTTGGGGCATCATCCTGGAGGCCGTGGCTGGGGCAGGCATTGTCACCACGTTCGTGCTCACCATCATCCTCGTGGCCAGCCTGCCCTTTGTGCAGGACACCAAGAAGCGGAGCCTGCTGGGGACCCAGGTGTTCTTCCTGCTGGGCACGCTGGGCCTCTTCTTCCTCGTGTTCGCCTGCGTGGTGAAGCCCGACTTCTCCACCTGTGCCTCTCGGAGGTTCCTCTTCGGGGTCCTGTTTGCCATCTGCTTCTCCTGCCTGTTGGCCCACGTCTTTGCCCTCAACTTCCTGGCCCGGAAGAACCACGGGCCTCGCGGCTGGGTGATCTTCGCCGTGGCTCTGCTCCTGACCCTGGTGGAGGTCATCATCAACACCGAGTGGCTGATCATCACCCTGGTGCGGGGGGCTGGCGAGGGCGGCCCTGTGGGCAATGGCAGCGCCGGCTGGGCCGCGGCCTCCCCCTGTGCCATCGCCAACATGGACTTTGTCATGGCGCTCATCTACGTGATGCTGCTTCTGCTGGGGGCCTTCGTGGGCGCCTGGCCCGCCCTGTGCGGCCGCTTTCAGCGCTGGCGGAAGCATGGGGTCTTTGTGCTGCTCACCACGGCCACCTCCATCGCCATCTGGGTGGTGTGGATCGTCATGTACACCTACGGCAACCAGCAGCATCACAGCCCCACCTGGGACGACCCCACGCTGGCCATCGCGCTCGCCGCCAACGCCTGGGCCTTCGTCCTCTTATATGTCATCCCCGAGGTCTCCCAGGTGACCAAGGCCAGTCCAGAGCAGAGCTACCAGGGGGACATGTACCCCACCCGGGGCGTGGGCTACGAGACCATCTTGAAGGAACAGGCGGGCCAGAGCATGTTTGTGGAGAACAAGGCGTTTTCCATGGACGAGCCCATCTCAGGTGGGTCCCCGGACACCCTCCGGCCCCTTCCTTATCCCATGTCCTTTACCGCGACACTTCCTGGTTCTCGCTCACCGAGCCCTGGATTTGATCCCCAGCACCACATACACGCACACACGTGCGCTCGCACACACACATACACCAATTCCATTTTTAGGCTTTTCTTAATAATTCACGTAGTTCATGAATATATTCTCCTTGTAAAATTTCAAACATTACAGATGAACAAAATCCCCCCATCTCCCCCCGCGCAGCCTCCCATCCTCCCGACCCCTTCCTGTTCCCTGCCCAGAACTGAGTACTGTTGAGGGGCACGTCCATGTGCCTGGGTGTCCTCCTGTGCACAATGGGGTAGTAACAGTGATCCAGGGCCCTTGTGAGGACTGAATCAATAACGACTGTGCCTGACACATGGGAAACGCTCCTAGAAACACGAGCGATTGTGTATCGTATTATTTTACTATTAACACCCTTTTAGAGGTTGTTTTCTGCTGTGCATGTATCCATCACCATCTTAGTTTACTTTTAAAGAAAGTCGTTTTCAACGTTTTTTCTTTTTTTTAATAAAAGCTCTCGTGGGGCCTGGGGTTCAGGATGTGGCTCAGTGGCAGAAGCTTGCCTAGCACGCAGCGGACCCTGGTTCCATCCCAGCCTCCCCACTTCAAAAAAAGCGCTGTGGTGCCAGGCAGTGACCTCAGCAGCATATTTATTTTCCCATTGTTTTTATTGGTGCATCATAGTTGCACAGGAGGGTGGGATTTGTTTGTTACATATTCTTACATGGATACAGGATAACAATATACTTTGGCCAATATCACTCCCCAGGATTCCCCTTTCCCACCCTGGTCCCTTTCTGTGAGACCCACTTCCCTTCTTTCTCTTCCTGTTTCCTGTCTGGCTTCCACACATGAGAGAACACTGGAGGTGCAGGCTTGAAGCCCTACCCTGACCTAAGCTGATTGTGCTGATTAAGATGCTTGGGGACTTCAGGTTTGGTGGTTTGCTTTTTTGTTGTTGTTGTTTTGTGTTTTTTTTGGTACTGGGGATTGAACCCAGGGGTGCTTACCCACTGAGCCCCATCCCCAGCCCTATTTTGTATTTTATTCAGACAGGGTCTCATGGAGTTGCTTAGCAACTCACTTTTGCTGAGGCTGGCTTTGAACTCATGATCCTCCTGCCTCAGCCTCCCAAGCCTCTGGGATTACAGGTGTGCATACCCGGCAGGGACTTCAGGTTTTAACCGCCTCTGGTCACCCTGTGCCAGTTCAGGGGCCTCTGCAGGACAGAGTCAGAGGCTGTGGAAGATCCAGAATCAGAGAAATCTGTTTCTTTCAAACTGTGAGATACTCAAAATCCTTGCTTTGGGGAAAGCAGTGACCCTTGTCCTGCTGGACACTCGATCTTTGATCTGCCTCCCACTGGGGCTGACCGCTGGCCTTACCCTGGGGTGGCTCCTGGCACATAGGAGTGGGCTGAGTGTGCAGGGGGCACTCGGTGGAGTCAGCAGGAGAGCGGGATTGTGGGCAGGTTCAGGATTGTGGGCAGCCCGCTGTCCCTGGGCGCTTACGCAGAGCTCTCAGCCTTTGTCCTCTCGCGGCAAACACTTCTGGGCTATGAGTTTATATTTCCTTTTTTTTTTTTTTTTTTCCTAAATGGAAAAATCAATAACGTGAGCCCGGCACTTAGAAGCCTCATAGGTTGTCCCTGGCCCTGCAGGAGACAGGCCAGGCTATCCTGCACTTGGGCCCCTTGGGTTGGTCAGTGGGTCTCCTCCAATACCTCGAGGTGCCTGCAGGGTGGACAGATCAGGAAAACAAAACCCCAAGGCACCCAGGAGAATTCCTGGAGCTGCAGATAGTTCTGGAGACTTGCCAAGGGGCCCGGGATGGGATGAGCAAGCAGCCTCCCAGCCGGGTCCCAGTGGGTGGGTGGGGGCATCTGTAGCCAGCCCTGCCCTGTGACGATGTGAAGATTTGTGGGCTGAGGGGTCTCAGCAGTATTTATGCTAGCTCCTGGCAGCTGGCCCGCAGCAGTAGAGGCTGGAGCTGGAGACTGGCCATCTTGGAAGGCAGCCTAAGGCCCATGTGCCCCTCTTGGCCTCTGGCCCTGGGGCGGATAGGGATGTGAAGGATGCTGACTGGGCATTTTTATGAGCTGCTGGATGGGGGTGGGGGGTCTTGTACCACAGGGAGCTCAACAGCATTGTGGTCTTCTATGCATCTTTCTGTACAAAGGGGTGCGGGCTTGGAAGGGCCCGGCCCATCCACTGTGTGGCTCCCCCACACCCTGGAGAGGGCTGCTTGGGTTGTGGGAGGGGGAAACACTGAGAATCAGGGATCCTCAATCTGCACCTGTCTTTCCTTACAGCTAAGAGACCAGTGTCACCTTACAGTGGCTATAACGGGCAGCTGCTGACCAGTGTGTACCAGCCCACCGAGATGGCTCTGATGCACAAAGGCCCGGTGAGTGGGGTCCCAGGAACCGTGCAGAGCCCAGCTGGGCAGGTGGGGAGAGAGGGCCCTGTGGTGGGAGGAGGGCGAAGGCAGGCTTCTCATCTGGGAATGTCCCCAGGGAACCCAGAGCCCTAGTTCTTACCTGGAGATGATGTGGTCATTGCCTCTGGCCACACTGCAGTGACCTGCCCTGTGTCACTGGGCATCACACACAGCCTGGGCCTAGCTGCTATTAAAATGCAGAACCACTCGGTAAAGCTCCCCGCTTTACCCTAAAGAGCTCGGGGAGGGACAAAGGTCTCAGCCAGGTACTCCCCAAAGTGACAGGGGACTGAATGTAGCAGGTCTTTCCGGGTATTTAGTTCTCACCCGCAGCTGTCCAGAGAGGGCCTCCAGTTCCCTGTCTCCTCCCACCTCCCCTGGGCTCTGGGAGCCAGATGGTCCATTAGCCAAGCCGGGAGGGGACAGGAAGCCGGTGGGTTAGATTCCCACTCCATATATGTTCTCCTCCTGGCTGGCAGTGGCTGCGGGGAGAGGTCAGCGACCTGCCTTGGCAGGACTCTGAGAACAGGAAGCCAGGAGGTCAGCGGGGTTCACTTCTGTCCCGTCCCCCCCCCCCACCTCCTGCCGTGAGCCCAGAGGCAGGGGCTGGCCACGTGTCTGGAACTTCCGACTCCAGCTCTGTCAGTCTCCCCAAGCCTGAACCTGTGGCCAAGCCAGGGAGAGCAGGCCGAGGCCCTTAGGGACTGCCGTACCATGGCCACCCTTCTGTCCTTCCCAGTGTGTTTCATTGATGATCTGGACTGGCAGGGATAGATAGATTTTTTTTTTTAATTTTTTTAGTAGTTGTAGATGGACTCAATACCTTTACTTTATTTATCTTTATGTGGTGCTGAGGATCAAGCCCAGTGCCTCACACATGCTAGGCAAGTGCTCTGCCGCTGAGTCACAACCCTAGCCCTAACTGGAATAATTTTTCTGCCTGGTTCTCAAAACATGGTTCCCAGACCACCAGAGTTAACATCCTGGGAACCTGCAGAAAATGTGGATTAGCACCTCTTGGTGTCCCCCCGGGGTTGTTGACATCACCTGGGTAGCTTGGTTTCCACCAGGAAGGGAAAAACTCCCCCAGGCAGTTCTGCAGCTCTGGGCTACCTCTCCCCGCCCCAGTCCAGTAGTTAAACATTTCCCACCTCCAGCTGGGGCTCGGCTCCGAGGGGGTGGATGGCCTCACAGAGAGTCCTGCTGATTTGGTGCACACCCAGGTCTAGAGACAATTTATCCAGATGTTCCTGAGGTGGAGATGGCACACAGGTGGGGGGAACACCTAGTTCTGACTCCTGCAGGCTGGTTTGGGGCCCTGGAGCTACAGACGTTGAAGACTGGTCTTTTCCTTAGGGATAAGGCAGGTGGGGGCAGGAGTTCATCTGCCCTCCAGGTAGGAGCCGGTGGCCTCAGGACCCTGTCCCCACAAGGCAGCCAAGCTCCAGGGATTTCGTCTCTAAATCAGACTGGTCAGTCCAGATGACTCAGTGCCCAAGAGAAGGGTGTCCAGGTATTGTGACATTTGGGGGGCTCAGGTAAGGTTCTTGGAGGAGGGGAGCCTGGAGGCAGGTCATAGGTCATCCTCCCAGGACCTGAGCTTCCCCCTTAGCCCTGGAAGAAGGAGGGCCTCTGCACTGGACAGCCTCAGGTGAGCGAAGCCCTCAGTCCCATCCCTAGAGGCAGAAGAGTTAGGGGCTCAAGGTCAGCCATGTCTTTCCACAGTTGTCAGCCCCAGGTGCCACTGGGACCTGGCTGGAGTGGGGCAGAGGGGACGAGAAGGAGGAGCTGGCACTCAGGGCCCTGCAGGAAGCAGAGTGTTTGTACATCCGCCCTGGCGGAGCCTGGCCCCGTCCCCCTGACTGTGACACCGCCTGTTCTTCCTTCCAGTCCGAAGGTGCTTATGACGTCATCCTCCCACGGGCCACTGCCAACAGCCAGGTGATGGGCAGTGCCAACTCGACCCTGCGGGCTGAAGACCTGTACGCGGCGGCCCAGAGCCACCAGGCGGCCACGCCACCGAAGGACGGCAAGAACTCTCAGGTCTTTAGAAACCCCTACGTGTGGGACTGAGGCGGCAGCCACGGCCAGGAGGAAGCGGGCAGATTTGGGGAGGGCCCTCAGGACCTGGCCTGGGCGAGGGACCCCCAGGACCCCCATGCTGTGTGACTCCTCCTCCCACACTGGCTCAAAGCAGCTTGTGCCCAGAGCCGTGAGGCCCCCGTCTGCCAATGTTCCGGGGGTGTCCTGGGTGCCCCCACCCACTCCTCAGTGTTTTTGGAGTCCAGGAGCCAGCCTGGTTTCATGCCAGGGCCACCTCCGGCCATCCTGCTCCAGCCAAATAGTGTTCTTCTTGGGGTGGTGGCCGGTCCGCGCCTACATTCTCTGGAGATTCCTGCAGCTTCAAGAAGTCTCCAAGCAGGCACGTCGGGCCTGGGTCTTGCTCCTCTGTGAGGATCAAGGGTGCCTAATAAACATGTCTCTGCTTTGTTAACGCACGCGCTGGGCTCGTGGTTTCTGGTGGGCTCTCAGCTTCCAGTGTCCCTCTCTCCCCTCCTCCATGGGCAGTGGGTGACCCTTCTCCTCCACAGCTGCTCGCTCTGTGCACCGCGGCAGGCGTGTCCTGAAGTTAGCGGGGAACACCTCACCAGGGAAGTGATCCCTGTCTGCCCCGAGGGCCGCCAGAACCAACCCCTGCCCCACTTAGCTGTGGATGTGGCCCCACATCTGGGCTCCTCTGACCCTGCAGCTCTCCTCTGGGACCCCCCTGTCCAGTGGTTGTGCTTGGGGACAGAACAAGGAAGGCAGGCCACCAGCAGGCAGCTGTGTGGGGGAGGTCAGCCAGTCTCGGCTCCTGGTGGGAAGAGGGTCCAGTTCACCCTGCAGTGGGTGGATGGATTGGCCAGGACTTGACTCCATCATGGGTTTACCATTCTTTATAGTCAGCCCAAGCCTGTCCCCTGCAGGAGTAAAATCCCCGTGACTACCCGGGAGGGGGACAGGACTAGTATTCTCTTTCCAGAGTCGAAATCCCAGCGCGGTGCCCTGTCAGGGTCAGGCAGGGCTTTGTGGGTAGCTGTCCCAACCCCTCTTGTAGGTGAGCAGAGTGGCCTCCTGGTGGCCAGGCCAAGACTGGCCAGGTTTTCTCGACACTGACAGCCAGGGAGCCCTGGTGGCTGGGCTATAGGCTGTCCTCTCAGCCACGTGGGTGGGACAACGGTGTCCTGGCCCTGGGACTCTGGTTCTAGGCTTCTCCAGGGGCTGCAAGCCAGCCCCTCCCGGGCCTGGGAATGTCTCTCCAGCTAGTCAGAAGCTATTTTCTGACACTGGTTGTAGGAAGAACATGTTTTGTTGAAAGAGAGAGGGAGGTTGCTGAAAGATAAATAAACTTCTCCCAAACTTCTCCTTCTATGCTCACATGGCCCCGGCCCCTGGGGACTGAAGCACTTTGAAAATAAATAAATAAAAGTGAGAAAAGTGAGTGGTTGGGCCCGAGCCGCCGGGTCCTTCCCCTTTGACTCTTGTTCTTTCTGGTTACTTTAGGCTCAGTCCCCGCAAAATAAAACGAGACGGTAGACGCCCTCTTCCCTGGACTGCACGGCCACCTGATGTCCTCATTCCTCTGTACCTCTCTCGCCCTTGTCCTTGGAGCTGGGAGGGACCAGAGGCCACCAACCTGAAGCAGTGGACTGAGTGGGGGCCCTGGGAAGGCCTGGGGTTCAGGGGTCTTCCTACTTCTGCCCAGCCAGCCTCCTGGTCCCCAAGTGACTGCAGTTGGAAGGAGCTGGTTGTGGACTCCCATCTCCCCTCTTGATCCCACCCTCCTTCCAAGTCACGGCCTGTGTGTCTCCGGGTGTGGTTCTGCAGACAGCCCTCTTCTGCCGGGGAACGGCAGCCTCCGCTGCCTCTGTCTTGACACTGGACCTTCCTGGCTGGCCATCTTGGTGTCCGGTGTCGTCTCGTCCCACTCGGCACCGAGGGGAGTCTTCTCTGTGAGCCTCTGGAGCCAAATCATGGCAGAAGCTGTCCCCTGTCCTCCTCCCCAGGGCCTTTTGCTACCACCTGGACTGTGGAAGGCCAGGAGCTGAGGCCATTGCTTGGCCTGGACAGATAGTGCTTCTGTTCATGGCCGGTGGATCCTGGATTTGAGCCCTCTGCGCCATGACCCTGACTAAGCCTTCCCCAGCTTCCATGAAGTGCGTCCCACCACCAGGCCAGGGCCAGCCCTACCTGTCCTCTGATCCCAACTGTCCTTGCTATTCGGGACAGGGACTACCACACCGGTTCCAACCGGAAAGCTCTTCATTCAGTGCTACCTCATGGAGACCCCACGGAGAATTTGGAGAGCTGTCAGGCCACAGTGGCATTTGGGACTTGGCCTTGTTTACATGCCAGGATGCTCTGTGACCTTGTCTCCCCTCGTCGGCCTTTGGCTTCTCAGTTGTTTGGAAGGTGGCTCCTGGGATAGGGGCAGGTGTCGATGCTCCTGAATGACCTGGGCCTCGCAGGTTCTGAGGTGCGGGGGCCTGCTGTGACTACCTGGGCACTGGTGGCCAGGGCCTGGAAGTCTCCTTAGGAGAAACAGGCTGGGTCAAGGCTGCATTCTCAGGGACCCGTTGAAGGTCCTGGACCAGGCAAGTTGGGATCCAGGCCTCTCCTGTGACAAACTGGTGGGACGTGGGGAGGCCCCTTAGATACGGGGTCTTGGACTGAAGATTGTGACAGGCAGGGGGCTGAGTCTCCACCTCAGCTTGGGTGCAGGTTGCTGGTCCCGAGGAAAGGGATGAGCAAGCTGAGACCTCCGCGCCATCTTGGTCCTGCCCTTGGTACTCGACAGACCTGGCCCATCCAAGCGGTCCCCCCTGAGTGTGCCCAGGAGCTCAGTCTTTAGCCCAGCATCACCTCTGTGCGAGGTGGAAGGCAAGGACTTTTCTGAGAGGCACCTTGTGGTCGGCCCCACAGATTCCCCAGTGCCACCCCCCGTCCCCAGCAGCCTGTGCCTTTTATCACTGGAGCATTTGTTCCAGAGCTGAACTGGGTGGACAGTTCCCACAAAGTAGGGCTGTGTCCCCAGGTGTGATCCCCACTTCCCTTGCACTTCCAAGAATACAGTAGTGTTTCCCTCCAAGGGACGGGGTCTCCTTGCACCTCAGACTGCCCTTGATCTGAGTTAGCGGCCCCCAAGGTCCCTTCAGTGAGGGAAGGCACTTGATGACTACTGTTCTTGGTAACAATCTCAGGAGTCTCGGGCTGGGCCCGGTGACCAGGGTGCTGCAGCCTGCAGTGGACACAGGTGTGTCTGTAGCCGGACTCCTCAGCTTGAGGAAGCTCAGGAGGGATGGGCTCCTGAAAGATGCGGGCGAGTCCAGCTTCTGGACTGCTTCCTCCAGTCCTGGGCAGCGTCCAGAAGACGCACGTGTTTTAGGAGGCAGGAGGTGCCTTCTCTGAGGTGGCCAAGGTGCCTCATCCCGTGGGAGAAAACTAAGATGAGACCTGGTGCAGGTTCATTGTCCTAGGCACCCCCTGGTGAGTCTCACCGCTGCCACTGCCGGATCCTGTCGCTGGAAGCAGAGGACTTCATGACGCTCAGAATTAAACGACTATCCTCCATTTGGGAGGGGTTTCTGCCACCGAGTCCTGTGTGTTCCTGAGGGATTCTGGGGCGTGTGCACCCCCCTGTTCCCCACCCCACAGACTCCTTGCCTTCCACACCATCAAAGGCTGACTGACCCCAACCAACCCTTCTCTTGTTCGGGGACTTACTCTAAGGAGGAAATGAGGTCTCCAAAGATATTGAGTTCTCAACCAGGCAAGATCAGAGACCAGTGGCCCACATTGAGACTGGGAGGGAAGGGTGGGAGGAGGTCACCTCTGATGGTAGCCCTACTGTTGCCTGGTGTTGCTGGCAAAGCAGCCAAGACAGCCCATGGGGTGACATACTCTGCACAGGAAGGTGGCCCCAGGTGAGGGTGACCTGCGATGTGCCATGCCCAGCTTTCTACTTACATTTGCAGCTCGCCAAAGGCACCAAGTAAAGGTCAGAGGTTAGGTGACTTGACCATGGTCAAGCAGCCCAGAGGGGTCTGTCAGCCCTCCAACCATTCTCACCGAGGCTGGCATTTTCTCTAGCCCTCAGAGGACCAGCCAAGGTCAGGCACAGGTGCCTGGGCCAGACATTGCTTCCTGTCTGCTGTCTCCACACTGGGCTCCAGGAAGCTGCAGCCCCATGAATAATTTAGCATCTGCACCAGCCCGGCAGTGCTCTGACCTCATCCTCCTTGGGCTCAGGGTGCGGCTCTGACCTCATCCTCCTTGAGAAAGGTTGCTGCTAATGGGTAGTCGCTGGGTCCCTCCAGACTGGGGGATGATTGACAGGGAAGGAGGAGGGGACCTGAGAGCCAATTGCCTTTGTAGCTGGAGGCAGCTTTGCAGTGAAGAGAACATGACTTTGGAGTCCTATGGCCCTGGGTTCAGTCCCTGGCTCTTCCCAGTTCTGTGACTTTGGGCAGCCCCCTGGACCCTCCCTCACTCTCCTTATCTGGAAAACAGGAGTACAAAATCCTGGGCTCATGCTAACTGTTCTAAACTCAGGTTGCCCCAGGGGCCACATCACAGCATGCAGACACCAGCTGTCCATGTGTCCTCTCCATAGGAGCTGGTCTCTAGGTAAGATGTCACCATTTGCTGCCTTCTGGGGTGCCACATCTCCCCTTTCTTCTCCTGTGCTTCTGCACTGGGGCGGCAGAGTGAGTGGGATGGCAGGGGATGGTAAGGAGAAGGACACATCCCCGGCAGGCCCCAGATTGGCAAGGGAGAGGAGCTAGCCTACAGTTAGAAGGGTGGTCTGGGCACCAGGGAAGTCCAAAAAGCCAGGCTGAGGAGCTGGGGTCAAACTGCCTCCAGTCCAACAAATGTTCCTCCAGCCCTACTCCAGGCATAGAGGTGAGCACACCCTGGTCCCCGCCGGCCCTCCTTTGCCAGGTCAGACCCCGGGGCTGAAAAGGAAGTGGTCCTGGTGGCTGCATCAGGGGCTCTGGGCAGCACCTTTCTGTCCAGCATCCTCAGGCCAGGGCCGGGCTCTGTCTAGCTCAGGCTACATCCAGGACTTGGGGTCCCCAGGAGCTGGGAAGGAAGCCCAAGCCTCAGCGCTGCGCTATGTGAGCGCCCAGTCGCCTCCACTCAAGGTCAGAAGCAGAGCCGGCGGTCACAAGGCCACCACCTGTATGTGCCTTGGACAGAGGAGCTGGGTCCCGGGTCCAATGGGTTCCGTCCCATGCCAGCGGGCGGTGGCCGTCAGACTCCCCCACTCCAGAGTCCCGGAGGAGGCGCCCTCCCAGGACGGTCCGCTCGGAAGGCGCCCAGAGGCGGCCTCGCTCCCTTCACCCTTCGACCACAAGAAGGCCCGGGGGCGGGGCTGGAAGGCTTTGTGCTGAGTCCTGTCCGGGGAGGACCCTGCCCTGACCCTCGGGAGAGGCCCTGGGCTCCCCACCCCGATAAGGCTCCCCCACCCCTGGCTCCTGGGCGGGGGAGGGAGCTGGCCCGGAGCATCTGGCGCTCCCACGTCACTCTGCCAGGCCTCCCCGCCCCCAGCCAGGCCCGGTTGCCACTTGAAGCCCCGCCCGACGCCCTGCAACCCGATCCCGGGCCAGCCGTCCCGGGCCAGCTGTCCGCTGCGGGGCGGCCTCGCTCCCGCCCTGGGGACCCTCAGGCCTGGCCACGGAGTTTCCTGGGCTGCGATTGCCCCAAGCTTTTTACCCTGCCCCCTTCTGCCCCGCCAGCTCCGGACTGGGCCCGGCGCCCACCGCCTTGGTCCTTGTGCCTCTCAGCCCTGCACAAAAAGGGGTCAGGGAAGCAGAATCCCGCTCCAAGAAGAGGGTCCCCTGGGGCCCATGCGGGGTGTGAGGGAGCCGCACTGCGCAGGGCGCCCGTCGTTGCTGCTATTGGTCGGGCTCCAGGGCGGCGGTCCTCAGCCTGAACACCACCACATTCCGGAGGGTCCTTCTTTGTGGTGGGGGCTGTGCCTTGTAGGATACTAGGCAGCTCCACCCACTGGATGCCAGGAGCAGCATCACCACCCTGGTTGTGAGAACCCCAAATGTCCCTAGATGTGGCAAATGCCCCCTGGAATCCAGCCCCCTAGCGTTTTACAGTGGACATCTGAGCCAGAGGCACAGGGTACTAGATCTGAGCCAGGGGCCTCACCCCGCCCAGTATTCCGTGGTGTGCTCGCCCTTGCCCTCTCCCCTGGTCCAAGTCAATTTGGTCAGCCTGGGGACAGTTATCCTTGACCACAACATTTAGACAGCATGTGACTCACCAGCTCCTCTCTCTGCAGACACCTCAGCCTCTTGTCATCAGGGAGGCAAAAATAGGGCCACCCGGTGCTCACCCCACACACCCTCAATGTGGGAAGAGCCCCCCAGTCCCTGCTGTCAGGTCCATTTGTTGGTGGTCAGCAGAGTCAAGTGGAGGGAGAGAGGGTGGGGACAGGGTGCACTGACCTCCACCTTCATGCAAAGAGGAGTTGTTGGAGAATCCAGTTCTAGAAAGAAGGGGACACTTTTCCCAGTTGCCCCTCTCCTGTGTGTTCATTTACCTGTGTTTGCACAAAGGGACTCGGAAAAGAGGACAGGTGTCACCATGCCAGGCAGACAGGCACAGAAGACTTTACTGTCTTCACATGTTTTGGGGGCTGGGGATGTGGCTCAAGCGGTAGCGCGCTCGCCTGGCATGCGTGCGGCCCGGGTTCAATCCCCAGCACCACATACAAACAAAGATGTTGTGTCCACCGAAAACTAAAAAATAAATATGAAAAAAAATTCTCTCTCTTAAAAAAAATATATTTTGGGAGGGGGTAGGTACCCAGGAATGAACTCAAGAGCACTTGACCACTGAGCCACACCCCCAGCCCTATTTTGTATTTTATTTAGAGACAGGGTCTCACTGAGTTGCTTAGTGCCTCACTGTTGCTGAGGCTGGCTTTGAACTCGAGATCCTCCTGCTTCAACCTCCCGAGCCTCTGGGATTACAGGCTTGTCCCTCCATGCCTAGATAAAAACATATTTCATTTTATTATTATTATTATTTTTGTGTGTGTGTGGTGTTGGGAATCAAAACCAGGCTATGTCAGGCAAACACTCTAACACTGAGCTCCACTCTCAGCCCTGAATCACGTATTTTTAAAACTTCAGAAAGAGGCCAGGTGTGGTGGCACATGCCTATAGTACTAGTACTTGGGAGACTGAGGCAAGAGAATTGAGTCCAGTCTCTGCAACTTAGCAAAAACCTGTCTCAAAAACAAGTTTATTAAAAAAGAGCTGTGGATGTAGCTCAGTGGTAGAGCACTTGTCTAGCATGCATGACACCCTGTTTCAATCTCCAGTATCGCAAAGAGAATGAAAATTTTTAAATCAGCCAGACACGGTGACACACGCCTATAATCCCAGTGGCTCAAGAGGCTGAGACAGGAGAATCTCGAGTTCAAAGCCAGCCTCAGCAATGGCAAGGCACTAAGCAACTCAGTGAGGCCCTATCTTTAAATAAAAATACAAAATAGGTCTGAGTGCCCCTGAGTTCAATCCCCGGTACCAAAATAAATAAATAAATCCAAAAATCATTTTTTTTTAATTGAAAGAAAGAGAAGGAGCCTGGAGCCGTGTCATGGCTCTGTGGTGTCCTGCACCCCTGGCTGCCTCCACGAAGGCCATCTTTGGCCACACCTGTCACTCCTCCTCCCTCTTCCCAGAAGGCTCCCAGGGCTCACCCTACCCAGTGTTTCTAGTTGGGATCCTGAGACAGGATCTCAAGTATGCCCTGTATTTGAGGTAGGAGGGCAGCGAATTTACCAGGGTTTAAATTTCAAAACAGTGAAGGAGCTAAAAGAGGCTGTAACAACCTATGGTCCTCAAGCACCCTTCACTGTAAGCTTGGTCGAATCCATTAACAACTTGAACATGACGCCAGCAGATGTTATAGCTCATTGCTTACAAAATTTTGCCACTGTGGGCATTCCAAAACAGTTAAAAACAGATAATGCCCCTGGTTATACTTCTACCTCTTTTAAACAATTTTGCGCATCATTTGGCATTACTCATATAACAGGAATCCCATACAATCCACAGGGACAAGGCATAGTTGAAAGAGCTCATCAAACTATTAAAATGTACTTATTAAAGCAAAAAGACGGAATTGGGAAGGGGTATATATTCCCCAAAGATAAACTTAAAATAACCCTTTTTACTCTAAACTTTTTAAATTTGGATTCATCAGGACTTAGTGCTGCAGAAAGGCATATGTGTCCAAAAAATGTACATAAGCCCAAGGTACTTTGGAAAGATATTCTAACAGGACAATGGAAAGGTCCTGACCCAGTAATTGTCTGGAGTCGGGGGTCTGTTTGTGTGTTTCCACAGGAAGAACAGCAGCCGATTTGGGTTCCGGAAAGATTAACTAAAATCCTGACCCAGTGATTGTCTGGAGTCGGGGGCCTGTTTGTGTGTTTCCACAGGGAGAACAGCAGCCGATTTGGATTCCAGAGAGATTAACTAAAGCGATTTCTACAGACCAAAAAGAAGATGATTTGGCTCAAATCCATAACAGCTGATATCCAAAACTCCAATTTAGCTATCCTTACATCTGCGACAGAACCAGGATGCTTTTTTCAATATCTATTTTATTATTGCCTTTTCCCATATCATGAAGTTCTATTTTGGTTTTTGAGCTCTTACAGACCTAAGTTAATGTTTTGCTGATCAGTTCTATTTTTTTTTTTTGACAATAGAGTTTTTAAACATTGCAATGGAGATTTCACCTGTAAAAAGTTATAAGGCCTTTACTATTATGTTATGTGTTGTATGTATTATATTATGTGTGCACACTTGTGTTTTGTGTTATATGTTTGAATGTACGTATGTCCATATATCATATATGATGAGCGCTCATGAAAAAATGGATCCAAATATTTTTTTTATTCACGTGATTTAAATGGTTTAATTTAAATTGGGTAAATAACTGTTAAGGATTGTTTTAATATGTAAATAAAAAAGGAGGTTAACAGATCTGTTTGTTTACTTTCACCTTTCCTTTTCATTATATTTAATAATTCTCTTCAAGGTAATGTAAATTGTTAAGAAAATTGTTTTCTTTTAGTGCCTTCTGGAATGTTACATAATTTTTTCTTTAGCCATTATTGCCAGAATTCCTATCTTCATCCCAGTGCCGGTGAAGACAAAGATAAAACTAATCTACAGCTTCTGCAATAGCCATCACTGAACTGCTTGCAGAACTTGCCTAGACTATGTGCAGAACTTGCAGAACTTGCCTAGACTTGCCTAGACTATGCATTGTGAACTATCTGTTGGTGCAGCGACTTGTGGTAGTGTTGGGGTATTTTTGCTGATGATGTCATCGGTGGTACAATTTTTCCAACAAGAGCCATCAATTGGCTTGGTGTGTCTTCCTTCCTTCTCCTTGTCATGACAAAGACCTCTCCACAGGTGTGGCTGTATACTGGACCAGTAGTCAATGACGGGTAAGATCCAATTACAATGGTACCAACCTAAGACAGGAGGCTGACGCCCTGAGGTCAGCTCATCCGAAGACGGGTAAGGACCATATGTAGTATTGGACAACCTAAGGCAGGCACGGTCCCTAAGCCACATGCTTGTTGTGTAAACAGAGAGGAGATGTTGAGAGCCACAGCCAAAGGGGCCCCAGCAAACTTCCAGCTGCCAGCAAACTTCCAGCTGCCGGCTGATGATTGGCTCACAGCGGCCCCAGCAACATCTAGCTGATTGGCTCCTCTGCGGTGATGTTCATTGGGCTGTTTCCCTGCCCTTCAGACTGCCAGCTGATGATTGGCTCACAGCGGCCCCAGCAACATCTAGCTGATTGGCTCCTCTGCGGTGATGTTCATTGGGCTGTTTCCCCTGCCCTTTCAGACCACGGAGCTGCTCATTGGGGGACTTCTTTGGCTCCGCCCATGCGACCCAGCCAATTGGCCTCAAGAACAGGAGGATTGTGGGAGGTGGTGAGGTTTGTGTGGGGGTGAGAGGCTTGTGTGGGTGAGAGGCTTGTGTGGGTGAGAGGCTTGTGGGAAGCCGGTGGTGGCAGTTGGGCTCTGAGGGTTTTTTCCTGAGGAGCTGTTTTGTTTGGCGTTTGTAGTTCTAAAAATAAAGTTAGTTTCTTTTGACAAGTGGCTCCTGAATTGTGCCCAGCCAGACTGCAGCAGTTTCTGATTCCTTCTCCCTGGGAGGCTCTGTGAGGAGGCAGAGGACAATGGCCTGGGAAGGGAGGAAGCCCACTGCACAGATGTGCCCCCTCCCAGCACTTCTGAGAAGACTGATGAAGCCGGCGTTCCTGGAACAGACTGGTGCATTGTCACCATTTGCCGCGTCCCACAGAGAAGACAATGCAGACATGGGAACAGCATGCAGCTCCCAGCTCACCACCCCTGGACTCTTCATCAGGGCTTACGGAGGCCACTCCTCCAGCACCCTGATCCACCTCAGTCCCCTCTCTGACCTCTCCTGGCCCCCAGTCCATCTGGCTCCCAATACTCCTGAAATCTGGGAATTCCTTGTCCTCGGGTCACTTGGGCCAAGTGCTGCGTGTCTCTGGGAGGAACCCCTTAGGGGACATGTGACTTCTGCAGCTGCTTTCCTGCATCAGTAAGATGTGCCCTTGGGTCTGCAGAGATGAAGCCACCTCCCTGTGTGCATGCGGGTCAGGGGACCTGTGCTGGGGACGAGGGCTTCCCTCCTGGGGGCTTTGCTGTCACCTGGGAGAGGCCTTGTCTCAGATTGGAGTGTGGGGCTGGGGGACACCTGGGCTGGGATGAGGGTGTCCCTCTGTGGTCATCATAGGGAAGTCAAGAGGGCGGTGCCTGGTGCATCCCCTGGGCCCAGGGAGGACCCCAGTGTCCTCGTTTGCTATGGCCACCTAACAGAGGGCCCAGACTGAGGGCTCACAGCGGGAACTGCCATCTCAGTGCTGGAGGCTGACGTCCCGACCCAGGTGTGGGCAGGCTGGTCCCTCTGGGAGGGTGAGGAAGGGTCTCTGCCCCAGGCCCCTCCTTGCTTTGCAGGTGGCATTCCCTGGGTGTCTTCACATCACCTTCCCACTGTGCGTCTGGGTACACAGCTCTCTTTTCCATGGGGACACAGTCACATTGGGTTAGGGCCCACCCTAAAGACCTCTTCATAACTCGCTTATCTCTGTAGAGACCCTGTCTCCAAACAGGTCACCTCTGAGGTACTGGGGGCAAGGACTGTGTTATGTGAGTTTGTGGGGGTCACATTCAGCCCTGACACTAGGGCTGGGGTCCTGGGTGAGGCTGAGGGAGCCGGCAGGGACTGGGAGAGTCAGGGACAGAGGCAGGACTTCTTGCCCTTTCCAAGGTTGGAGGACTCCCAGGTTATTCACTGCCTACCTGGGAAGATCGGGGTTTACCTGGGTAAGGGCCCTGAGTGTCTTTTTGAGCCCCTCCCCCAACCTCCAATCCAGAGCTCCTCCCCCTGCACATGACCTCTGTTCCTCCACTGTCCCTCTCCCTGCTGGATTCACTGTCCCTCGAATTGGGATCCCCAGCTCCCCCCTCCCTCCCAGTCACCCCAGCTAGTAGTAAATCCCGCTGCACAGTCATTTAATGAGGTTCTGCCAGCCACAACCTCAGCAGTGACCAGGAGCAGTACCAGGCCACCACTGTCCCCTGCAGGGTTTATTGCGGCAGCCTCCCTACTCCTGACCCTGGCCCATCAGTGCATTTTTGGAAGGGTCAAGCTCACCACAGCCCTGGTTGTCTTCCCGTTGCTGTGTGTGTGTGTGTGTGTGTGTGTGTGTGTGTGTGTGGTGCTGGGGATTGAACCCAGGGCCTTGTGCATGTGAGGCAAGCCCTCTACCAGCTGAGCTGTGTCCCCAGCCCTGCTTGCCCAATCTTGACCAAATATTTCTGACCTGGGAACCCGAGGCACAGTGGATGCCGCTTTGAATCCTCTATGTGGACCCCAGGACCACCTTCCAGGTGGGTGTCGTGATCTGGGCTGTTAGCAGTCCAGACAAGTTTGTGCCTTTCCATGATGTCAGAATCTACTGGATAACAGTAAATTCACAAGCTACAACATCCTCAGCAGTTGTAATTCACTCAGCATTTGCGGGTCACCTGGAGTCATCAGCTGGGCAATCACAGGTCCTTCCAGTCTTAATTATAAAGTCTGTAACACTCCAGTCACTTGCGACACTAAGGAAAGGTTGAAGGGGCCACAGGGTCCCTGGGGGCTGGCCTTAGGCAAAGGCAGAGGGCACCTCCTGAGGCAGGAGTCACTGCAAGTGGTCAGGTAAGATTATGAACCAGCAGAGAGCTTGGTGGGAGCTGGCAGAGCATGGGACTTGTGCCACAGCAGGCTCTGGGTGGCAGGCAGTGTCAAAGTGGGCCTCACCACGCAGGGAGGTCTAGCCAAGCTGAAGCCCCGGGGTAGAGGCAGGAGTTTGTTGTCTGTTGACCTGGGGACACACTCATCGGAAAGCCTGGTGGGGTTGGTGCTCCTGGGTCTGAGTGCTCCTCCTGTGCGTTCCCAGGTGAGGTCTGGGCTTCTCTCTTGGTCTGGGGTCTCTGATAAGCTCTCAGGCCTGGTTTTTCCTGATAATGCATCATTTGCTTTGGGTTTTATTCAATAAGTTCAAGGGTGGCCAGTTTTATTAGCACCATTATTTATCAGTTTGTGCTTTTGGTGGTGCCAGGCAGATGGGGTTGCTCACTTGTACAAACCAGGTATGGAGACCTTCTACCTTGGCGGTTGTCCTCAAAATGGACTAGCTCATGGCAAACCGCTGCTTGACAAAACAGAGTGACTCGGGTGAGGCACAGCCTGGGAACTGCTGTTCTGTACAGATGGAGGGACTCGGAGCAGGACGCAGCTGCTCTAGACAATGGACACCCCCCTGCATGCACCAGGCCTCCATGAACCCACGAGGTAGTCAGACACCGTGCGGGGGAGGCTGGGGAGCATGGGCGGGGGGGGGGGCTCTTTAGCCCACTGCCGCCCACTCACTCCTTCTAAGTTGTGCCAGCTGCAGGCTCCCCATGGCCACGCACAGCTCTGTCCTGTCCCACCCCACCCCATCCTACCCACCCACCCATCTTACCCCATCTCATCTCATCTCATCCCATCCCACCCCCACCCCATCCCTCCAACCCCCCCCCCCCCCAGCACTAGTGAGGGGCCAGGAATAACTCCTGATAGGTAGAGTTTCCTAAATTTGTCAGATTGTAGGAATTTTCTGCAGGAGTTTGTTAAAACAGCAGATCCCCAGGCCCCAGCCAGAAAGACTCTTGAATCAGTGGGTCCGAAGCTGGGCCCAAAATCTGTCTACTTACCCAGAACCTCAGATGTCTGTGACAATTGGCCACGCTCCGGCAGCCCCTGCTCCAGGGCCTGGAGGGCTGACCCTGTCTCCACCCAGACCTCAATCCTGTAAGGGCGGCCTGGAGGAGTCGGGAAGGAGGAGCAGCGTGACTGGGTGACAGGGAGGTCTTTCAAATAATCAGTCACCTGTGCAGGGAACAGGGCATGCACACACTTGCAGTCCCAGATACTCAGTGTCTGAGGCAGGAGGATTGCAAGTTCATGGCCAGCCTGGGCAGCTGAGTAGTGTAGTGGTGGTCCACTTTATGCATTGAATATAGCCCTTGCTGCTCTGCCGCTGCAGCTTATTTTTTAGATGGACACGTTTCTTTCTCTTCTCTGCCTGCTCCTCCCGAATCTCAGGGAAACACGGTTACCTTCCTTGCCCATCCTAGGCAGAGTTATCCTGAGCACAGACCCACCACAGAAACAAAGTAGTTCAGACTGTGGGGAAGGCACCAGATCTCAGAAGTGACTGTCTCCCAAATTAACAAGTTAGAAAAGTTACAACTCCAACAGACAGCACGTGGAATGGAGCCCTGGGATCACCTCTTTAAAGGCCCCCAGTCCCCTCTGATGGGCAGAATCACAGCCCCTGGGACAGGAGTCCTTTTGTGTTTATCTTTTGCTACCAAAGCAATAAAACTTCTCTTTCCTTTTTCTCAAAACTGTGCCCTCCTTTTTAGGTTGGCATCTGGAGACAAGGACAGAGCTTTTGGTAACAGTAAGACCCTGTCTCAAAATAAAAAATAAAAAGGGCTGGGATGGAGATCAGTGGAGGACCACCTCAAACAAAAATAGTCACATTTTGGGTGGGACTAGGGTGGGGTGGGGTTGTGGAAGGGGAAGGGCCAAATGACTTAAGGCTGAGGTCCCCCAACACCCCCATAACTGAGGATCCATTTGGGGACAGGCCAGCCATCCTGTTTTCAAGGGCTCCATTCATCCTTCTCCCAGAATTCAAGGGGGACAGAGACTAAGCGGACTGAGAAGGAGGTGCCAGGCCAGCACCCCTGGGCCACCTGTCTGCCACTTTCCTGCATCTGCAGGAAGAGAGGGGCCAGTGCCTGTCCCACCTAGAGCTCTGGGATTTGGGCCTTGACTTCAGCAGCAATTCTCACCTTTTAAGGGAATCCTTCGTTTCTTGTTTATGTCCTTCGCACTAAACCCTGAGTGCCTTATCTCCATGTACCCATCTTTGGGCCCAGGGCCTGGCACAACAGGGACAGTCATTGAATATTTATTTGTTTAACAAATAAATGGACTGTGGACATCAAGCGCCACCTGGTGGAGAAGGTGTGTAGTGCACTTCAGATCCTGTCTGGAGCTCTGAGCCTGTAGGGAGGTGGCCTGGCCCTTTGGGGCAGCTCAAGTGTGAGGGTAGGTTGGGGTGGGGTAGGATCCCTGGACAAGGTCTGTTAGGGCATGGGGGACTCTCTAGGAGGCCAAAGGAGGAGGCTGTGCTGACAGAGCGAGGACAGGAGGCTGCTCAGCTGCTTTGAATATGTGAGATAAGGCATATAGGGTTGAGAAGGTGAGGCTCAGAGAGGTTAGTAACTTAGTTCAGGATACACAGCTTATCAGGGGCAGAGCTGGGATTCAAAGCCAGGCAGTGAGGCCTAGGCCTAGAGGGCTCATGCTCTGAGTTACTCTGAGCTTCATTCGCTGGTTCATTCATTCTTTCCTTTTCAGAACCAAATGTCCAGCAGCAGGGCTGTGGCTGGGTCGCCAGTTCCCCTATGGCTCTGGCCTTTGCAGTCCAGTGTAGTCCTCCCCGAGGGGACCTTCTCTTTCCCTGAGGAGGGCTTTGGTGATCTGGGGTCAGAGACTACTCCTTGGATTAGAACCCACAGCTGACTTCCACATGTCCCCATGCTGTCCGCTGCTGGGACCTCCCCTTCTCTACCTGCAGCCTCCTCCCTCTTCCTCAGGGCTCTGTGCATCTACTGAGTCAGAGCTCTGGTGCAGGTGGGCAGGAAAAAGCAGGGGTGTGGTTGGCTTAGGCAAGGGCAGGCTTCCCTGGAACTGGGGATTGAACCCAGGGCACTCCACCACGGAGCCACATTCCCTGGCCTTTTTAATTTTATTTTGAGCCAGGGTCTTGCTAAGTTGCTCAGGTTGACCTTGAACTTGCGCCTCTCCTGCCTCCGTCTCCCTGGGATCCTCCTGCTCGGGTCTCCGGGTTGGCGGGGCTTCCTCACTGCTCTGGGGAAGGCACAGTATTTTTAAGAAGGTCCCCAAAGGATTCCAGTGTTCACCTGGCTTGAGCCCCTCGCAGCGTCTGTGTGATCGAACGTGGTCAGCTGAAGCGCAAGGACAGAGAGGACTTTGTCCGAGCCCCAGCTCCCTCGGCTGGCCTGGTCCGAGGCTGGCACTCTCCCGTTTCCTGCTGTCTCTGCTGTTACCCTCTCTACCTCCCCCTTGACAGCCAACCTGCCTCAGGTCCTCTTCCTGTGTACCCAGAGCCTCACCGGTGTCCACGGCCTATGGCTGGAGAGTCTGGGAGAGTGCTTGGACTCTGCAGAAGCCTGTCCACCTGTCAAGAGGGGCAGCTGCCAGCAGGAAAGCCGGCAGTTCTGGCAGTGACCAGCAGGTGGAGACAGGGTGGCTATGGCTGGTGGGCCAGCACAGCTCTGTTGGCGGCAGACCCTCTGCTTCCACAGCAGGTCTCACTGTATCCTCTGGTTCTGGCCACCGTGGGGTTAGGACCAGGAGAGAGGGACCTCCCCACACACTGTCCTGCACCTCCCTGCTCCCAGGCTATGTGTGGTCTTGGATCCGCCCAGCTCCACTCTGTCTACTCCCTGCTCACCCCCCTCCGTGCCACCAGGAGTCCTTAGTCCTGTCCTCTGGGGGCCAATCAGACAGGGGACAGACATCAGGGATGGGCCAGGCTGGACCCAGGATGGAGCCAGGGTTCCAGAGCCAGGCAGGCAGGCAGGAGTTGGAGTCCGAGAGGTCTGGGGCCAGACAGGAATGAGGTGGGCACCCTGGAGTCCCCTCCAGGCCAGCCCTGCCCAGGAGGTGTGACCTGCAAAGCACACACGTACTACAGACTCCTGGGAACGTCTGGCAGGAGCTGAGCTGTGCGTTGAGATGGTTGGGTGTGTGCAGGAGGAAACTGCCCACCTTCCTGAGGACTTAGCGGTGGATCGTCACCAGAGTCAGAAACTCACATGTCCAAACTCAAGGTCAACGTGCCCCCTGAAGTCAAATATCAGTGGGCTATGAACTGACCTCTCACTGTTCCGTGCTGCCCCTCTCCTTAACCAGCGCAGGGGCCGGAGCTGACAGGAACCTTTTTGCACTTGTCCAGGGTCATCCTAGGATGAGGAAGGAGGAGGAGCAGGGGTGGTATTGGTGGCCTGGGAGGCCCCGGGAGGCAGCCACTTCCTGCGAGTCTCTCCCCCTGGGTAATCATGGCCCCAACTGCCCAGCACCCTCTTCTCCAAGTGCCCCTGGGTCAGCAGCTGCAGCACCCTCCTGCTGCCCCCCACTGCCTTCTCCCAGCCACTGTCCCCTGCCCTGTGTGGTCACTCCCTAGGGAGTCACAGCACGGTGACTGGAGGTGTTTCACAGGACAGGTGTGGGCTCTTCCAGGCACTGGAGGAGCAGGGAAGGCGTGTGTGCTGGCCGGCGTCCAGCCGGCAGTGAAACATCCCCAGGGCTACGCGGCTGGTTCCCGTTGCTGATCTCCTGTTGTCCCTGTGCTGGGGACAGAGCCCAAGTGCTCCACCTCTGAGCTACACCCCAGCATCCTCCCTGTTTCTTAAAAACTTTGATACAGGTCTTGCTGAGACCGGCTTAAACTTGTGTCCCTCCAGCCTCAGCCTCCCGAGTGGGGGATTACAGGTGCACCAAGCACCGCTGCCCACCCCCTTTTAAGTGTCCCAATAACCTAGGAAGTGGGAGAGCGAGTGGCAGTGTCCCCTTCTGCAATGAGAAAACTGACGAGGACACACCTGCCACTCAGGCTCCGGCCTTCCCAGCTGTGGAGGCCCATCGTCACAGCAGGGGACCTCCCTGCTGTCAGGCGCCTCTCACCCACCTCCTGCCCCTGGTCACCTGTGGAGGGGTCCCTGGCAAGTGCCTGTGACTCAGAGGGACACTAGGGCCCTGCCGGGAGAGGCTCCTCTCAGGTCCTGCCGTCTCCGTGTCGCTGGGGACATGTGTGTCTGGATCAGCAGCCCCATGTTGCCCCTGCCCCCTCCTCCTCCTGAGTCGCTGGGACCTGTATTTTATCGAGGTACAACGTGACATAAGTGCAAGGCAGGATCCTTTGACACATTTGCATGTCTTTATTCCACCCCTCCCTTCTCCCTGCTGGGCAGTTTGGAAAGAGCTTGAGGGAAGCCTTCTGTCCCTGTGCCCAATTCTTGTCCCCCCACCCTGGGCCGTGCAGTGGCTCTGGGGCCCTCTGCCCAATTCCTGGGTGAGCTGAGGCTGCAGGGCCTTGTGGTCCTTGTTTTCCTGAAGCCCTACAGTCTTTCCTGGAGAAGGGGGTTGTGCAGGGCACCCAGGTGAGGGGTGTGGGGGGTGACCCTGAGGCAGGAATGTCTCCTGAGAAGGTGGCTGTGCGAGCCCTGGGGGGAGGCACGGGGAGGCTGGAGATGACGTGGAAGAACCCCCACCCCACCCTACTTCCACTGAGCATGTCCCCAACTCTGCAGTGTCACATGGGGAAGCCAGAGCCCTCTCCCTCCAGGGGAGCCAGGTCCTGGGTGCTGCTCCCTTCCTGAGCCGGCCCAGGGAGCCCCTGCTGAGCTCTGCAGCGAGGGTCGAGGGTCCTGGGCTTCTGGCTGCTTGTAGCTTCCTCTTCCTCTCTGTCCACCCTGACCACAGTACCCCCAGGACAGCAGGAGGACAGGTCATGGCCACCATGACCAGCAGGTGTGGACTGTGCCCAGGACTGAGGGGATGACTGGAACCCGGGTTTAAGGTGGCTGGGCTCTTCAAGGCTGTGTTGCTGAAAGCTTGGTCCTTGTCCCCAATGCCGATTCAATAATAAGGACACAGTTTTGAGAAGAAAAGAAGATTTATTGCTTTGCTAGCAAAGGAGAAACACAGGGGACTCCTGTCCCAAAGGCTGTGGTTCCTCCCATCAGCAGGAACAGGGGGCCTTAAAGAGGTGGCTCACAGGCTCCGTTGCACTTGTTAACTTGGGAGACAGTCATTTCTGAGGTCTTCTGGTGCCATCCCACAGTCTGGGTTACTTTGTTCCTTTGGGGGGTGTGCACTCAAGGACAGATAAGTCAACCTAGGAGGGAGAAGGAGGGTGATCCTGTTTCCCCTGAGATTAGGGAGGGGAGAGATTAGGGAGGAGCAGAGAGAGGAAGGGAAAGAAGCATGTCCCTTTTAACCATACGTGGCAGTGGCAAGGGCTGTATTCCAGGCCTAAAGGACACCACGGTTACATTTCCTCACTGTCAATTTCTACATTCCATTTGTGTGGAGAAACGGGCGACAACATTTCCAAACTACTGCCTGCTGAAGGGAGGCGAAGTTGGGGAGTGACTCACAGTCCTGGTTCTCCACCAGGTGGGGTGTGGACAGGTAAGGGCACTCAGCCTCAGAGCAGTCAGAGGTGTGCTAGGAGCCACAAGCAGATAAATGATGCATGGCACCTTTGCTTGTAAAGTGACGCCAGCTAGCCACTGAGATGATATGATTATGTTAAGATTTACATTCATATGCAAATTGGGCTCCTGCTGTTCACCTTGGCCTGCTACCGGACTCAAGTTACGGAACTCCTGGAGAGTTCCCATTGGTTGGGGAAGGATAGTAGGAGGAAATTCCGGGGGAGGTCCAGGCCCCCCGGTTCTGGGGAACGCGCGGTTCCGGCAGACGCCCGCGTGGGAGGACCAGGTTGCCTTGCCGGCGCGTACGGAGTATTGGCGGCTTTTTCAAAAATAAAGTTTTGTTCCTGCTTGAGTGGCTCGTGATTCTGTGCCCAGCCAAGACTGCAGCATTTGGTGGCCCGTACGGGGAATGCCTGAAACTTAGAGGTGAGTAAAATTGCTCGCCCCTGAGGGAAGGCAACAGGATGGATGACCATCTCAAAAAACAATGTGTTCTTGTTTTGATTTATTTTGTTTTTATTTTGAGCTCCCTAGCCCTAGAATTTTCTCAGGCGAACTGGGAAAAATGGTTGGCTCAAGGTTTGAAGTTATTCGGCCCTGAGAAAGAGAAAATTGATACAACCATTCTCTGCTCTGTTTTTGTTTCATTCTGTTTCGGCTTTGTTTTATCCTATCTTATTGGGTTACGTTACCTTTATAGTAGATTAGAATCTAGTAAAAAACAAACCGAAAAACTGTTAAGTAAATTCTTAGAGGTCCAAACTATGGTAGAAAAAACGCTAGGTCAAGCAAAAGAGAAGGTCTCTCAAGCTAGTCAGACAGAGGAAAATTTAAAGAAAGCAAGCTTAGAGGAAAAGCAGCCATCAGGTGGAGAATTACAACAGGAGGTTGCTACTAACTCCGTTCTATCACCAGAGGGCGTAACTCAACCAACAGCTCCATCTACCGCTGAGCGGCCCTCAACTCCCGTAGTTGATGGACGGAATTCTGAGGCAGGACCCCAAAGATTAGCATGCCCTGTACTTGAGCAGGCAGGAGGGCAACGAATTCACCATGCTTTAGATTTCAAAACAATAAAGCAATTAAAGGAGGCTGTAACGACCTATGGGCCGCAAGCTCCCTTCACAATAAGCATGGTCGAATCTGTTACCAACTTGGACATGACACCAGCAGATTGGGCTAACATGTGTCGATCTGTGCTAAACGGAGGACAATATTTGTTATGGAAGGTTGCCAATGAGGAATTTTGCATGGAGACAGCTAGGCGAAATGCAGAAGCTGGTTACCCTCAAAGAAATATAGATATGCTATTGGGAAAGGGACCTTATGAGGGTCAAAGACAGCAAATTGAATATGACCCTGGCGTATACGCACAAATTGCTGTAGATGCAATTAGGGCATGGAAAACTTTACAGGGGCATGGAGACTTACAAGGTCAATTATCTAAGGTAATACAAGGAACTAATGAACCTTACGCTGAATTTGTAGATAGACTTATTCAGACAGCCTCTAGGATATTTGGAAATACAGAACAGGTAATACCATTTATAAAACAACTGGCTTATGACCAAGCAAATCGTTGCTGCAGAGAGGTCATTAGACCATGGAGACATGAAGATTTAAACACATATATTAAATTATGTAGAGACATTAATGAACAAGGGCAAGTCTTAGCAGCAGTACAACAGGCTTTAGATGCCAGGCCAAAAACATGTTATAATTGTAATCAAACAGGACATTTTAAAAGGAGTTGCCCCATAAGAGGAGGGTTTAACAAAGCTGGGTATCAAAGGAATAGAATACCGGGTATTTGCCCACGATGCCATAGAGGGAGACATTGGGCTAATGAATGCCATTCTCAAACCACCATAGAGGGTATTCCGTTGTCAAAAAACAGACAAGGACCAAGTGTTTACCCACGATATCGTGGAGAAAGGTATCAAGCTCCATTGCCAAAAAACGGACTAGAGGGCCCAATGCCCCGGGGCCCAAAACCACAAATATATGGGGCAATGGAGGAACCCAGCAGCACCATCAAGGTAGTGCCCAGGATGCATTATCCATTAAATCTCTCATCAGACAAACTAGAGGGAGCGCAGGGCTGGACATCTGCACCTCTGCCAGAGCAGTACTAACTCCAGAGATGGGAGTTCAAATCATTCCCACAGGAGTAAAAGGACCTCTTCCCCAGGGAACAGTAGGCTTATTATTGGGACGCAGTTCTTCTACACTAAAAGGACTTATGATAAGTCCTGGGGTAATTGATCCCGATTATGAGGGTGAAATAAAAATTATAGCTAGTTCTCCAAGAGGTATATCAGTAATTTCACCAGGAGATAAAATAGCACAGTTATTAATAATACCCAGCCTGCATGATAAATTTTCCAGTTGTAATGTAGAAAGAGGTAAGGGATTAGGCTCCACAGGTGTAGATTGGGCTATGCTGTCTTTAAATTTAGATTCTCGCCCAATGCTAAAATTAAATATTCAAGGACATGACTTTAATGGGCTGCTGGACACAGGAGCTGACCTCAGCATCATATCTCGTCAAGAATGGCCAAAACATTGGCCATTACAACAAGCCACTCAAACGCTTCGAGGCCTAGGAGTGGCAACAAATTCCCATAGAAGTGCTATGGTATTAGATTGGAGGGATCCTGAAGGATGTGAAGGAACTATACAGCCCTATGTATTGGATCATCTTCCCGTAAATTTATGGGGACGAGATGTCCTAGATCAATTAGGATTGACATTAACAAATAACATCAATCCTAACGCGCCCACTACTAGGGCTAAACAAAGCTTTAGGAAAGAAAAAAGATTAAAAGAACAAAAACAAGGTATGACAGCACCTATTCAAATAGATCAAGAAATAAATAGACATGGTTTGGGTTTTCAGAAAGGGCCACTGAGACAATCAAAATTACTTGGAAATCAGAAAGACCAATGTGGGTTCCTCAGTGGCCCCTGACTAAAGAAAAGATACAAGTAGCCCATGACTTGGTCAGACAACAATTAGCAGAAGGACATATACAACCTTCCGTATCCCCCCATAATACTCCCATTTTTGTCATTAAAAAGAAATCTGGTAAATGGAGATTATTACAAGATTTAAGAGCCATTAATAATGAGATGGTTATTATGGGACCTGCTCAATCAGGGATTCCCCAATTGTCTGCTTTACCAAAAACCTGGCATGTTTTAGCTATAGATATTAAAGATTGTTTCTTTTCAATTCCAATTCATCCTGAGGATAGTCCACATTTTGCATTTACTATCCCTGCACTAAATCATGAAGGTCCTGATCAGAGATATGAATGGAAAGTACTCCCTCAAGGGATGGCTAACAGCCCAACTATGTGTCAAATTTATGTTAATAAAGCAATCCAGCCACTTAGAAATCAAAATCCTGAACTACAAATATTTCACTATATGGATGATGTGTTATTGGCACATAAAGATAAAAACACATTACTAGAATGTTATGCCACACTTACAAACTTATTGAAAAATTATAATCTAGAGATAGCAATAGATAAAGTACAATTAAATCTTCCAATTAATTATTTAGGAGTTCTATTATCCTCAACCATGGTCCGTCCACCAAAAATTCAAATACGAGTAGATCAACTCAAATCACTTAATGACTTTCAAAAGTTATTGGGAGACATAAATTGAATAAGGCCTTATCTAGGCATACCAACAGGAGAGTTGGGACCTTTGTTTGATATTCTAAAAGGTCCATCAGATCCAAATTCACCCCGCATGTTAACGCCTGAAGCAAGAAAAGCATTAAAAATCATTGAAACATATATGGAAAATATGAATTTGGATAGAATTGATATAAGTTTGCCTTTATTATTTATTGTACTACCAACAAAAAATATTCCTACAGGAGTATTTTGGCAAGAAGCTCCATTATTGTGGATACATTTATCTTATTCTCCTAACACTATTCTTACTAGATATCCTGAGGCTGTAGGACAATTGATACTCAAAGGAATAAAAGCAGCTAAGGGAGTATTTGGGATTTCTCCCAATAAAATTATTACTCCATATACTATGGATCAAATTGATGAGTTAGCTAATGAGTTAAATACTTGGGCAATAATCATGTGTAAAACTAGTGTTTCATTTGATAATCACTTACCATCTAATCCTTTGTTGTCTTTTTGGTCTAAGCATCCTGTAGTTTTTCCAAAAATGACAAGAAAAACCCCTATCATAAATGCTCCAAATATATTCACTGATGGGTCAAACAATGGTACAACAGCAGTAGTTACTCCTGATCAAACTTTTACATTTTTAGTACCCAAACAATCAACTCAAAAGGTAGAGCTTAATGCAGTATTACAAGCTTTTATGATGTTTAAAGATTCTGTATTTAATTTATTTTCTGATAGTCAGTATGTAGTTAATGCTATAGTATCCCTTGAAGATGCTGGTAAGATTTCACCTTCTTCTACTGTTTTCTCTTTGTTTTCCGCTATACAAAGTCTAATCTGGGACCAAAAAGATCCATTCTTTATAGGACATATCAGGGCACATACAGGATTGCCTGGAGCCCTTAGTATGGGCAATGAACTAGCAAATAAATCTACACATGACATACATATTTTCTCCACAATAGAAGAAGCTATAAATTTTCATAAAAGGTTCCATGTCAATGCTAATACTTTACAAAAGCGTTTTAAAATAACTAAAGAACAAGCCAGACATATAATAAAACAATGTCAAAATTGTGTGACATTTTTACCACAAGTTAATCTTGGAGTCAATCCTAGAGGGCTGATACCTAACCATATTTGGCAGATGGACGTCACACACTTGCCAGAATTTGGAAAATTAAAATATTTACATGTTACAGTTGATACTTCTTCCGGATTTTTGATGGGTTCCCTTCATGCCGGAGAAAAAACTAAAGATGTTATAGCTCATTGCTTACAAAATTTTGCCACTGTGGGCATTCCAAAACAGTTAAAAACGGACAATGGTCCTGGTTATACTTCCACCTCTTTTAAACAATTTTGCTCATCATTTGGCATTACTCACATAACAGGAATTCCATACAATCCACAAGGACAAGGAAGGCATAGTTGAAAGAGCTCATCAAATTATTAAAATGTACTTATTAAAACAAAAGGAGGGAATTGGAAAGGGATATATATCCCCCAAAGATAAACTTAAAATAATCCTTTTTACTCTAAACTTTTTAAATTTGGATTCATCGGGACTTAATGCTGCGGAAAGACATTTGTACCCAAAAAATGTACATAAGCCTAAGGTACTTTGGAAAGATATTCTAACAGGACAATGGAAAGGCCCGGATCCAGTGATAGTCTGGAATCGGGGCGCTGTCTGTGTTTTCCCACAGGATGAACAGCAACCGATTTGGATTCCAGAGAGATTAACTAAAACAATTTCTACAGAAAAAGAAGATGATTTGACTCAAATCCGTAACAGCTGACATCCAAAGCTCCAGCTTGGCTATTCTTACATCTGCGACAGTGATTAACCAAGGTGTTTTTTTCAATATCTATTTTATTATTGCATTTTTCCCACATCATAAAGTTCTATTTTATTTTATTTTTTTTTGAGCTCATACAAACCTAGGTTAATGTTTTTCTGATCAGTTTTATTTTTTGACTGTGTTTTATTTTTTGACTGTGGAGTTTTTAAACATTGCAATGGAGATTTCACCTAGGTATAGCTACAAGGCCTTTATTTACTATTGTCTTATGTGTTGTATGTTGTGTGCACACTTCTGTTTTGTGTTGTATGTCTGTATGTATGTATGTCCATATTTCTTATATGAGGAGCGCTCATGAAAAAATGGATCCGAATTTTTTCTTTATTCACGTGATTTATATGGTTTAATTTAAATTAGGTGAACAGCTGTTAATGATTGTTTTTAAAGATGGTTAACAGATCTGTTTGTTTACTAATTTAAATTAGGTAAACAGCTGTTAAGGATTGTTTTTAAAGGAGTTTAACAGATCTGTTTGTTTACTTTCACCTTTCCTTTTCATTATATTTAATAATTCTGTTCAGGATAATGTCTCTTTAGCATCATTGCCAGAATTTCCATCTCCATCCCAATTCCGGTGAAGACTAAGATAAAACCAAACTACAGCTTCTATGATAGCTATCACAGTAAACTGTATAAACTGATGCATCAATGAATATAACTCAACAAGTAATGCTCAATCAAGGACTTGATTTACTTTGGGAGGAAATGGACATATTGATAGACTCCTCCAATTTGAACTGCTTGCAGAACTTGCCTGGACTATATATCAGTTGCATACATTGTGAAATATCATCTGGTGCACCGAATTGTGGTACTGCTGGCATATCTTTGCTGATGGTGTCACCAGTGATGCAATTTCCTTGCCAGCTCACCCCATGTTTATTGTGGTAATACTGGCATATCTTTGTTGATGGTGTCACCAGTGACGCAATTTTTCCAAAGGAGCCATCAATTGGCTTGGTGTCGTGGCATTTCTGTATCCTCCTCCCTTCTACTAGTGATGGTCTAAAATTTGGGGGCCAACAGAGGTGAGGCAAAGAACCTCACCCCCCCACTGGCACCAAGGCTAAATTTGGGGGCCAACAGAGGTGAGGCAAGAACCTCACCCCCCCACTGGTGCATAGGCCTATCCACAAGCATGGCTGTATGCTGGACCGGTAGTCAGTGACGGGTTGATCTGATTACAGTGGATTCAACCTAAGACAGGAAGCTGACGCCTAAAGGTCAGTTCTCCCATGATGGGTAAGAACCATATGTTGAATTGGACAACCTACCAGGCACGGTCCCTAGCCACATTGCTTGTTGCTTAATTAAACAGAAGGGGGCAAATGCTAGAAGCCACAAGCAGATAAATGATGCATGGCACCTTTGCTTGTAAAGTGACGCCAGCTAGCCACTGAGATGATTATGTTAAGATTTACATTCATATGCAAATTGGGCTCCTGCTGTTCACCTTGGCCTGCTACCGGACTCAAGTTACGGAACTCCTGGAGAGTTCCCGTTGGTTGGGGAAGGATAGTAGGAGGAAATTCCGGGGGAGGTCCAGCCCCCCGGGTTCCGGGAACGCGCGGTTCCGGCAGACGCCCGCGTGGGAGGACCAGGTTGCCTTGCCAGCGCGTACGGAGTATTGGCGGCTTTTTCAAAAATAAAGTTTTGTTCCTGCTTGAGTGGCTCGTGATTCTGTGCCCAGCCAAGACTGCAGCAGAGGTGCACAGTGGCAGATGGCCGTGAAGGGATGAGGCGTACAGAGGGCAGGGATCATGCAGAGCTTCAGGGCCCAGAGGGGGTCCCATGGTTGTCTAGGTCCTGGCTGACCTTAGAAGGCCAGGGCCAAATGTCGGCTGCTTCCCCTTGGTCCTTTTACTTCCTTGACTTTGGTCTCCAAGTTTTTGGTTTTAAACACCCAACTTAAAACCAGTTCCACCAATTGTAAAGAGGGAGTAACAGGTTATAACTTCAATATCTATAATTTCACAGACACACCTTTCATTTAATTGGGGCGAGTATTAGTACTGGAAGTCACATTACATACTACCTGTCCTGTAGGTGAAGGCTTATTACCTCCAATTAACCCAGGTTGGTGTTTGTTTGTTTGTTTGTTTTGAAACAGAACCTCTGCAAAACACTAACAGGCAACAGTTATAAAGTTTACAAGGAAAACACAAAATGAAATAAATAGAGCAAAAATATATTCAGTTTGTGTAAAAGCTGTGAACCAAGAAAAACGGCTTTTATAATCTTGAACCTTCACTTAGTTATATATTATAATCCCTGTTGGAGATCACAGTAATCCTTACAACAAAAGTCAATCTTTTGAACACGACTTTAAATGAGCTGGAGTGTGGCTTATTTTGGAGCCATTCCAACATGGAGTAAGGCAGAGCCTTATCCCAGGCAAGGGGGGCTCTTCACAAATAACACAACACAACATTACATCGGAAACATGGATCAAGGAAAGGCTAAGAGAGCTTTTAACTTTCTATTTGTGGAAAAAGTGGCAGAATGCCTCCATGTTTTACAATGTCACCTTTAAGCAGATCAGGATCTCCTTATCATCTTCCAAAAAATGCATTTAAATTCTAATTCCAATGTGAAAAGCAGCACAAAATTGTATATATATAACACTGACCACAGGTTACTCTCACCCGCATCCGGTGCAGGCGACAGAACTGGGGTTCCTCTTCACAGAGTGGGCAGGTTGCGAAATAAAGGCTAAAAAAGAAGAAGAAGAAGGCGGCAGAAAAACCACAGGACACAGAAAACAATTTTTAAAAAGCGGGGGTGGCTATAGGAAATATTAAGTATTTTATGCTTTCCCTTTCTTTTCTTTTTGCAGCACTGGGCATAAAACCCAGGCCTCCAATAGGCTAACCTCTAACTTTATCAGGAGGATATCCCTAGCCTCTGTTCTGTTTTTTTTTTTTTTTTTTTTTTTTGAGGCACTATAAAACTACCTTAAGTAGATTTCTAAAATGCTATTGGGTACTAAATTGTGTCATTAAAAAACAAATCCCAGGGGGGCTGGGGTTGTGGCTCAGCGGTAGAGCATTCACCTAGCACATAGAAGGTGCTGGGTTCAAGCCTCAGCACCACATAAAAATAAATAAATAAAATAAAGGTATTAAAAAAATTCAGGGCTGGGGATAAAGCTCAGTTGTAGAGTACTTGCCTTACATGCACAAGGCCCTGTGTTCAATCCCCAGCACCACACACACAAAAAACCCCAAAATCAATAAAATCTTTTTAACTCAAAAAAAAAAAAAAAAAAAAAGCGGGGGCGGGAGGGCTCGCCAATCCTAAGGATGGAGCTTCCACACTAGAAAGAGAGGATGGAGCCTGCGCTTGCTTTATTTATATGGGGAACCTCAAAGGTTTTCCATGGAATGTTCTGTGCCAAATAAGTTAGCAGGTGGGCTGTCCAGTTCCCAGTGGGTTAAGCCCAACTCCAAAGCTAAGGAGTGAAGACGGAGATCTCATCTTTGGTCAGTCTGATGTGCACGGGAGAGCCAGGAGAGTTCCTGAGGAAAAACCTAAGTCTCATGGCTGGGTTCCGAGTAAAGACACCCCTCAAGTAGCTCACAGGTGGCTCCAGTTGATGTTTATCCAGCTGTAAAACATCAAATGACATGAATAAATACCAACCAAATTCGTTATTTCTATGCAAATCTGAGACTTGCTACAGATAATTTTAGTTTGGAGAACACCAATTTGGCAAAGTGCACTCCTAAGCTTTATATTTAACTAAGTTTAACTTTTAAAGTACAATTGAGAATCCATAGTGTTGGGTAACAGTAATCACAGGTCTACACGGGTTAGCAAAAATCACAGGATAATTTTAAATCTCTCATATATTTAGGAAATGGTGTTAATGATCAGAAATTGACTTAGTCAAGCAAAAAATTATAAGACAGGTCTTCAAATAACAGAGTAGCCCTTCTATGTCAGATACAATGTATAAAAGAGCGCTTATTGTTGTCTTGCCTGTAAACTTACATAAACTTTCTTTTTTTAAAATTTTTAAATATTTATTTTATTTTATTTTTTTAGTTATCGGCAGACACAACATCTCTGTATGTGGTGCTGAGGATCGAACCCAGGCCGCACGCATGCCAGGCGAGCGCGCTACTGCTTGAGCCACATCCCCAGCCCCTAAACTTTCATTTTATAAACACTTTCTTTCAAATTGTTTTAGCTGTAGATGGACACAATACCTTTATTTACTTTTTACTTCATTTACTTTTTATTTATTTACTTTTATGTGGAGCTGAGGATTGAACCCAGTGCCTTCACATGTGGTAGGTAAGTGCTCTGCCACTGAGCTGCAGCCCCAGCTAGACAAGACTTAGACAGACATAGTTCTCAGATGCATACATATACCTAGTCACATATATTTGGGGTGTCAAGTATACTGTTATAACCTAAATATTGGTTGTTTGTTTAACCAGTTACAAAGTAATCATTTAAGACTTTAAAACAGATACAAACTCTAATTCCTTTAAGACTTAGTTTCCCCAAGTAATAAAACCTAATAAATCCAAGAAAATTATCTCAAAAGAGCAGATCCTTGTTTCAGACTTTGCTTCATATCAGCACATGAAAGTTCGAACAATTTTGACTGTGCTAATTATAGCCAATTTAATCACAAACTTTGAGATTTACCTTCCACAAAACTTCTGTGACTTAGTTAAACAACCACAACTTCTTTATACCCTTAGTTTTATTCTGTTGCATCTTGGACTTTAGCCCAAGTATATAACTTTTTTTTATATATTTTTTTCAGTTGTAGTTGGACACAACATCTTTATTTTATTTATTTATTTTTATGTGGTGCTGAGGATCGAACCTAGCGCCTTACAAGTGCTAGGCAAGCGATCTACCGCAAAGCCACAACCCCAGCCCCCCAAGAATATTACTTTACCAGGCAAAATACTTTCCCATCCAGAAGCATTTCTTTTACCTTCCAATTTTCCATACTAAAATGTATTTCCATACCTATAACTTTCTTTTATCTTTTCTAGTTTTAGACCCTTTCTTAAATTCATATTCTCAAACAGTCCTTAGGAATGTTATCTGTGCATTTTAATTTAAATCCCAGAAAATCATCTCAAAATTATCACAGATATCATCCCAGGAGAGGGTTGGACTATGCCTTCATCTTTTTTCTCTCCGGGGTTAGAGCACAGGGTATTTTTGAGGCTGACCTGTCTGTCTCCCTTGTCATCATCACAGTGCCATCAACTTGAAGTCAGTTCCCCACTTTGGGGCCTTTCTCTTATACTGGGCCTGTTGATACGCAGGGTGGGGGCCCTTCCCATCAGTTCCTTCAGGTTTCCTTGAGGTCCCTTTGCGAGGGCTGCCTAGGAAACACAGGTGGGCCTTAGTTTCTGTGTCCCTTTTCTGGGTGCAGTTATTTGTTCTGCCAGCGTCCCCAGGTATTTAGGTGGAAGGGATGCGATCAGAGCAAGCATTGCTCTGTCCCAGTGATGAGTATCTCCTGGTCAAGTGGGGTGTCCTGTCAGGTCTTAAAGGGGGACTATTCCTGTCCCCAGGTTATAAAGGACAGTGCTGGAACCTACTGCCACTTCCCTTGTGGCCAGCAGCCTCCACCCCCCAGGGGCAAAAGGGGCTGGAAGGCAGGGCACAGGCCAGTTCTCTGGCCATTTTTTCCCACCCGGGGAGCTTTTCTGGGATGTCCCCCCACCCAGTTCAGGGCTGGTATCCTTGACCCACACCGAGATGACCTGCGGCTGCTGGGGCCAGGCTGAGGAACAGTGCTGTGGGGGCCAGCGCTTGGTTTAAAATATTGAAGTCTTTTTAGCCCTTTCTTCTGCTGTCCTGCTGTCCCTGTGCACCAGAGGCAGCGTCTTTAGCACCTTCGACTCAGTTCCTGACGGCTCAGACCCCTCATCCTGCAACTGCATAAACCCCTACCCACAGGATCTCTTTCATATGCTTTAACCCTGACAGCCCAACTTCAATGTCAAGAGAAGCCATTTAAAGGCCAGGTTGTGTTCCAGCCAACCCTCTTTCCCTTAGACGGGCTCATCCCCATTGGTGGCCCATGCAGCCCAGATCTCTCTGCTCAAGAGGCTCCTAGTTAGATCAATGCAGCAAGTCCTGGGTCTTAGAGGGCGAGAGAGAGAGAGAGAGAGATAGAGAGAGAGAGAAACCTTTAAATTGACCAGCTAGGATCTCTCCCAAGAGCCTACCCACAGGGTCAGTGCAGTACTGGCCATGTCTTAACCAAACAGACAACCAGAGGGATCCCAAAGTCCAAGACCAACAAACAAATGAGAACCTGGAACAGATGAGAAGGGAGCCCCTATCCCTAGGTTCTCGAGTCCTGCTTAACTGAGACTCCTACATCAATGGTGCCACAGAGGTCCCCAGAAAGAGGGACCAGGTGTGTGGAATCCAGGGTCTCAGCGTGCACAGCGGGGGGCTTACCAAGTGGCCAAAGTTGTCACGAGTTTCTAAAGTTCAGTTTTCTTTTTCTCAAAGTGGACCAGGATGCAGCACCCTGTACCATTTAGGGAGAGAGGGTGGGAGTTCCCTGAAGCCAAAGGAGCTTCAGCAGTTGCTGGGACAGTCCCCCAGTCCCTCCCTTGACTTTCGAGAACAGCTCCTAAGTTCTACCCAAAGCCGACTCGCCTCCTTCCTCTCCTGTCTCCCAAGAAGTTCACCAGGACCATGAATCCTCAGCATGGAAGTGGGGTTCCTCAGGGAGCCAGGGCTGCCCAAGAAAGCTGGAGTGGGGGCTGCTCTTGGGTCCCATCTGGGGTGCCAAAATGTTGCTGAAAGCTCAGCCCTTGTCCCTGATGCCAATCCAATAAAGAGGACTCAGTTTTGAGAAAAAGGTTTATTGCTTTGCTAGCAAAAGAGGAACACAGGGGACTCCTGTCCCAAAGAGGTGGTTCTGCCCATCAGCAGGAACAGGGGGCTTTTAGAGAGGTGGCTCAAAGGCTCCATCCCGTGTTCTCTGTCTGGAGTTGTCAATCACTGGTTAACTTGGGAGACAGTCATTTCTGAGAACTTCTGGTGCCATCCCCAAAGTCTGGATGACTTGTTCCTGTGGTGCGCTTGTACTCAAGAGAGAAATCTCTAGGATGGGAAAGAAAGGCAACCCTGTTTCCCCTGAGATTGGGGAGGGGGAGAGATTAGGGAGGAGCAGAGAGAGAAAGAGGAACAGAAAGAAACAAGTCCATTTTAAAAATAAGTCGCAGCGGCAGAGCAGCAGGGGCTATATCAAAGCCCGAAGTGCACCTGTCACAGGTCCCCCAGGCCAGGCCTGACTCCCGTGTGGTCTCTCCCTCATTTTCTGGTCTGGTCCACAGTCTAGGTCTAGGGTTGAGCAGGGCCCTGCTGTGCTGGGCAGTGCTCTGACACCGAGCTGCACCCAGCCCTGGTTCCCAGGGAGGGGCAGGAGGGTGGGTAGGGTCAGGCCACCGCAGCTGGTCTCACCCATCCCCGGGGAAGAGAAACCAGGAGCCTCTGTCCTCTGGCTGTCCTCCCTGGCAGTGTGTCCTGCAGGTCTGCTCTGTCTCTGGATCTTACAGGTGTGAGCCCCAGCTGTGCACTTGGCCACAGAAGCACAGGTCTTGGGGCCCTTGGTGGCTATCAGTTATTCTCAGCCTCCATCAGGTGCTCCCTGGGCTGTCAAGCCTTCTCCCCCTGGGCCTCACCACAGTGAGCGGCCTCCTGCTTCTCCGGGCCTGGTGCCGGGCTCTGGCTGCACTGCAGAGGCACCCACCTGTCAGGGGTCTCCTGGAGACCCCCTCAGACTTCCTGGGGGAGGAAGTGGTGGAGGGAGGAGAAGGCTGCGGTGGTCGGTGGGAGGGGCTCTGACTGTGCCGCCTTGGAGGGCGGAGCTCTGCTGAGAGCCTGTCCACGCCCAGATCTTTCCTGAGGACCCCCCTCCCCCATCTCTAGAGTGTGTGTCCACACTGGGAGGAGACTGGAAGTGGGACCAGAGGCTTTGTGGCTGTGGAGGGACCCTCTCCTTGCCCTGGAAAGGGGGCTCAGCCCGGGGTTCTTGGGTTTGTCTTCCTTCCCCTGCATCAGGTCCAGTGATGGGCGCAGGGAGCAGCGGGAAGGTGCGGCCTCCTGGTTTTTTTGTTTGTTTTTTAAAGAGAGAGTGAGAGAGGAGAGAGAGGAGAGAGAGAGAGAGAGAGAGAGAGAGAGAGAGAGAGAGAGAGAATTTTTAATATTTATTTTTTAGTTCTCGGCGGACACAACATCTTTGTTGGTATGTGGTGCTGAGGATGGAACCCGGGCCGCACGCATGCCAGGCGAGCGCGCTACCGCTTGAGCCACATCCCTAGCCCCCTCCTGGGTTTCTGAGGTCATGAGGTCACCTTGCATCACCTGTGTTTTCCCTTGGGTCTGGGGTCAGGGACGAAGGACAAGTGCCTCCAGGCATGGCCAGGGTCAGGTCCTAGACCTGTTCCTCCTGCAGGTGTCCCCTGTGGTTTTCTCCCTTCCCCAAGGAGACTCACAAGGCGCCTCCCTGCTGGGTCCAGGCTTCCTACTGGAGACGCGTCCCCTTGGAGAGAGACTGTCCCAACTCGGGGACAACACTTTTGTGTGTTTTCATAGCCATCTCGTGACTTGTTCCCACAAAGGACCTGTTGTTATTGTTCAAGGTCATTTGGTGGCCAGTGGACAAGCCACACGAGCATCTGGCCTCCTGCTTCTTTGTGTATTCTGGACACTTGAGCCCACAGCAATGACTTTGGGATCATGGTACAACTAAAAGCGATGTCAGGGGCCAGGTGTGGTGTCTCATGCCTGTAATCTCAGCAATGTAGGGGGCGGAGACAGGAGAGCTACAAGTTCAAGGCCAGCCTCAGCAACTTAGTGAGACTCTGTCTCAAAAAAAAAAAAAAAAAAAAGGATTGAGGATGGGTTCAATCCTGTGTGTGTGTGTGTGTGTGTGTGTGTGTGAGTGATTGTTTACACACATACATTATTTCTGGGACTGTTCCCATGATCAGGCAGGAAATCCACTAAACCTGGCCCTCTCTCACACCCCTGATCACCTCAACAAGATGAACACCAGAGTCTTGGTCTCCTCAGGCCATAGTCTACCATGACATTGTCATAGAATTTGTCTTCTCTTTTTGATAAAGGGCCTCATTATGAGGCTCAGGCTGACCTTGAAACCCTGGGCTCAAGCGATCCTCCCATCTCAGCCTCTCAAGTAGCTGGGATTACAGGTGACTGTCACCTTGCCTGACTGTTAGAAAAATGTCCCCAGCTCTGCCAGGCTGTGTGCTCACCTTCCAGCAGTAGAACCATCAAGCCTCTTGGGAGGGTCCTCCTGTGGCCAGGGGGAAGGAGGACAGTGAATCTCCTGGGGAGCAGCAGGAGGGGACAATCTTGGGACCTCAGAGCTAGTGTGGGCTCCCTGGGGTGGGTGGGTGCCCTGACTCAAAAGCTCAAGCTGCTGGGTGACAGTCACACGGTCACTCTGTGCCAGCTGGGGGCACTATCACAGGCGTGTGGAGGAGGCGGGGGGTCCCTGCAGCCTTGCTGGATCCCAGCTCAGGGCCACAGGGGCTACACAGGAGGGGGGATGTCACCGCCTGTGGATGTCACAGTCAGATTGAGGACACATTTCCAGGACCAGGAACCATTCAGTACTCTAGGGCCACTGTGCCAACCTGGGGTCAGGCCTAGACTGGGCTCATGGAGGGGCAGTTCCAGGTTGGCCTCCCGCGGGGCAGGCCCAGTGCTGAGGACACAGGCTCTGTGTGCCCCTCCCACTGGTGACATCCTGACCACAAGGAGAAGAGGAGGAGTGACACGGCCAGAAGGAAGCCTGGCCCTGCAGACCTGGGGTGAGGGCAGTCCTGCCGGATGGGGGCCAGGCGGGTCCCACACACCACACCTTCCCCTCCCTGGCTTTCATAAAACAGCACAAGCCCAGGGCCACTGCGGGGGCTGCTTGGCCCCTGCAGCTTCTCCATTTTGTCCCCAGCCCCAGGAACAGACTAGAGAGGACAAGCTGGAAGCAGCTGCCCCAGAGAAAAGCAGAAGTGGGAGCCCTGGAGACTGACCCTCCCCAGGGGACTGGAGCCTCGGGTCCAGTAGGGCCTGGCGCCCGGCGGTGACATCTGTGCAGGAGAAATGAGCCCCGGAGGCCTGACGGCCTGGCCACCCTTGGCTCTGCTGCTTCTCTGGATCCCAGGTGAGGGGCCCTCTGACCAGGGAGGGAAGGCAGGAGGGGGGCCAGGAGGCGTCACGTGAGGAGCCCCAGCTGCACGTCTCTGTGCAGACGCAGAATGGGGTGCGCTGTGTCCATGATGTAAGATGGACTCGCCAAACACCACAACCCTGGGAGGGAAGGGGCAAGGGCTCCCTCTGAGCCCACCTGACCTTGGAGGAGCCAGCGTGCTGCCCAGGGACAAGGGTGCTGCCCAGGAGGGGCCCTGAAAGAGGTCTGGGGGAACAGGACAGGGGGAGCAGGGCGTGTGGACGGGGTGGGGTGGAGAGGGCACCAGAGCACACCTGGGGCCTGTGTTGGGGAGGCCCCCCAGGTCCACCAGTTTGGGGTACAGAGGAAGGAGTGGACCGAGGAGGAGAAGGTCTCCATCTCAGGGACAGGTGGGTTCAGCCAGGGCAGCTGGAGGCTGGGTGGGAAGAGTCCTGGTGGAGGCCCAGGGGTCAGTGGTCCCCAGGAGGACAGGTGGGGACAGGAGAGAGGGAAGGGCAGTGGACAAGGAGCGGGAGGTCGTGGGAGGGCAGGGAGGAGACCTTCTCCGGGCAGAACTGCTGGGAGGGCAGAGTCTTCCCATGCAGGACCAGACCTCCTCAGGCGTACATCCCCAGCAGCGTTCACCCTGTGGTCTTGGTGAGGCCCAGGACAGGTTTATTTTATTTCATTTATCTTACATGCAGGATATCTTAGAACTCTTGGTTGCTCCTATCCGGTCTGTGCTTTTCCTAGTAATGTTTGCAGTGTAAACACAGTGACTCTGGGGAATGTGGCTTTGTGGATTCACTGGGGCCTGACGTCCGCCCGTGGCCAGTGTCTCTGTTGATTCCCAGGGTCTTCCTGTGTTTTCATGGCGTCTGCATGGGCCGAGGACAGGGGGCTCCTTCCTGGTACCTGTTTCTCTGTGGTTCCTTCAGCCCAGGCCTGGTGCAGGCCCAATGAGCCCCTGTGGCTGTGCTCATCTGCCTGGCCCTGCCTCAGGGGACGCTGGCCAGTGGTCCCTATGAGGAGTGAGGAAGCCGTCCACCCATATCTGTCCACAAAGCTTCCCTCCCTCTCTCTCCCACTGCCTCCCTCCCATCTGTCCCTCTCCCTCTGTGGGGGATGTAACCCAGGGCCCTGTGCTGTAGGCAAGGGCTCTACCCTGAGCCCCACTCCAGCCCCCACAGAGCATTTTAGCACAACAGCAACAGGCAAGAGAGAACTTTTCCTGATCTGAGGAGCTGATTTTCTTTCTTCTTTGAACTTCTAAGCTGGTGAATTATAGAAAGAGATTGGCCCCAATTATATTGGCCGAGGTGGGGTGATGCACACCTGTAACCCCACAACTCGGGAGTGTAAGGCAGGGCCATCGAAGTCAAGGCCATCCTCAGCAGCTTACTGAGACCCTGTCTCAAAATACAGTTTTCAAGGGGCTGGGGATGTGACTTGATGGTCCAGTGTCCCTGGGTTCAATTCCTAGTACCTGTCCCCCCATGCCCACCCATACACAGAGACAGTTGGCCAGATTCCGTCTCAGTATACTATGCTGAGTTCATGAAAAACCTTGCAGGGATTTCCCTGGTTCAGTATTTTCTGTAAAGTTGAGTGAATTGGAGCTGTGTGTGTCTTGAAGGGGTTTTGCTTTTGGTATTGGGGCCTGAGCCCCGAGCCTCAGAGTTGCTGGGGATGACTCTATGCTGAGCCGCATCCTGGACTGAGGTTTGAGAGAACTGAGAGAACTGTCAACTGTGCGGCTGTGGTCATTTTCTGGCGGGGGTGGGGTGGGGGAGGACTCCTTGGTGACTCTCATTAATGTCCGTCTGTTTTGAGAAGCCCCTCTATTTCTGGCTTAGGTTGGTCATTTGTATTTCCCAGAAAATAATTCCCTTCCTCCAGGTTACAGACTTGTAGAGACTGGGGTAATTTTCCTTTCCCTTGTGCTCTGGCCTCCTCCTGATCCTCTTCTTCCTCCTCCTCCACTGTGTCCCCTCCTTCTCCTCCTCCACTGTGTCCCCTCCTCCTCCACTGTGTCCTCCTCCTCTTCCTCCTCCACTGTATCCTCCTCCTTCTCCTCCTCCACTGTGTCCCCTCCTCCTCCTCCTGCTCCACTGTGTCCTCCCCCTTTCCCCCTCTTCTCCTTTTCTCCTCTCGACTTTAGGTTTAAGGAGGATTTAGAGCAATCCTGAGAGACAGGACTGGGTGTGGCAGGTGAGGGGGAGGCACAGGTCAGGGTGAGGACCAAGACCCTGATGAGGGAGCCAGCAACCCACAGCAAGGAGAGGAGGGGACAGGGGAGGTGGCGACAGGAGAGGTGGGGGACAGCATCCTGATGAAAGAGGGCTGGGTTGACATTCATTACTAACTACTTAATACGTGCCAATTTTAGTCATTTTTGTTTTTCTGGAACATCACATTTATCCAGGTTGCACATTTATTTATTGAGAGGTTTTCGGGCGGGGGGGGGGGTACCAGGGATTGACTCAGGGACACTCTGACACTGAGTCACATTCCAAGCTCTATTCTGTGTGTATATATATATATTTTAGAGACAGGGTCTCATTGAGTTGCTTAGCACCTTGCTTTTGCTGAGGCTGGCTTTTAACTTGAGATCCTCGTGCCTCAGCCTCAGGAGCCCCTGGGACTATAGGAGTGTGCCATCGCACACGGCCTATAAATTCTACAAAGTCTCCTCTGGGCCCTTAACTCTCTCTACCTGTGACTACTTCCTCTCTCCATTTCTCATTTGGACTGGACAGGGGTTTCCTGGTTTTGTCGGGTCACATCTGATGGAGCTCCGGTTTTCTTGGTCGAGGGCGTTGAGCAGCAGCATTTCCTGAGTGTCACTAACATGACCTGCAGACAGTGACAGCCAGGACGGCTCTTTCCTCCTCCCTCCTTTGTTTCCTGGGGCTGGTGGAGCCTGGCCTGCTGCATGCTGGGCAGCCTCTCCACTGACCTGGCCCCATCCTAACATGACCTTCCATGAACCCCCAGATGCCATGTCAGGTTGGCATGGTCACCCACCCCTTGGCGGCTGGCATCTGAGGCCCAGAGAGGTCAGGCCCTGGCCCTGAGCACACAGAGGATGCAAACTAGAGCTGAGGCCCAAGCAGGGTTCATCTGAGGCCCCTGTGGCTTCACCTCGGCAGTTGCTACTGAGCTTCTCAGAGAGTGTCCCACCTGTGACAGTGTCACAAGGCCTTCTCTGCAGGAGACTTTACCCCAAGGATGGGAGAGGGGGGTCCTACTGGCCCTGGCAGAGGGATGGAGGGGCTACTGGGCAGCTGTGGGCAGCTGTGCTCTGAGGGTGTGGCTTCTAAGCTGGTGAATTATAGAAAGAGATTGGCCCCAATTATATGGGCCCAGGTGGGGTGATGCACACCTGTAACCCCACAACTCGGGAGTGTAAGGCAGGGCCATCAAAGTCAAGGCCAGCCTCAGCAGCTTACTGAGACCCTGTCTCAAAATAAAATTTTCAAGGGGCTGGATGTGCCTTGATGGTCCAGTGTCCCTGGGTTCAATTCCTAGTACCTGTCCCCCCATGCCCACCCATACACAGAGACAGTTGGCCAGATTCCGTCTCAGTATACTATGCTGAATTCATGAAAAACCTGACAGGGATTTCCCTGGTTCAGTATTTTCTGTAAAGTTGAGTGAATTGGAGCTGTGTGTGTCTTGAAGGGGTTTTGCTTTTGGTATTGGGGCCTGAGCCCTGAGCCTCAGAGTTGCTGGGGATGACTCTATGCTGAGCCGCATCCTGGACTGAGGTTTGAGAGAACTGAGAGAACTGTCAACTGTGCGGCTGTGGTCATTTTCTGGGTGGGGTGGGGTGGGGGAGGACTCCTTGATGACTCTCATTAATGTCCGTCTGTTTTGAGAAGCCCCTCTATTTCTGGCTTAGGTTGGTCATTTGTATTTCCCTAGAAAATAATTCCCTTCCTCCAGGTTACAGACTTGTAGAGACTGGGGGTGATTTTCCTTTCCCTTGTGCTCTGGCCGCCGCCTCCTCCTCTTCCTCCTCCTCCTCCTCCTCCTCCTCCACTGTGTCCCCTCCTCCTCTTCCTCCTCCACTGTATCCTCCTCCTCCTCCTCCTCCTCCTCCACTGTGTCCCCTCCTCTTCCTCCTCCACTGTATCCTCCTCCTCCTCCTCCTCCTCCTCCTCCTCCTCCTCCTCCACTGTGTCCTCCTCCTCCTCCTCCTCCACTGTGTCCTCCCCCTTTCCTCCTCTTCTCCTTTTCTCCTCTTGACTTGAGGTTTAAAGAGGATTTAGAGCAATCCTGAGGGACAGGACTGGGTGTGGCAGGTGAGGGGGAGGCACAGGTCAGGGTGAGGACCAAGAACCTGATGAGGGAGCCAGCAACCCACAGCAAGGAGAGGAGGGGACAGGGGAGGTGGGGACAGGAGAGGTGGGGGACAGTGTTATGACCGGACCAGGACAGCATCCTAATGAAAGAGGGCTGGGGTTGACATTCATTACTAACTACTCAATATGTGCCAATTTTACTGATTTATGTTTTTCTGGAAAATCACACATTCATCCAGTTTACACATTTATTTATTTATTTATTTATTTTAAAGAGAGTGAGAGAGAGAGAGAGAGAGAGAGAGAGAGAGAGAATTTTTAATATTTATTTTCTAGTTCTCGGCGGACACAACATCTTTGTTGGTCTGTGGTGCTGAGGATCGAACCCGGGCCGCACGCATGCCAGGCGAGCGCGCTACCGCTTGAGCCACATCCCCAGCCCAGTTTACACATTTATTTATTGAGTTTCTTTTTGGAGAAGGGCACCAGGGATTGACTCAGGGACACTCTGACACTGAGTCACATTCCAAGCTCTATTCTGTGTGTATATATATATATTTTTAGAGACAGTATCTCACTGAATTGCTTAGCACCTTGCTTTTGCTGAGGCTGGCTTTGAACTTGAGATCCTCCTGCCTCAGCCTCCCGAGCCCCTGATATTAGAGGCATGTGCCATCGCACATAGCCTATAAATTCTACAAAGTCTCCTCTGGGCCCTTAACTCTCTCTACCTGTGACTACTGCCTCTCTCCATTTCTCATTTGGACTAGACAGGGGTTTCCTGGTTTTGCCGGGTCACATCTGATGGAGCTCCAGTTTTCTTGGTCGAGGGCACTGAGCAGCAGCATTTCCTGAGTGTCACTAACATGACCTGCAGACAGTGACAGCCAGGACGGCTCTTTCCTCCTCCCTCCTTTGTTTCCTGGGGCTGGTGGAGCCTGGCCTGCTGCATGCTGGGCAGCCTCTCCACTGACCTGGCCCCATCCTAACATGACCTTCCATGAACCCCCAGATGCCATGTCAGGTTGGCATGGTCACCCTCCACTTGGCGGCTGGCATCTGAGGCTCAGAGAGGTCAGGCCCTGGCCCTGAGCACACAGAGGATGCAAACTAGAGCTGAGGCCCAAGCCCGGGTTCATCTGAGGCCCCTGTGGCTTCACCTCGGCAGTTGCTACTGAGCTTCTCAGAGAGTGTCCCACCTGTGACAGTGTCACAAGGCCTTCTCTGCAGGGGACCTCACTCCAAGGCTGGGAGGGGGTGTCCTACTGGCCCTGGCAGAGGGATGGAGGGGCTACTGGGCAGCTGTGGGCAGCTGTGCTCTAAGGGTGCGGCCACAGTGGTCTCCCTGTGCCAGGCGCAGCAGGCACTGGAGGGTCGAGGAAGAGGTGGGGCCCCCGGGACTGTGCACTCAGGGGTCCCACAGTCTCAGGTCGGGGCTGTGCACTCAGGGGTCCCACAGTCTCAGGTCGGGGCTATGCACTCAGGGGTCCCACAGTTTCAGGTTGGGGCTGTGCACTCGGGGGTCCCACAGTCCCAGGTCAGGCCTAAAGTCCTGAAGGCAAATGAAGAAAGCATCCAATCCCAGGGACAGAGCAAGCCACCCCAGTCCCGCCATCCCCCCGCCCATCTGGGCCTGACCCCAGGTCCCCAGGGCGAGAGGGAGGTGCACACGCAGATGCCCCTGGGCTGGAGCCTGGTGCAGGGTGGCCTGGTCCTCTGCCTGGAGGTGGGTTGGCTTCCTGGTGCTCACCTCACCCCAGCTTTGTGTCGGGGCCATTGGGAAAAAGCACCTGGAAATCTTGGGGACACAAAGGAGTTTCCTTGGAAATGAGGTCCCCAGAGCCGGGCCATCCGAGGTGAGGGAGGGGGAGAGGGTCCTGGGAGCTCTGTGCCCCTCGCTGTGTGCATCCTGTGCTGTCAGGAGTCCAGGGCTGTCATCCACATGGTCAGGGGACCCCGCTTCTGCCCTGGCTCACGTCCTGCTGGACCAGGTCCACTCTGGCTGTGTCTCCGCGTCTCAGACTCACAGGGCCCGGGGGCTGTCCCAGGAGAGGGGGCTCAGGGTGTTTATGGCCCTGGGTTCTGGAAGCAGGAGGTCAGGTGGTGAGGGGGGGGCTGGGGTGAAGGGAGGGGCTGCTGTGTCAGCGTCCTGGGTGGAGGAGCAGAGGGGCTGGTGGCCAGGGGTGAGTGGTGGGGAGGGGGTCTGAGGTGAGGTGAAGGAGGGTCTCCTGAGGACCTGACCCAGGCCCCCCTGGCCCTGGCCTCCACGCTTGTGTTTTTCAGACTGTGTTCCTCTGAGTGGCCCCAGCAAGGTGATAGGCACCGTGGGAGGATCCCTGACCGTGCAGTGTCACTATGGCAAAGAAGTCAGGGACAATGACAAACTGTGGTGCAAAAAATCACTTTTACTTTGTAAAGATATTGTGAAGACTACAGGCTCAGAGGGAGAGGTGCGGAGCGGCCGAGTGTCCATCAGCGACCACCCTGCAAACCTCAGCTTCACAGTGACCATGGAGCGCCTCACCCTGGAGGACGCAGGCTCCTATTGGTGCGGGGTGGACACACCATGGTACGAAGGCTTTGACCCCTACTTCAAGGTTGAGGTGGCCGTGCAGCCAGGTGAGCCCCTCCCACCAGCTCCTGGGCTGCCTGGATCTGGACACCTGGGTAAGAATCAGAAAGCAACAGCTGGAGCCTGGGAGGGAGTCTAAGGAGGGGAGCAGCCCACAGCCCGCCCAGCCCTGAGGAGCTGCCAATCAGGGAAGGAGGCGGGAGCAGAGCCTGCAGGGGAGAGAACCAGAGCCTGCCCTGGGCCCTGGGGACAGGGACAGGCAGAGCTCTGTGTGGACACCAGGGCGGAGCAGAGGGGCAGAAGGCCCAGATGGTGCAGTGGGCAGAGGCAGAACAAGTGACAAGTGGTCTTTGCAGTGAGATATCCCTGCAGCATGTGGCTGTGATGGGAGGGGGACGAGACCAGGCGTGGGGAGGTGACCCCGGGTGTCTCAGGAGGCCATGGCCCTCACAGTGGGACAGAATCAGCCCTGCTGGGGTTGGTACCTGTGTCCTGTACAGAAATGTCCCCAGGGTCCTGGGAGACTTTGGCCCTGGGCCACAGCCTGCCCCCTTCCTCAGTGAGCTTTTGGCATGAAATCAGGCCCAAGGCATCCCCCAGTGGTGGGCGGGTTGCAGGACAGACCTCTGGGTGTCATTGTAGATTCGACACCAGCAACCTCAGGGACACTTACAAGTGTCACGACAGCGAAGACCTTGACAACCACAAGCAGAGCCCAAGCTGCACTGTCCACCAGCCTGGCCACTGACAGTGCCACCCCTGGTCCCCGGAGCCAGGACCTCGACCACGGCCAGGGCCCAGGGTGAGTGTCCTTGTCCCTGACTGGGGTCTTCTCCACGGGGGCGCTGTGTGGTCACTCGGGGGAGGGAGTCACACCCCTGCTGGCCCAGGCCTGGTGACCCTTGGCCCAGGCCCAGGTTGGAAGCTGCTGTCTGTGTAACCTGGCTTGGGTCACTGAGGCCACCACACTGGACCTGCCCCAGGCTTCAAGAGAGGCTCAGACCAAGGAGGGGCTGGCAGAGGGGAGGCAAGTGTCCACCCATGAGGGCTGGGGCTGTCCTGCCGGGTGCCCAGAGCCCCACACGCTGTCCTCCTTGGCTCCTCACATGACCCAACCTGCTCCCATGCTCACCTCACAGACTGCAAGGAGAGGTTGTGTCACTGTCACATGGGCACAGGTGTGGGGCTGGGCTGGGCCTGCGTGACCCCAGAGTCTGGGCTCTCCCCTCTAATTTGAGTGGGTCTCTATCTGGGGGCCGTCAACCTCACAGAGGACCTGAGCACATCTGTGACTCCTCAGAGAAATGCAAGCAGCACAGGCCATGTCTGGGGGTCATGGGCTCCCCACCTGACCTCACCCAGGCAGTTGGCTCCTGGTGCTGACCACTGCAGTCCATGCAGACCCACAGGTTAAGGGCTCTGACCCCAGGACCCCACTCAAACCACCAGCTGCTCTTTGGGGCAGCCCAGGTCCCAGCACTTCTGACAACTGGCTGCAAACGTGGGGCTCCTCTGGCCCCTGGGGTCCGTGATTCACAGACTCAGAGTCTGCACAAAATACCTAAGATTACGGCTTCATCATGAAGGATATAGATCAGGATCCCCCAAATGAGGGGACACGGGTGAGGTCTGGAGGGTCCCAAACAGAGTTCCAGGTCCTCTCAGGGTGGGATCAGGGACCTCCCTGTGTCTGTCCCCAGAGCTCCTCCCGTCTCCCATGTCCAGGTGTTCTCTGGGGTTTCAGGACACTCGGGCTCCAGCCCCTCCCTCCCTGGAGGCCAGGGTCCCTGCAGCATCTGCAACAGCATGGTCTTTGGGGTGGGCAGCCCCCTCCTGTCTCCTCACCTCTTAGCAGAGTCAGGTGTGGGCCACAGACAGCAGAGCTGCTCCTGTCGCTTGGGAAATTCCCAGGGTGACAACCTCCCTCCCCAGACCCAGAGGCAGAGGCAGAGCAGAGGCAGAGCAGAGGTAGAGGCAGAGGCAGAGCAGAGGCTGAGGCAGAGGCCAGCCAGAATCCTGACCTCAAAACTCAGGCCTCAACATGCCGCTTCCAGAAGTGTATCCTGTAGAGGCCCAGAAGCAAGGAGCTCAGCTGTGTCACCAGGGTCTGAAGCTTGTACAGTGTGTGTGTGTGTGTGTGTGTGTGTGTGTGTCTTGGGGATGGGGGCATCTTTCTTAAAGATGCTAGGCAGAGTGTTTGCCCAGCATGCAGGGAGGCCCTGGGTTCCATCCCGGGGCCCACATGCACGTGTGTGTGCACACACTTGCACATGAAGATTATGAGTGCAAGGTATGGAAGAAAGGCCCGAGCTCATAAGGGCTTGAAGCTTGTATCTGAGTAAATCTGGAGGTAAATCTGCTGCTCTGTATCCTAGTGTGGGATGACGGAACTACTGGGTGACTTATTACAGCCATGTTAGTGGTCACACAGGAAAATGGGGGGATGCCCGTGAAGAGGGGATGGCTAAAGGATGTGTGGTCTACCATGCGATGGAATATTATGCAGCTATAAAAAAGAGTGAAGGGTTGGGATTTCTTTATGCACTGACTGGGAAGGTTACTAAGAGGCATTGTTACGTAAAACCAGAATGGTGTTCATACTTTGCCTGCTTTTTGTGAAAAAGGAAGGGGGACACACACACACACACACACACACACACACACACACACATACACACTGACCTTTGTTTCTTTTTTCCTTCACAATACCTTTATTTTATTTTTTCCATTTATTATTATTATTATTATTATTATTATTATTATTAATTATTATTATTATTAATGTGGTGCAGAGGATGGAACCCAGCACTTCCTGTGTCTAGTCCAGGGCTCTACACTGAGCTACAACCACGGCCCCCATCTTTGCTTCTTTTTGATGTTGGGGGTGTCACCAGACCTGGTGTGTGGTTGGAAGTGTCCCCCATTGTGCCCTGTCCCCTGTCTCCCCAGCCCTTCACATTCTTGCAGGCTTGCCTGTGAACAGAGAGTCTCTGGGTCCCTGGAGAGTTCTTGGGCACACCATGTGCACAAGTGCCAGGACTGGGGGACATGGGGGGGTATAGATAGGGACATTATGCTACCTTTTCTTTTTACTTATTTACTTTTGTTAGTGGGAATTGAACCAAGAGGCACTTTTCTTCTGTGATACATCCCCAGCCTTAGAAAGACACGGCCTTTCTAAGTTGCTGAGGCTGGCCTCACACTTGGGAGCCTCCTGATGCAGCCTCCTGACATAGCCTCCTGACTTGCTGGAATGATAGATGTGCCCCTCTGGGTCCCACTGTGGTCTCCTTTTCTTTTCTTTTTTTCTTGGTACCAAGGATTGAACTCAGAACTCAGGGGCACTCGACCACTGAGCCACCTCCCCAGCCCTATTTTGTATTTTATTTAGAGACAGGGTCTCACTGAGTAGCTCAGCACCTCACCTTTCTAAGGCTGGCTTTGAACTAGGGATCCTCCTGCCTCAGCCTCCCGACCTTGCCTGGCTTCTCTACCTTCTTTTAAAAAATTGACTTGGGTGGGCGCAGTGGCCCCCGCCTGTAATCCCAGAGACTCAGGAGGCTGAGGCAGGAGGATCACAAGTTCAAAGTCAGCCTCAGCAACTGTGAGGCACTGAGCAGCTCAGGGAGACCCTGTCTCTAAATAACCACCAGGGAATGTGGCTCGGTGGTGGAGTACCCTGAGGTCATTCCCTGCACAGTGACAGAGCTCCTGCCTAGCGCACAGTCCCCCCACGTGGCCCTCACCCGCCCTCCGCAGGCTTCCTGTGCTTCTCCTCCTGCTGTCCCTCCTGCTGCTCCTCCTGGTGGGCTCCGCGCTGCTGGTCTGGAGGAGGCTGCAGAAACGGGTCAAAGGTGAGTGACCCGTGCTCCTCGGTGGCCCCAGGAGGGAGGCCCTGACAGCCTCACCTGCCGCACTGCCCTGGCTCCTCAGAATGGAGGTCAGCTGCACAGGGGGCCAGGCCCCAGAGGACATGCCCCTGGGAGTGGGGTTGCAGGCTGTGGGAGGGGGTCCTTCCTGTGCCGGGGCCTGGGGTGTCCCCTGGGACCCTGCCTTCCTTGTTTAAACCCTTTGTATGACTCGTCCCCAATCCAGCCCCGGGACAGTCAGGGCCTCCACATTCGGCCCTACCCCCCGCCCCCCCAGCCTCTCCCCACTCCTCACACTCCAAGGTCCCTCTTGTAACCAGCCTCGTCCCTCCTCCTGGGGTGGCTCAAGGCTCACTGAGGACCTCGCCCGCCCCCACAGGGCTCCTTCCTTCTGGACTCCAAAGACTGCCCTTAGATGCCCTCTGCCCGGGCCCTTTCCTCGGCCTCCTAAGAGGCCCTGGGCCCCTCCTGGGCATTCCCTGCACCTGGGCTAGAAGTAGACTGACGTCCCCTGTCCTTGCCTGCGTCCTCCCAGCCAGGACGCATGCCCAGGCCAGGGGGCATGACTCCCAGGACACACTGTTGGATTCGTGTGTCGATATCTGCAGTCACGACGGGGACCCCAGGACCCTCCCGCCATCCTGGTCTCGTCCTCCTCTGAGCTCAGACTGACAGGGGGGACGTGTGGGGACCCTGAGTCTGGCACTCAGGAAGGAGGTGTCAATAAACACCAGCGGAGCAGATTAAATAGTCAGGGAGCAGAAGAACCCACAGAGGTGGCCTTCTTGTTCCTGGCGGGGTCACCAGCCCCCTCGGGGAGCCAGCTTCTGCCTGGGGGTAGCGCGAGCCCCAGGTCCTTCCTGTGTGGAGTTGGTGCTTCTGTGGGGGAGGATTCTGAAGGCCGTCCCAAGCCCTGGGGACTGCAGTGAGGTTGGGGAGGCAGAGAGGGTAACCCTGTTCCTCAGCTGCAGGGCCAGCAGGCGGCTGCTGTGGGGTCAAGGGGATACTGCCTCAGTCCACCTGGGGCTCTCCCGGGGGAGGTCAGCCTCAGCACCTGGGCAGAGCCTGGAGAGAGAATCACTTCCTGTTTCCCTCTGCTTCACTGGTCGGTTTTCTGGTCCCTCCCAGGCTGCACCCCGGGAGGTCACTGCCTGCCACGTGGGGGTTCCCATCTGGTGGCTCAGTCCCCGGGGCCCCAGCAGGCTCCCTAGTGCCCTTTCACCTAGAAAGGCTCTGGCTCCTCAAGCAGCTTCCTCCTCTTTAAAAAGAGGGTCACATGATGACTGTGGGACGTGGACAATGAACAGAAGCACAAAGAAGTGGGTGAATTCCCTGCAGAAAACCCTCCGCCCAGAGAAGTCCAGCCACTACACTCAGGGCGGGTCCCGCCTTTTTTCTGGGCTGCAGATGCAGAGATGGTTTCTTAGAGAATCTGATTCACAGCAAGAATTCCCCCTAAGACCTAGGATTTTCTGCACCTAACAGACTGTACCGCTTCCCCTCTGTTAAACATTCTGGAAGCCGCGGCTGCACTGTGCCCGGGGAATGGGCGTCTTGTATTTGTTGACCGCATCCTCAGGCGCAGGGGAAAGGCTCTGTTCAGCCCCCCCACCCTCCTCCCTCCCTGGCTTTGCAAGTGCCCAGCCCCCCCTCCTGGCGCTGCCTGGGCCGAGTCCCGCTGGCCCCTCTGCCGCCCGCACGGCACACCTCCGGGTCACCCACCCCAGCTCCTCACCAGCTTCCTCTTGTCACCCACTCATTCACACGGAGCCATCCCGAGCACCTGCAGTGTGCCAGGCCTGTGCGGGCCCTGGGGACATTCTTGTGACCAGTGCAGTCCCTGGACTGCAGGCTCCCTGCACACCTTCCTCCCTGGCATTGAGCTGAATCTTCCCCTCCCCCTTCTTTTCCTCCTTCCCCAGAGCTCCTGTCCCAGGTGTGGCGTGCAGCCCGCCCACAGTATTCAGAACAGACTGCATTCATGTCCCCAAGCGCCCAGTTGCTGCTCTCAGTTCCGCTGAGGACTTGGTGCATGCTAGCATCTTGTGGACTTGTGTCTCCCAAGGTCTGGCTGCTGCCCTGTGACCCGGTGCTCCCTGACGTGTCTCTGCAGTATGCAGGCAGTGGCTCTGGTGGCCTGGCTGTGGACTAGACCCCTGTGTCACCTACTGCTGGCCAGCCCCCAGGCTGGGATTGAGAAATCAGGGTGTATGTGGCTGCACTCAAAGGCAGGACCCTACAGCAACGTGGCAGGAGCCAGAGCCAGGGTGGGACTGGCCTCAGCTGCCCCCGCAGGCTGCCAGGCCTCCCCAGCCTCAGGGAGGGCCCAGGCCTGGGGTTGGAGCCTCGCCCCAGCGACCTCTCAGGGTCTGGCACTGTCTGGGCAGGTCCCTGGTGCACACCCTGCCTCTCCTGCCTGTGTCTTCCCCGTGATGCCTGGTGAGCGGCTGTTGGGAACTGCCCTGCGCCTCTCCTCCAGCTGGGCCGTGTCCGCTGCCCACTTGGTGCTGGTCACTCCTCCTCCCTGCGTGCACCGGGCACCCGCTTATTCCTCCAGCCACCCTGCTTCCCGCCAGCTCCAGGTCTGAGGGAAGAGGAGCCCAGGGCTTCTCCAGGGTCCCCAGCCTGGCTCACATGGGTCCCCCCTGCTCTCTCTCCCTGTCTCAGCTGGTGGGCGCTCAGAACTGTCCCAGAACCTCAGGCAGGTAAGGAAGGCCATCCCAGGAGGTGCATCTGGGTGGCCGGGCAGGGGCAGCGCGGGGGACGTTGGGGATACAGCCAGACGGTCCCTGGGCCACGGATGGATGGGTCCAGAGAGGGAAGAGTGACTCCTGAGATCTGGTCATCAGTGTCGTCCCCAGTTTGGGCCTGTCCCCGAGTGGAAGGGGGAGGAACGTTCCCCAGGGGGGCGCTCACTGCCCCGAGGGGAGGGTGCAGGAGCGAGCAGACCCAGGGAAGTTTGGGGCCCCCACCTGGAACTTGGGCAGAAAAGGCATCTGCAGCAAAGCAGGGACAGGGGCGGGGTGGGGAGGCCCCTGGACACCTCCTCCTGGCCCCCGCAGGCTGCCGGGCAGAGTGAGCCCTACTACGCGAATCTGACGCTGCAGACGTGGTCCCTGCAGGAAGAGCCAGTGCCCCCGAGGCAGGCGGAGGTGGAGTATAGCATGTTGGTAAGCCAGGTCCCGGCCCCTGGCAGGGCACCCTGGGCACAGAGGGAAGGAGGCTGGGGAGGGGCAGGTGCGGAATTTGCCCTTAGAGGAGGCTGGTGTCAGAGTGGCTGGGTGGGGTGTGGAAGGGCTATGATGACGGCCCATGACGGTGACCAGTGACAATGGCCGCAACAGTCAATAAGGTGCAGCGTTTATTAAGCTCCTACTGCATACCACACAGCCAGTGACCAAGCTCATGACCTCTCCCTGGGTTGGTCCTGGTCATCTCTTGGATCCACTTTGTCCAGGACCTGAACAACCCTTAGGCACTGTCACCAACGGAGTGGGATAAACAGAATGGGTGGCCTCCCCAGGGTGTGACCCACCCGCTGGTGGGGGACTTCGGGCAGAGACTCGGGGGAGATCTGAGCATCAGCCAGGGGCTGCCTGGGGAGGCCTTGGAGCCCAGCCCAGGCCTCAGTGGGTGGCACCGTCGCTGGTCTGCTCTGGGAAAGGGGCCCAGTTCTGTGCCCAGCCTGGGACCTGTCACCTGCAGGGGAATCGGGCTGCTCTGCTGTCCCCTCCTGCCCCCAGTCGTGCCCGCCCTGCCCTTTGTCAGCTGTCATGGGGGCGTGGCTGGGGCCTCTGAGCAGCTGGCAGTACCTAGTTACCTGCATCAGGCCTGTCTCCTCCTCACCTGACATTCGCATGCCCACGCGGCCACATGCTGGGTCTGAGAGTAGCCGCAGCCTGGCTTGTCCCACGTGGTGACTAATGGTCTCAGCTGGCCGGGGACACAGCCTCACTCCTGCCAGCTGCGTGGGGACAAGTCAGGACCTTGCCCTGCACAACAAGCTCGGGGTAGATCTGGGGAGCCTGCCAGGCTCCTCCACCAGGGGCCAGGGTTCTGCATGTGAGATTCCTGAGTCCTCAGAAAGGGACCCCCCCTGCACTGTGGCCAGGATGTCCCATCCAAGGGAGCCAGGCCATCTCAGGGGAGCCCCCCAAGTGTGCAACCCTCTCAGGGCCTCAGGGTCTTTTTATGTTTATTTTTATATTTTTTTAGTTGTTGATGAACCTTTATTTAGTTTACTTATTTCTAGGCGGGGCTGAGACTCGAACCCAGTGCCTCACACATGCCAGGGAGCGCTCTGCCCCTGAGCCACCTCCCGGCCCTCAGTGTCATTTTTGTAGAATGAATGGACGCACAGGGTCAGCACTGAGGGTCCCCGACTCTGGGGTCCAGGGACTTGTGCTTGGCATGAGCAGGGGGGTGGAGGGGAGGGTGGGCAGGATCCCGCCATCAGCTCTGTAGGGAAAAGGAGGCCAGGACAGCGGGAGGCCTCCCCAGGGGACCTCCCGGGGCCCTCAGGTGTCCCCCGGCCTCCTGAGCTGGGCTCTCTCTGCAGGCCTTTCCCTGGGAGGAGCCTCACTACAGCTCCGTGGTGTTGGACTCTCCAAGGCCGGACTCCAGCGCCAGCGGGCCTCCCTCCCAGAGGCCCCCTGAGGAGGTCCCAGAGTACAGCGTGATCAGGAAGCCCCGGGCTAAGGAGGGCTAGGGCCCCCCCATGCCCTCAGCCCACTGCCCTCCATGGGGACCGCCAGGCAGCGAGCTCCCTGTGGCTTGTCCTCCCCACGCCATCAGCCCAGCTGGCTCCACGAGGACAAACAGGAATGGGGTCCTGCAGGGGCCAGAGCGAAGCCCCCCGTCTCTGTCCTCTCTTCCTCTGCTCCATTCCCCTGTGTGTGGAGGATGCAGCTCCTGGTCCCCTGTGGCTCCAGGAAGTGACGCGGCTCACATAGGATGGCGCCTGCCACCCGCCTTGTAAACCAGGGCTCCACAGCCAGGTTGGGACGGCGGGCAGGAGGTGGGCTGGCCAGAGGAGCCAGGAGAAGGCGGGCAGTGCTGGGGCCTGCGCAGGGGCCAGAGAGGCCACGGAACGTCCCCTCCCTTCCCATCCCACACCTAAGGAACAGCCGGAGGAGAAGAGCTGACCTACGGCAAGTTCCCTGGACTCTTTACTGTCAACACAAGGCTCAGAAATAAAGTCCCCCCCCCAGAAAGGGGGACAAGAAAAAAAGTCACTTAAGTGATGCCAGTCCCCTGCCTGCAATGCCATCTCAAGGGTGTTCCTGGCTTTGTGCCCAGGCTGGCACCGAAGAGCTCTGAGGACGGAGGGCTTGGGACACCCTGCGAGGCGCCCACTGCTGGGACCACAGCAGGGTCTTCTTGCTGGGGAGATTCGTAAGGAAAGTAACTGGGCAGGGCGCAGCCTGCAGGCCCACCTTGCCCCCGTCTGTGTGACTCCTCGGTGACTTTCCTGCAGCTCTTTCCTGAGGTTCATCTTCTGCCTCCAGCAAGTGACAGTAGAGAGCAAGGGGTGTCCTGCCTCTCCTGGACGGGGAGCTGACATGACCGCCAGATGGCACCTTGGCCAGCTGTCTTCCGGGTGCACCTTCTGCTTCCCGAGGACTCTTCAAGGGCTGGGGTCCCGGGCTGCTCCCATGGTGTCGGCTTTAGATTTTGAGTGGCTCATGAGTATGCCTGAGCCATCCTAGACACTGTCCCTTCTTAGACTAATGCTCTGAGCTGCAGAAGGGACACACACACACACACACTATGGCAGTGCACACGTGGCCACAGCCAGTCCTGCTGGGCTGGGGAAGGGGCTGGGTCAGCACGGGGCCCGTGGTGCCGCTCACAGAGCCCTGGGATGCCCTAGCCCTGTCCTGGGCTTGGCCTGAGCCAGCAGGTGTGGGGCGCACAGCTGTGGGCGCTGGCTCTGCAGATGGGACCCGTTCCCCTGAGGAGAGGTGGGGAAGCCATGGCCAAATTAACAGGGGACTGGGCCCCAAGAAGGGCAGGTACAAGTTCAGGGCCCCTGGGTGACCCCACGTGGGCTGTAAAGTGGGAGTGGGAGGAGGGAGGCCCTGCTCCCTGGCGGCACTCATCTCTGGGAAATCCCAGGTCCCCACCCTACAGCCAGGCACAGCCCCCAAAGCCACAGTCCCCATGTCCCCTCCTCTGTTTCCTCATCCACCTCACCGGTCTCCACAGCCTGGACAGATCGAGGGCAGCTGCCACGCTGTCATCCCAGAGCATTTGTGGACAGTCTGCTCTATGCCAACTGGTAGGCGGGGCCCTGGGGACATGGGGACATGTGTGAACTCTCAGGCTTGGAAGGATGAGGACCTGACCTTCTTCACTCACCTCCCGCTGGGGGCTGGGCAGGGGAGGGAGGCCTCTGCAGGCAGCTGTCCCCACTCCCAGGGACGGGAAGGGACGATGCTGGCTGAGCACTCATCAGGCCCAGGGAAAGGCGAGCGGGGGATGATGAAACTTAAGCCACAGAGGCCAGGGGTGAAGTATGGTGGCCCGTACGGGGAGCTCCAGGACGCTTGGGAGTAAGTGACAAGGTAAACTGCTCGTCCCTGAGGATGGGTGACCATGTCAAGAAACAGTGTGTTCTTGTTTCATTTTTCTTTCGTTTTTAAGCTGCCTGTCCCTAGAAATAAATAGGATGGGAGAAAAGCTGATCGCCCCTGAGGAACAGATAGGGAGAGAGAACGGATGGACATTTCAAGAAAATAGAAAAATTGATGCAATGTGTTTTTGTTCCGTTTTCGTTTCATTTTGTTTCGGTTTTGTTTTGTGTTATCTTAGTGGGTTGTGTTATTTTTGTTACAGAAATATGGGATCAGAAGTTAGTAAGAACCAAACCGAGAGGATGTTATGTAAATTGCTAAAGGAAGGAGGCACCCCAGTAAAACCAAGAACAGTTAGGGCATACGTTGATACAATACAAAAAAATAGCCCATGGTTCTTTAAGGAGGGGTTGTTAAATATATCACAATGGGACCAACCTAAGCCAGGAGGCTGACGGTTTGAGGTCAGACCATCCAATGACGGGTAAGCACCATATGTAGTATTGGACAACCTAAAACAGGCACGGTCCCTAAACCACATGCTTGTTGTTTATTTAAACAAAAGGGGGGAGATGTTGGGGACCGCAAATCAAGTCAAGATGGCGCCTGGCAGCCCTCCTGCCAGCCCCTCTCTCTTGCTCTCTCTTCTCTTGCTTTCGCTCTCCCTCTCCCTCTCTCCTCTCCTCTTCTCTCTCTCTCTCTCACTTTTCTCTCCCTCCCCTCTCCTTCTGCTCTTCCCCCCTCTTTCTTCTCTCTCCCCCCCCTCTCTCCTCCTCCTCCTCTTTTGCACTGCTGCAATAACCATCTCTTGGTCGCTCTGAGTGTTGTGGTCACTTTCCTTTCAAAAGCTGTCAGAATCAAAATGAAGTCACTTAAGTCAGACTCTATAACAAGGGAGTCCAGAGGCCATTGTCCCAGTCTGTTTTCTGTTGCTATGACAGAATACCCGAGACTGAGAGATTTACAGAAAAAAGGTTTATCTGGCTCAAGATTCTGAAAGCTGGAAAATTCAGAGCTGAGCAGCTGCATTTGGTGAAGACCTTACAGGTAGGGGGCTCTCTGCAGAGTCTGGAGGTCACACGGCCATGGCATCACATAGGGAGAGGGACTGCCATCTTAGGCAGCGAGGAACAATAGGTTTGGCTGGGCTTTCCCAGAGATAAGTCTTTTTTTTTTATGTTTTATTTAGAGACAGGGTCTTGCTAAGTTGCTTAGGGCCTCACTAAATTGCTGAGGCTGACCTTGAACTTGTGATCCTCCTGCCTCAGCCTCCTGAGCTGCTGACATTATAGGCATGCACCACTGCTCTGGGCAAGAGACTCATTCTCTCTCTCTCTCTCTCTCTCTCTCTCTCTCTTTCTCTCTACTGGGGATTGAACTCAGGGGCACTTGACCACTGAGCCCCATCCCCAGCCCTATTTTATATTTTATTTAGAGACAGGGTCTCACTGAGTTGCTCAGTGTCTCGCCATTTCTAAGGCTGGCTTTGAACTCATGATTCTCCTGCCTCAGCCACCAAGCCCAGCTGAGACCCATTCTTGAGGCGGCCTATTTAGCCCATGGATCACCTCTTCTAAGCCCCACCTGGTCTGCACAACGGGGTAAATTCCGACAGCAGTCTGCTGGGGTCGTTCACACCAGGCCTCTCTGAAGGCGTCCCCACATACATTGCCTGGTAATGAGAGAGATCAGAAGAGACTCTGCCAAACCACAATTTGCGCAAAAGTCACAACAGCCTTGCACACGGAGCCACAACCTGCACAAGGCCACCCCTGCAGGGGCGGAAGACGTCTACCCAGGACCCGCCGGTCACCCCACGCCGCGGGCCGCCGTGTTTGCACTGGCCTCTGCAGCTCAGGAGGATGGTCCTGCACTGTCACCTCCATCATTTTACCTTTGAAGGTCCTTGCCTTCCTCTGCCCTCTGGTGCTCCTGGGCCCCACGCTTCCCTTGGCACATGCGTCCCCACTGCTGTCCCCTATCAGTCCCCGAAACTCTTCTTTAGAAAGCCTTTCTCTTCTGCTCATTTGAGATTGTCAGAAGGATGTGGTTTTTTTTTTTTTTGGCAGGGAGGGGATTGAACTCAGGGCACTCCACCTCTGAGCCACATCTCCAGCCCTATTCCGCATTTTATTTAGACACAGGGTCTCACTGAGTTGCTTAGTGCCTCGCCATTGCTGAGGCTGGCTTTGAACTCACCATCCTCCTGCTTCAGCCTCCCGAGCCTCTGGGATCCCAGGCGTGGCCATGGCGCCCAGCAGGAGGGATGTCTTCACACCACACTAGCAGGGACCCCAGGAGGATGGGATTTGGAGTGTCCTGACTCACCTGGGCTGCGGGCCAAGGGTCCCTGGGTGCTATTGCAGTTGACAGCACAAGGAGCCGCGGGGAGGCCCCTGCCGTACTCCCTGGAACCTGTGGGCACATTTTATAAGGCAAAAAAGACTTCACGCCTGCGACGGCAACTGGATCTCGAGAGGCGGGTTTTCCTGGGTTTTCCCGGGTTTTCTCCCTTCCAACACGAGTGTGGCGAGGACATGCAGGCCACAGCAGCTACCGTCCCGCGTCACTTAACAGGGCGGACAGGTCCTGAGGCCACCACGTCCATCTGAACAGTCATGGACGCTCACACAGACCGAACCGGCACAGTGGCTGCACTGTTTGACGAGATATGGTGTCCCAGATATGGTGTCGCCTGCTGCTCCTGTGGCTCGTGGTCCTATGGAGCCATGTGAGGCTGCTGCCTGCCCGGGGAGGCGTATTCGCCCGCAGGCAACGCTAGGGTTCTTTATACGTAGAAGGTAAGAAGATGCAGAGCACACGCCTGCAGCAGCCCACGCCACGTGTCACCACCCTCAAGCACCCGGGCTGTGCATGGCCATCTGCTGTAGCTACTGCCATACAGCAGGCTTGGTATCGCCAGCGTCACCACGAACACCAGTCCGGTGCTGTGCCACCACCTCTGACACCAGCGCTGTCTCTAGGGGGTGGGGACTTTCCGGCTCCGTCGTAGTCTTTTAGGAGCACTGTGGGACCTGTGGCCTGCCATGGACCAGGAGGTGGCTATGTGGCCTATGACCGCGTTCAGTCACTTTGCGGAGACACAACTGCAACACAGAGGTGGCCTGCCCACACGTGCTCCCCGCGCCACGTGGATCCCCTTCTCCCCTCCCCCAGCATTCCTGTGCCCAGGGGTCCTCACGTCACAGGATTCTCAGACATTGTTTGCCGTCCTCCTGTGAATGCTGGGGAACATTCCGTCACCTTCTTTTGCTTGAATGTGCAACAAAATACACAGACACATTGGCCATGGTCAGGTAGAGCTGAAGGACAGAGTCCAAGGGGCCCGAGAGGCTGCACTGTCTTTGGATGGATGCTGCAGATCCTAGTCTGACTCCCACCTGCTCGTCACCCTCCCACCTGTAGAAGTAGCTCACTAACTTATGACAAGAGGCTCAAGGTCCTGATAAGTGTGTGGGATGATAAAAATCTAATAAAGTCCCGGAGGACAACCTGCACACACAAAGAGGTATTTTAGACTCTGACTCTGGATGACTTCATGTCAGAGAGACGGTAATTCTCCCAAATTGATGAGTACATTCAATGCCATCCCAATAAAAACTCCAGCCACTTTTTTTTGGGAGGGTGGACCTAAAACTTAGTTTAAAGTTCATACAGCTGGATAAAGGCGTATGAATACTAATCCATCCTTTCAAAGGAGTAAAGCCAAGGACTTGTCGTGCTCGATGTTAAGACACACCATGAAGCCACAGTAATTAAGATGGTGTGGGGGACCGGCCCAGGATCAGACAGACAGACCCACAGAGAACGGAGGATGAGGGCTGGGCCCCGGGGCTCCGTCTGCTGGAGTGCTGGACGGTCAGCCCTGCAGCTCCTGCCTGTCCTGGACCTGTATTGCACTTAGTTCTATTCGGGGACTTCAATGATCACGGTGTCCCCACGCGTCATCAGAGAGGGGACGACTGCTCAGTGGATGGACACACACACAGACCCCAGATCAAAGCAACGACTTGTGACAGTGGGGACTGTTTTGAGGCACTGGCTGATGTCCTTCCAGGCCTCCTGCCCTCCTCGCTGCGGGGACCAGGAGAGGTGGCAACAAGCAGAGCAGAGAGCCCGAGGGTGGGCCCTGGAGTTCAAAGGCTTCCGGCCTCTGGGGAGGAAGGAAGGTGCAGGCCGACTTGAGGGAGCAGCGAGGAGCGGGGACCTCCAGCCTCTGGTGGGGAAAGGTGGCCTGGACGGGGCAGGGAAGGGGCTGGTGACCTCGCAGCCCAGGCAGGGCGTGGAGGAGCCCAGGGAACCACCCTGGGCACTTGTGCTGCCAGATACGAGGGGCACTTGCCCCAGGGGGCATCAGCCCTGGAAACGGCCAGTACCAGCCGAGAGGGTCTTGAGTCTGCGACATGGTGCAGGGCGGCCTCCGCAGTGAGGACTGCTGATATGGTCACTTTTGATACATTGGGATAAGACAGAATATACCGCAAAACTGAGTTCAGTAGCTTCGTTTCCCTCCTTCCTTTCTGAACGAGCTGAGTTTCATTCATAAAATTCAGAATGCTTTAGCAGTGCGGAGAGGTGGCCTTCTTTATTTTACAGAAGGGCCACCAGGGGAGAGGTCACGGAAATAACAAAAGCCTCTCGGATAGGGAAGAGAAAATCTGAATGTTGTATCTAGTACCCTGGATCTTAGGGTTTATAGAAAATCTCTTTTTCCTTTTTTGGTGTGTGGGGGGATACTGGGGATTCAGCCCAGGGGCACTTAACCATTGACATTGACATCCCACCCCATTTTGAGTTAGGGTCTTGCTAAGTTGCTTAGGACCTCACTGAGTTGCTAAGGCTGGCCTCCAACTTGCAGTCCTCCTGCCTCAGCCTCCCAAGTAGCTGGGATTACAGGCGTGCCCCACCACACCTGGCAAACTTCTACTCTGAAACAATTTCAAGCTTCAGGAAACATGGTGAAAACAGAACAAAGAGCTCCCGTGTATCTTTTATGCAGAGCCACCCATTCTAGAAGACACTTTTCCTCTTTGTTGTTATTGTTTGCATCCGCACACTTCCCCCGACGGCCTGAGAGCGACGGCGGAAGGACCTCGCCTTGTGTGTTTTATGGCCCAGGTGCCCCCTCACCATGCTGACCTGCTGGGCACAGAGGCCAACACGGCTAGCACTGCAGGATCAGATGGTGTCAGGGTGACTGTCAGTGTCTTCCACTGCTCCGAGGACAGGGAGGTGTCTCCAAAGTCGCCCGAGTCCCTCAGCAGGTGCACGAATGGCTGTTCCCTTGTTGTCCCTTCCTGAGCTCCAGCAGCTCCAGGGCCAGCCCCGCAGTGGTCTGTAGGTCCAGCTTCCCCTGAGGCCACACCTAGGGATCCTGCCATCAGGCGTTGCCCCCTGGTGGCCACATCTGGAGCCACAGGCCCGGGACCTGAGCCTGAGGCATTTGCTCCAGGGGTGGGGGAAGGCCCAAGGACTGCCCAGGGCTTGACCTGTGGAGGCCAAGGCTAGCCCTCCAGGGCGCTGCCCTCCCTCCAGGAGGCCACTGTGCTCAGAGCTGCGCTCCTGCGACCTCGAGCCTCCCCGTTCACGTCCAGTTCCTGGATTTCACCCCCATGGCCCCTGGTCCAGGGGAGAGTCCCCCCTGTGGCTGGGGAACAGATTTGCAGTGGGACAAATGGGCCCTGAATCTCAGCTCTGCCTCCCAGCTACCTGGCCTGGGGACATACGCAAGGCTATCTGAGTGTCCCCTCGCTGGGCTCTTTCCAGGTGCCCTTGGCTTGTGTTCCCACTCTGGTTCTTTGTCACCAACCTTTTCCAGATCCTTGAATCTGACCCTCTGAACTCTGCCCTTTGACCTACAAACCTGGGTCATCTGCTGCAGCAGGACCCCAGCATACTCCTGGAAACCCAGGCGGAGGGCGACCCCCAGGGTCCCAGCGTCCCAGGAAGGAGAGTGAAGGGGAGCTGGAGGCCCACCCCTCAGGGCTGCGGAGAGGAACGTGGACACACTGGCGGGTCCTGGGCCCTCAGGTGTCCTCTCTGCAGGTCACCTCCCTCCCGTCCTCCCGCCCTCCTCTCCTTCCTTCTCCCACTAACAGTATCTGTGGACTTCCAGAGAGAGGAGCCCAGGGCCCATTGGGAAGACGGTTTATAAATGACCAGAGTCCAGTTTCCATGATCAGAATTGGGGGAGCAGGGGAGGGACAGACACCCCCCTCTGGTGGAGGCCAGCCGATGTCAGGGCGGCTTCCTGAAAATGACGGGCACGATGCTGGAGTCTTGGGCGAGAAGCTGGAGGAGCCAGGCGACAGGGGACAGGGCAGGCCCGAGAGGGGCGAGGGGGCCTGGGGCAGCAGGTCTTCATCCTTGAGCAAGAGGGAGAGCCAGGTGCTGAGAGAGAGGCTGGCAGGCAAAGCCCTGTCAGGGACAACTGGGCGACACCAGGGCTAGATTTTGTTGTGTAGAAAGTTGGGGAGCATTGGGAGTCTACTTTCAATTTTTATTTTTCCTCTGTTCTTTGATCCACAGGACAGCGGAGGGTATCCTGATGTAGTATACACACTGAGTGCAACGTCTTCTAATCCCGTTCCCATGGTTGTTCATGGAGTAGTTTCCCTGGTGGTGGGTTCATATGTCAACATGGGAAAGTTATGTCAGTTCATTCCACTGTCTCTCCTACTCTCATCCCCCTCCCTTCCCCTCACTCCCCTTTGTCTGATCCACTGAACTTCTATTCTTCTCTCCCCGCCTCATTGTGTGTTAGTATCTGCATACCAGAGAGAACACTGGCCTTTGGTTTGCTGGGACTGGCCTATTTCACTTAGCATGATAGTCTCCAGATCCACCCATTTACCAGCAAAAGTCATAAAGCCATTTCTTTTTATGGCTGAGTAATATTCCACTGTGTATGTGATACAGGTCTTGGGAATCAGGATCGGGTCCTCATTCCCTTGGTGCTGAAGACTAAACACCCTAGAAATGCCAAGGCACATGTAGAAAGCAAGTCTTATTTAAGAGAGAGAGAGAGACAGAGACAGACTCCTCTAGAGAGAAAGGGACCCAGAGCTGGGTATCAGCAGGAGTGGGTGTGTCTTGCCTTCCCTTCCCACCCCCTATGTTCCTAAGGGCAGGAAAAGAGCAGCCTGGGGTCATCATAAGCACCTCCCTGTGTGGGGGGAGCAGTTCCCCCCAGGGGTTAGTCACCCATTTCCTTTTCTTTGATAATTGGCCAATTAGCCCTCATCCACTGTCTAGGCTGACCTCCTGTCCTCCACCTGTCTCATATACTTACCTCATTTTCTCTATCCATTCAACTGCTGAAGGGCAGCTAGGATGGTTCCATAGCTTAGTTATTGGGAATAGAAGGGTCTTTTTAATATAAAACCTATAGAATATCTATTTGTTGTAGAAAAAAATTTTAAATATAGGCAAACATTAAAAAATAATGCCAAATGTTTTTCCTTATAAAATGTGGATTAAAGAACATGCCCTCTCTGCATGTGTATGAGTGTTGAGGATCAAACCCAGGGCCTCCCCCATGCTGGGTAAGCACTCCACAACTGTGCACACCCCAGCCCCCGGGGTGATTTTTATAAAACCTATAATTTGGGCTGGGGCTGTAGCTCAGTGGTACAGTGCCCGCCTCGCACATGTGAGGCACTGATTCGATCCTCAGCACCACATAAAAATAAAGATATTTTTTAAATTCCTTTTTAAAAAAGCTATAATTCACACACTATGAAACTCAGCCTCCTGAAGTGTGCAGTTCCGTGGCTCTTAGCAGAACCCAAGATCCTGGGGCCACCACTGATTTCAGCACATTTTCATCCTCCCACCAAACCCGATACCCAGCACTCGAGGCCCATGCCCTGCCCCAGGCCTGGCGACCCCCACCTGCCTGCTGTCCCTGCGGCTGGCTCGCCCCCGACACCTCACAAAGATAGAATCATCTGCTCCCTCCACTCACCGTCAGTCCTGGAGGCTGCCGGGTTCTAGTGGCATCGGGCCTCATCCCTTGTTACACTCTGTTAGGTAGCAGCTGGCAGTGAGCAGTGACCTGGGGGACAAGGTCACAAGTGTTCTTTAAATGGTTTTAGGGTCTGCTTTAAACTACTTTCAAAGTGGATGGGAAAGCAAAGGGCGGTGGTTGATTTGTAGAAAATAAACAGAAGCAAATGGCAAACTGTCAAAAGAAAAGGGTTCATGGATCTAACTCCAGGGGTCCACTGGGGTTGGTGAGAAGGGGGGCGTGGTGGCCCAGGGGTCTCCATTTGTCTGGGATGAAGGGTCCCTCAGTAGCGCAGGTGCACTAAGGTAACTTCTAACCAGCGTGGACCCCAGTGCCACCTTCACATGGGACTGACTTGTTAGTCCTGACTTGTGGCCCCCTGAATAGGATGGCCACCAGGGCAGTTACCCTGAGGTCAAGGAGGGTCAAAACCCACCGCCCCACAGGAGGGAGGAGGTGAACATCTGGTTGGCTGAGGGTGCAGAGCGGGTCCCTGTTCCCTGGTAAACGTCAGTCACAACTCAGAGAGGCTCTGCCCCCTTGGTCCTTCTCTGCTCGGAGCCTGTCCCCTGTCTCTCTGTGCCCTCTGCTGGGCCTTACTGTGCTTTTCCTTCCCTTTCACTTATTAACAAAGTTCTCTTCGTGGCCTTTGGCGTCTGACTGGAATCTTCTTTCCTGGAACACAAGAGCCGAGGTTTGGGTTCCAGCTCCCCGCTCTCCTGGGACAATTCCCCGTGTGCATGGGAGACAGGAATGCAGGGAGGCACACAAAGAGGATCCTGAGTCTCAGGGAAATGGCCATAAACTGCTGAAACAGGGAGATGCCCATGAGCCTTTGAAATGCAAACCAAGCTTTTGTGAGCCCCTGGCCCAGTCCTGAGATGCGCCTGGCCCTGCCCTGTCCGCAGAAAGCGACTTGAGGACAACACCCAAGGGCTCAAAACCTGGCTCCAAGTTGGGTCACCCCACCCTGACCCCACCTCTAGTCCAGCCCCTAGCGACTGTCCCTCTCTATGCACACCCCACACCAGGGGGGTGCTGGTCCTCCTCGGAGCAGCCTGTGGTCTTCCTGGAGCATGTCTTTCTTGTTTACCCCCAAAGCTTCCCACTCTCTAGAAAGCCCACAGTCCCTCGACTGTGTCTTTGCTCTCCTAAAAAAACCTTGGTCTGGGTCTCTGGCTGGCGCCTGCTGGAGTTCTTTTCTGTCTTGCATACCAATGGCCCCAGTTGTCCAGAGCCTCGGTGCTCCTTCCGGGACCTCCTTGGACATCTGGTGACTGACCTACCCAATTTTGTTCATCTGTTCACCGGTTGGTGGGCATCCGGTTGTGTCCTCCTTTGGCTATTGTGAACATGGCTGTCCTGGGCATCCATGTACAGGTGTTCATGGGGCAAACATTTTCGATTCTCTTGGCTGTAAACCTGGGAGTAGAATTGCTGCAATCAATTGTGACAACCTAAATTGTCTCCAGACATTTCCCAAATCCTCACCCCTTGAGAACTACTGGCTTAAAGGGGACAGTGGCTTATTAAAGAAAAATCAAGCCATGGCACCGACCCTTTGAACCTAGAGAATATTTCATGTCTTTCTCAACTGCCTTCCTCTCCAGCCCCCAAGGTGACCTCTAAGTTGATTGACTTGACCTTCTCTCAGAGCCAAGCCCCTGCTCTGACGCACAACCACCCTGTGCTCCCCATTTCTTCATTCCCTTGCGTAGGGTTTATTTATTAACAGTCTGAGAGGCAACTCCCTAGACGGGGAGGGGAAGTAAGCAAGATAAGCGAGGTTCCTGCTTCACCTGCTTCCTCTTCGCCTCCTTCTGCAGGTGGCCAAGCAAACATCTGATGGTGCCCACCGTGCAGAGGGCTCCTGTGTGCTGGACACTTACAGGAAAACCTCTGGAAGCCAGAGAGTTGCTCCCACCCTGTGTGTGCATGACATGGGGGAGACTAGAGCAGGGTAACAGAGCCGGGGCCAGTGCAGCTCAGCCCAAACCCAGGTGTCCCGATCCCACCAGGGGCCTCCTCGGGTCCATCAACCTGGGCAGCTTGTGTCTGTCCTGAGATGACAGTGCCCAGGCTTTAGCAGGGCGCTTCACGAGCTCGGCTTTAGAAAACACGGTACACATCTCACTTTCTCAGTCTGGACACTCTTCTATGGAGTTCACAAGGACTGGAAGACGTGCCCAGGCGAGGAGAGAGTAGAAAATGCTCCGTCACCCTTCCTGATTCTATGTTCAGAAGCTGTTGGTCTTAGCCATAAGATGGCATTTGATGTCTGACACTCAGACCTAACCCACTTGGGTAGCTTGTGTCCCCTCCTCCTGCCGTCCTCAGAGATGTCCCTGGCTCTTCAATGGCTTCGTGTTGTGCCCAAGTCCCCCTCTGTCTGGAAGTCCCCTCTCTCCTCCACCTATGAGACTCCTGCTTATCCTTCAGGGCCAGGTGAGATGGCCTGCCCTTTGAAGTCCTTGCTGTCCCCCCTAGAATACAATGGAGGTCACCAGGGCAGCCACGTCCATAGCATCCTGTGACACACTTGGAGCCCTTGCTCCTGGGATGGGGATGGTTTGTGGCTGTGAGATCTTGGAGTGCAGGGTGGACTCTTTGTCCCCAGAACCCAGCTCAGTGCCTGGCACACAGTAGACCCCTCCCTGTCTGTGTGCCTGGGGTGACTTCCTGTGCCATGAGACTTTCCCTCAAAACTTCCCCACTTGGGGACAGGACAGGCCCCTGTACCCTGATCCTCCAGTGCTGGGAGGCTGAGGAGGACCAGGGGTGGGCATCCTCAGGACCCTCTCCAGCTCCTGTCCCCTGTGATGTGCAAAAGATAGCTGACCCCCATCCCATGGAAATCAAATTTATGTTCACTAAAATTAATTTCTGTGCTATGTTTGATCTAGTCCAACAAGCTCCATAATATTGGAAATATTTTAAATTGTGTTTTTCACACGTTTTCAAAACCTAGGGTGTGTTTCAAAATCTAGTGTGCACTGCAATGAGACTGGCCACACTCTCAGGTGACCAAGAGCCTCCTGTGGTCAGTGGTTACCATGTTGGTGAGGATGCTCTTGCCCAAGCCCTCAAATCTCCAGCCTAGATCTTTGATCTACCTGCCCACCCCCAGCTGGGGCTTATTTCAAGTGTCTTAGAGGACATAATAGTGACAGAAAACTTATAAAGCAGGGCGTCATGGCACATGCCAGCAATCCCAGCCATTTGGGAGACTGAGGCAGGAGGATTGTAAGTTTGAGGGTAGCTTCAGCAATTTAGCAAAATTCTCAGAAATTTAGTGAGACCCTGTTTCAAAGTAAAAAAATAAAAAGGGCTGGGGATGTGGCTCAGTGGTAAAGTGGCCCTGGGTTCAATCCCCCGTACCAAAGAGAAGGAAAGACTTTCAGGAACGAGGGAAACTTGACTGACAGCCTTGTTTTAGTTCCATAATAAGCAGAATGCACATGGATTCCCCTGTAGAAGCCCCTGAACATGGCCATCCCCACATCAGGCACATTAGTCCTGAATCCTGGTTACAGCTCCCGCCTGCCTCTGGCCAGCGGCCCTTCCTCTCCAAGGCCCTGATCTTTCCCCTTGTGGTCAGCCCAGTGTTCTGCAATAAGAGCCTTCAAGGTTGTGTGCATGTTCTGTGCTTGGTGGGTCGGGAAAGGTTAGAGTTGGACTCTTCTTTCTCACCCTTGCTCTGCGGGACCTGTTGAATTGGTGTTCTCTTACGTTTGGGACATTGATGTCCTATGGTGGGACATGGGTGATATTGGTGCACCTGGATGGAAAGAGGCTGTGAATTCTCTACTATCCTGGAAAAAATGATGCTTTGGGGCTTTGTAGACCTGGTTGATGTGGTGGCAGATAGTAGTGGACCAAGGACCCACAACGGGGACATATCACCAAATGAGAGGCCCCAAGACACATTGGAATGTTCCTCTTTGGAAGTCAGATGATGAGTGACCTCCTATGCCATCTCTGGTCACTCTGGATAAACAGCTCATCACCAGAGCATGACAAGGAATGTCTGGGACAAGGGCCCAGCCAGGCAGCTCTGTCCAAGGCTTCCACAGCCACATACAGGGGACCTCTGGATGGGAACTCTGAGCTCTGCCGGGCAGAATTTCCTCCACTTCCTGGTCTCAGGCTGGCAATGCCTGTCTTTGGCTGATGCTGCCCGAGGAGGCCTTTCTGGGGTCAGAGAGAAGAGCTGGGTTAAGGCCCACTAGCATTTGAGGGACAGCCGTTCCCTGAAGAAGAGATTTGAAGAGAAGTCGGCAGTGAAATGAAGTCCTGATATTGATTGCCAGGAACCCAGTCTCCTGGGTTTGTCCCAAGGACCTGGGAGCAGATGATGACCTATGCCAGACTTCAGCTGTGGGGACCTGGTGCCCTCACAGAGCCTTGTGTCACCAAACAAGGTGACATTGCCTTGGAGGAGACTGAGCTGAGTGGCCGAGGAGAGGAGGAAAGCATCAAGTTCCCAAGGCTGCAGCCCACAGAGGACCCTGGGCCTTGAGAGATGGGGGTGAGAACAGGAAGAGGGGTGTGTTCACCCAGACCAAGGCACAGAATCCAGGGAGACCTGAGGGGAGCCGGAGAACAGAGGGGCAGGGTCTTTAGAGCCACCTGTAGCGGTTGTTTATGGTCACTTTCTACCCAACTTCCAGGCCCACATGGGGCCGCCATCTTGTCTGGGTGTGAGTCGGATGGTCCCAGTCAACTGACTGGTCTGAGGGTGGAGGCGTGAGTCTGATCTGGCCAATGGGAATGTTCCACTAGGAGGGGGTTCTGGTTTTCTTCCTTGGAAGCTCTGCATCTAGGTGCCATGGCTGTGTGCTGGGGACTCCCTGGGACCTGGAGGAGAGCCAGTGTAGGATGCTGACGACAGCGAGGCAACAGGAAGAGAGCAGGAAGGAACCTGCACCAGGCAACTCCCCTCAAAGCCCAAAGTGAGGAGCGGACAGTGAAACCAGAAGGAAGGGGCAGCTGCTCTGAGCCGAGTGCCCCAGGAGGCTTGCAGGAACAGTGGGCTCAGGAGGAAGGCTCCTTCTACCTCCTCAGTGAGATGGCAGAAGAGAGATCACCTCCCCGTGGGCAAAGGGAAATAATTAAAAATGATATCTGGAGAACTGGAAATCTAGGGATGCAAGAAGGAAGTGGGAGGCCTTCTCTGCTCATCTGACACCTTATACAAAAATGAACTCAACGGATTAAGGCTTAAAACCATAGAAACTCCTAGAAGAAAACAGATGAGGCAAACGCTTGATGGCACGGAATTCAGCAAGGATTTCTTGAACGTGACAGGTGCAAAAAGCTGAAACAGACACATGGCGATTTGTGACATTTTGAAATATCTGTGCATTCAAAGACACCATCAAAGACTAAAAAGGCAGCCCACAGAACGCAAGGAAGTCTTTGCAAACCACGTATCTGGTAAGGGATTATTTCTAGAATATTCAGAGATCTCTTAAAACTCAACAAGAAAAAAACTGAACAGCCCAATATTTATTTATTTTTATGTGGCTGAGGGTTGAAGCCAGTGACTCACATGACTGGAGCCACAGCCCCAGGCCCAGCAGCCTGGTTCAGAAATGGGTCAGGACTCAATAGACATCTGATGTGCAAAAGGCCGGTAAGTACACGGCAGGATGGCAGGACGGTCAACATCTCCAATTTTCAGGAGATGTTTCAGACACACAGTTAAAACCACACCGTGAGCCGTCCCTCACACCTGTTGTGGAAAACAGCAGAAAATTCTCATGAAGATGTAGAGCCATGTCAGCCCCCGTGTCCTATTGATGGGAATGTAAAGTGGTGCCATCAGTATGGAAAAGGGTACAGAAATTGGTTTTATTTTTATATTTTTTAATTTGTTTTAATTAGTTATACCTGACAGTAGACTGAACTTATAGACTTTGATGTATCATATAGATGGGATATAATTTCTCATTTTTCTGAGTATACATATTGTAGAATCCCATTGGTCATACAGTCACATACATACATACAGTAATAATGTCTGTTTCATTCTACAGATATTGTTTAAAAATAAAAAATAGAACTGCCGTATGATCCAGCAATACCACTTCTGAGTATATATTTCAAAGAATTGAAAACAGAATCTCCCAGTGGTCTTTACACTCCCATGTTCATTGCAGAATCACCCACAATAGCCGAGGTGGGGGAACAACCTTGATGTCCATCAATGGAAGAATGAGTGGATAAAGAAACTGTGGTCTATTCATACAAGGGAATATTACTCAGCCTTCAAAAGGAGGAAATCCCCTTGTGTGCTGCCAGGTGGATGAGCCCCGGGGACAGCGTGCTGGGTAGAGTAAGCCAGTCTCAGAAGGAAAACTACTACAGGATCCTATGTGTGAGGAAGCGAAAGTAATCAATTCATAGAAGCAAAGAGGATAATGGTGGAGCCAGGGGTTGAGGGAGGGCGAGTGGCAAGTTGCGTTCATGGCTTAGAGTTTTAGTGGTGAGTGATGAACACGCCCTTGAGACCTGCCGTACTGCAGGGTGGGTGTGGTGAAGGGTTCAGTGTCGGACACTCCTTCCAGTTACAAGAAGACAGGCCCCACATCCCAGGTCCTGTAAGGGGCTCCTCACTGTTGTCACTTCCTGGCCGGCTGCTGCTTCTCCAGCCCTGGACCAGCTGGCCTCTGCCTGCACTTCCCCGGGTGGTGCAGTGGCCCAGGGGGACGGCCCAGGGCGGTTCCAGGTGGATGGGAAGCCCCTCTCTCCCCACTGCTGCTCTTTAGTGACACTTGGGTTCTGATCAGGGCTTAGCTTCAGCTGTGTGGGCTGCAGGCCTCCTGCTCCTGCTCCTGCTCCCGACTGGAACGGTGTCCTGTGGCTCCCGATTGGAGCAGTGTCCTGTGGCTCCCGTGTCCTGTGGCTCCCGACTGGAGCACTGTCCTGTGGCTCCTGATTGGAGCAGTGTCCTGTGGCTCGAGCGTTGACTTCTTCATTTTCCTTACTGCAGAGAGGGAGCCTATTGGGCAACCTCTGCTGGCCAGCTCTCCTGGGGACTCCAAGGCTCCTTCCCAGAAGTGTGAATGGGGGTGAATTCAGGACAAAGGGTCAGAAGAAGCCTACTCTGCTCCAGTGGCTACCTGCAGGGGAGTCCTGAGTGTGGCAACCGGCCATGCTGCCTCCAAGAGAAGAGTCGGAGACAGTGGGGAAGGCCTGACCCGTGCCACGGCGGGCACGTGCCAGAGACCCCTCTCCCCAGAGCGCAGCACTTCCCTGAGTCACAGGGCAGGGCCCTGGAGCTGGGGGGCTGTGGGCCTGGTCCCCAGCAGAGTGACTCAGAGCGCCTCGGCCTGGCTTCAGCTCCCTCCTCCAGGGTGCCATGGGGTTTCTGGCTCACCATGGCCAGAGCCCTCCACTAGGTTCAAAGTCAGACACAGTTTCTCTTTGGCTAAAGGACAAGAGGGGGTTACAGAGCCCCAGTGGGGAGGCAGGCTCCAGCTCCACACTAGGGACATCATCCTCTTGCCCCTGAGGTCTGCCTGCTGGGACAACAGGTGGACACTTCCTCATGGTGACCTTCAAACATTTGCATTCCTGTTTGTTGGCATGTGGGAGTTGGGGGCACGTCCCACAGGGACCGTTTCCCTCACAGGAAGTGAAACGCGCTTCATGATAAGGGCCCTTGTCCTTCTTGGCGCAGTGACCTGTTCCAGGGCGTCCTTGCTGTGGTGAGGTGTTTGAGACAGTGTTTCCTCAGCATTTTTAATTATTGAGATGATTCCCAGCCGTTATTTAAAAGGGGCAACATCATTTCCCTGGGATAGTTTCCACTGACCCCCCACCCGACCCCCCACCCCCAAGATGGCACCAGGGGCTCAGCAGGGTCCTCAGGAGAAGCCAAGTGGCTGCGCTGAGACAGGAGCAGCCCCGACCCCAGGCTGCAGCCCCTGAGCCAGGACGGGGGAGAAAAAGGAGGGAGGAGGAAGCAGAGACCCCCTCAGCACGTGGCCTCAGAGCCACTGGTCCCTGGTGGAGGGGACACCAACCTCTAGCCCTAGAATCAGGAGCTCACCCCAGAACCATCACCCTACAGGAAAGGACCCCCGTCAGTCAGGGACTCGTGGCCGTCAACCCCACTCTGGTGGCTTAAGAAAATGTGACGGAGAAAACAAAGACCACGTATCAGGTGCTCGGCCAGGAGGGTGTCCCCGGGTCCCCCCCTGTCTCCTCGGCACCTCTGTTCCGGGCTGTGCATGAGCTTTCCCAGAAGTGGGACGAGGCCGTCGCAGGTTGGGCTCCATCCCAGCAGCCCCGCCGTGAGCCAGCCCCGGGGCGAGTGGGCCTCTGTCCTTATGAAGTGGACAAGCTATACTGGTCCCATGGGAGCCTGTGAGCCCCAGGCGGGCCGAGCTGCGTCCCGGAGCTGTGCAGGGCAGGGCTCAGCCACTGTACCCCAAGGATCCGGGGGACTTCCCGCACAGCCTGGGTCCTCTGAAAACAGGGTCTGGGTGGGCAGGCGTGGCTCACCACCTGCCTACGGAGCCAGGTCTCTGGTCAGAAGTTCAAAGTTCAAATCCCTAAGGACAGACTGCTCCTATTGTTCCTGGGGGGTCCTCTGAGACCCCTTCAGCCAGAGGATGACACTGACCAGGATGAGTAAGATGGGCACCTTCAGGAACACCAGGAGCACGTAGTGGGTCCTGTGAGAGGGACAGCATCAGACCCTGGGCCCTCCAGCCCCATCGCTTCCCACCCCAGACGCCAGGGAGCCAGTCGCCATCCGAGCGGAACCTGAGGCTGTGGCCTGAGTCCCACCCTGAAGACCCCAGGGCCTCGCTGTGGTCCACCACAAGGGCTCCTCGGACAGTGAACGCAGCTGGTCTTACACGGGCCCTTCCTTTCTTTCTCATTTTTCCTTCTGGAACCCTCCTTGGCCCCGTAGGACACCCGGAGATCACCACGAACAGTCTGTGTTCTCCAGTCTGCTCTGCCTAATGCCATCTCCAGGTTGGGAAGTGACTCTCCCTCCTCTGTCCCAGGATGTCTTGTGCCCTGGGTGGAGACTGGCACCTCCTCTCCCCTCACCACACACAATGCCACCAGAGCTCTCTCGTTGTCCAGTTGCATGGACCATGATGCTTACAGAGGCCAGTTCTGCAGAGCGGTTTTCTGGCAGGAGCCAGAACGGGGAGATGGTGGGTGAGGAGTAACGGGGACAAGGGGCTTGGGATCTCAGCTCTGGCTGTAACAGGCCACTGGCATCTGGTGACAGGACATGGCAAGAGTTCCATGGAAGGGCCCCAGGTGGTGGGCAGAGAAAGCTCTCCAGGGACTCACCTCTTGTGGGAGCCAGAGGACATCTCCAGATTGTGGGCAGTGGGCCATACTGGTTCAGAAGATGTAGCATCTGTTCTCTCTAGACACAGGCAAAGCCGCCACAGGTTACGGGTACAGACCAGGCATTGTCCCACCCCGCCAGCCCTCACCAGGACACCCCCCTTCCCCGTCTCTCTGAATACAGCCCTCGGCCTTCAGTTGAACCACCTCCCTCCCAACACAGCCATTTCCCATCATTTTCAGAAATGGCAGGAAGGAGTCAAAATTAAACAGGAGCTGGGGATGGCGGCGCACGCCTGTAATCCCAGAGGCTCAGGAGGCTGAGGCAGGAGGATGGAGAGTTCAAAGCCAGCCTCAGCAAAGTCCAGGTGCTAAGCAACTCAGCGAGACCCTGTCTCTACATAAAATGTAAGATAGGGCTGTGCCCAGTGCCCCCGAGTTCAATCCTCAGCCCCAGGTGGCGGGCAGAGAAAGCCCTCCAGGGAGGAGCCAGAGGACCTCCCCAGACTGTGGGCAGTTGGCCAGCCTACTGGTTTGGAAGATGTAGCATGTCCTCACCAGAGGACACATGGTGTCCCCCCCAAAAAAAATTACATAGGAAAAAAACACCACAGTTCCTTCTGGGTGGGGGAGATGCATCGCTCCATTCTCTCTCCACTTACGGTTGGTTGGGGGAAAATAATCCCCAGTCCTTTCCACTCAATTAGTACCTGAGCAGGACTTAAATGGAAGGTTCTAGAAATGGGGTGTCTATGATTAGTGGGGTGAGGAAGGGGGACCTGCAGGCTGGGAAGTAAGAGGGCACATTCCGGCTAGACCGTGAGCAGTGCTGTGGGGAATGGCACCTTTGTATGAGAGACGTCGAAGGCAGCTCG